>NW_006288857.1:285623-287530 GCF_000327345.1 Myotis davidii
GATCCAGGGCGCGCCCCTCAGCTCTCTGGGCAAAGTCTGTAACTTGGGGGACCCTCAGCGGCGTCCTCCTGCCTCTTTACTCCCTTCTCTTTTCTCCTCTTCCTGTCCTTTCTCGCCTCCTTTTTCTCCATCTCCTTTTGGGTTTCTTGTCCTCCCCATTTTCCAGTTTTTCTGCCTCTTTCTGCTCTCAATAAACCCTCCCCCCCGCCCAGGTTTTCTTTTTTAAAAACCTCCCTTCTCTCTACCCTTCCCTTTCTTTTTCTCTCTTTTCCTCCCCCCTTTCTTTTATTCTCCCTCCCTGCCACTCATTCCTCCGTCTCCCCCTCTGTGCTGTCCTCTCCCTCAGTTCCATTTATTCATCACTTTCGTAGCGCTGGCTTTGAACAGGGTTCCAGGGAGAGGGGCTCCATGCAAAGATAAGAGTGTCTAAGTTCCCCTCAGCCACACCTCAGTGTATTTCTACTCTCTTTTCCCTGGTGGGGGCTTGGGTCTGCCCTGGGGATTCCAGCGCCACCCCTATTTCCTCTGGCCTCCTAGCCAAGTCCAGCTGGATGCTCACTGGGGCTATGGGAGGGGGAGGGGAAGACCTTAAGGGAGGGCTCATGGCTATGGACTCAGCCCCACTGAGAAAGAAGGGTGTGGACAGAGGAGAAAATGACATGGATGACTCGTGGGAAGTGAAAAGGGAAGGAAATTGGGGCCAGGGTCCACGTGAGAGGGTCCTCAGAGCTTTGGAGGCCCAGATAAAAAACCCTACGAAAAAGCCTCTGATCGGCTGACCACTCCCCGCTTTATCCCTCCCTCCGGGGGCCTGTGGAGTTGGGGAGCAGGTCTGCGTTTAGAGAGAGACCCAATGAACTGCTTCACTTGGTAGCTTTCAGTCTCTGGCCGTACTGTCAGGTAGATTTGCCCCCCTTGTTCGGGGTACAGGGGAGAGCGTAGCATCAATGCGCGGTGTGCACAGAGTCCACCATGGCGGCCGTGCGCGTGTGCACGAGGCCTGTGTGACTGGCGAGCCGTGTTCAGGACGGACGGACTGTGCACAGGGCTTGGACGTTTTGGCAGAGTGAGGAGCCGAAGGTGTGGAGTCTGGACATGTGTGCTCAATGTGGGGCTGGGTACTGGGGTCCCCCTTGTAGGGAATACGTGTGCAGCAGGGAGTTGGTGTGTATTCATACTGGTCCTTCCCTTGTCTGGATGCTCACGGACTCCTCGCTGCACGCACACTTGGCAGGCACTCTTTGGCTCTGTGTGTGGCAGGCATCCACGCGTGTGCAGGTCTGTGAGCCATGTTGGGGTCGGTGGCGGGTGTGTGAGCCTGGATGTGCAGCACGGGTAGAGTAGAGGCGCTGCGTGCATGCACTCAGTCTGAACGTGGTGTGTGCCCATGAGGGTGCACATTAAATAAAGCCACATATGTGAAAGTACCGTTTCTGCATAGAGCTATTGTTACTGTTGTTGTTCTTGTTCGCGTTCGGTGTCCCCGTGTGTCCTGGGTCAGAGGGAGGTGGGCTTGTGCAGCGGGGCCTGGGTGCAGTGGTGAGATGTGCACAGAGGTCGCAGGTGCACGGCGGGCTTGGCGGCATGCTTGCACGGCAACCTTGAAGCTGGGTTCAAGAAAACGAAACCTTCTGCGGCTCTTCCCTAGTAACAGAGCGTCCCATGCTAGGGCCAAAGGCAGGATCTCCAGTTGCTAGTAACACAATTCTGCGTCTGCCCCCTGGTTTCTGGACAATGTTGGACAGAGGCCCATTTGTGCTCATTGGAGAGGTCCAGATCCCCATCTCCCTTAGGCTACTGGCCAGCCTTCTGGCTGGTTGCTGTGCTATCTTCGGGGGTTTGGGTTGCCTCCCTTCCCTCTGCCAGTCTTTACAGGGAAAATGAGGTGTCTGTGGCAGGGGCCCTGG
>NW_006288857.1:287584-301224 GCF_000327345.1 Myotis davidii
AAGAACTCAGCCAGAGAGAGAGAGAGAGAGAGAGAGAGAGAGAGAGAGAGAGATTAGCCTATACCTCCTAAACAGCATGCTGGCTAGATTTTCTCCCAGTGGGTCCATCGGGGGCCACCCCAGGCCACTTTCGTTCTGATTCACACACACTGACTCCCGAATGCAGGGGCCATAGGCTAGTATCCCTCCCCACCAATGTGACAATCCATCTAAGAGCCCAACTCAGGACCTCACTGGATAGAGCTTGTCAGGGTCCTGGTGCATAATCCCAGTGTGTGGGGATGACCCCGGAAGGGGGACAGATGGCCATGCCGGGGCTGCTTGGACCTTGATGGGGGCTAGGGAACAGTTTCCCTGTCTGGCATGTGCTTGTTAATTTCCAGTGTGGTTCCCCACCTGCCCCAGGTTTGAAATGGTTGAGGAATGGGTGTGGAGAATTGGAGGAGAGAGTGGGTGTGGGGTCTCCTTAGATTGGGGTCTGTTTTTTCTTCTAAATATATCTCACTTGTCATTTCCCCCTTGGGCCCAACACCTCCTGATCTAATAATAATAACGAGGCTGCCGCTGCCCCTAACGTCCGCCTCGCTCTCACAGCAACCCTGATGGTGCCCTCTTCACGGAGGAGGTTTGAGGTCCACGTGATTCTCCCAGCCCATAAGCCACCAAGCAGTGCTAGGGTCGAGGTCTCAGGACTCCTGTACTGAGCTTGAGCTTGGTCTGTCCTCCGACGTCTGTCCCCCTTCCCTTGGCTGTCCCAACCCCATGTCCTTCCTCTGGCTCTGCCCCTTCCCCCTTCTTACCTGCCCCCTGAGATGTCCACCCACAGACCTGTCTTCCAGGACCTGGCAGGTGGATGGATGCCTTCGTGGCTCAGTGAGGGCTTGAGGACCTGGGTCCCGCTTTGTATCCTGAAGGGAAAGCCGCAACCGTGCGAGCGAGGTTGAGAGCTCACCCTGTCAGTGACATTTTGGGGCTGGGCCTGTTCAAAGACAGGCTGTGGATGAACTTACCCCCCCCCCGCCCCCCCCCCAAGCCTGCTGGGAAGCCTGGTGCTGCTCAGCCCCTTCCCAGAGGCAGGTGGTGGCCCCCAGAGGCAGGTGCACCGTCCCTCACCCCCCACAGCCCTCCTCCAGGGGACGCTCTCTGGGAGCAGGCCGCCTTCCCAGCTCTGACACAGCAGAGGAGGCTGGGGGCGCTGGCCCCACACCCCAGGTCCCGCATTCAGTAGGTGTTTGTGGAGTGGTGTGAGTCACTGAGCTCACGGAGTACAGCTTGTTCCCGGAGGCAATCAGGCCCGTAGTGGCATGAGCGCTCCTTACCTGAAAACAATTGCTAGGCACCCACCTCGCACCGGGAAATGGATCCCACCCCAACCCCAACCTTAGACAGGAATCTGGGCGCCTGCAGCACAAAGGGGCTTCAGGGCCATTGGGAATCCGGTGGAGGAGGGAGGCGTGCGTTTAAACCGGGAAGTGGGTCTTTGAGGACGCTCAGGCCTTGTAGAAAGGGAGACAGCAAGGGGGGGGGGGGCAGGAAGATGGCCGAGCCCAGCAGGAAGGAAGCTGCCCAGGTGGGGGTATGGCCCCAGCAGAGGTGGGCACCAGGCCTGCTTGTGGAGGCTCTGAGAAGTTTGGACCTGATCTGGCCAGCCCCTGGGAGCTATCCTGAGTGTAATCGCTCACACACATATGCATCTCATGACACCGTGCCTTGGACAGCGTGGGCTGGCATGTGAGCATGAGTGCATGTGTGCAAGCACACGCAGAGCCCTGCACCCCGATGTCTCTCAGACACAGTCGCCCCCCAGAAACCAACCAAAGGTACTTTCGCCCTCGTCTCCAGGATCCTACATTGTTCAGGGCTGTGGCCCACACACCAAAGTGTGAGACCATGCAGGGGACCCTCCCCCACGGGGTGCGGACTCATGTGGCGTTCACAGGCTTAATCCGCCGCAGTGAGGCCAAGGAGGCAGCATCTGTCACTTTCACAAACACAGGCACCGGAGTCGGAGAGACACAGTCCACTGGCTCACAAACCCTCGCCAAACAGATGCCTGTACCAAACAGCCCCCATGCCCAAGACAGAGCGCGTCTCATGGGCCTCCACACCGAGCCCAGACCTAGACACGGAGTCGCTCCCTGCATGAAAGCACACACAAGTGCACTCGCACGCACACGAGGTGCAGCTCAGCCCATCCGCCTAACGCCCCGTACACAACCACACTCTCAGACACTCTTGGACTTTAAGCACAGCTGCTGATAGCCTAACCCCTTGTTCTCACACACACATAGCATACACACTCTCTTTTGACTTAAAACACAGCTGTAGCCATCCTACCAGACAAACACACATGCCTACAAGAGGACTCAAACGCACACACACACACACACACACGCACACACGCACGCACACACAGCCTTGCATCCACCAGAACCACTGTGGTCAGTGGTCATTGAAAAATGACAGCCTGAGTAGTGTGTGGGGGTGGAGGGTTACCCTGAGGCATGGGCTGCAGGTCACACAACAGGGGACAGCGGACTCCCTTGAGGAGAGGGTCAGGCAGACCCTGAAAGGGCTCCATTGGTCCGGACGGTTCTGCCAGGTAAGGGAGATTCAACAAACGCAGGCCAGAGGCGGGAGCCAGCTAATGGCCGAGGCCGCCGATGGCCGAGATGGCTGGTCAGTGAGGAGGGGAGGCTCAACAATTGATGTGACTCGGGGCTGGACAAATGATGGTGCATTTGGCTGGAGCCGCTGGGGTCCACGGCCGTTCTCGCCTTGGTGGGGAGAGGGCCAGAGCGGCCGAGGGGCACAGGGTGGGTTTCCCAGCCTGGCTCCGCCACGCATCTTGCCTGGTGTGTGTGTCTTGGAGTCTTTGTATGTGTGATGTGTGTGTGATGTGTGTGTGTGTGTGTGTGTGTGTGTGTGTATACATGTTCACCCGTAAAGCGCTCAGGACCTTTCTCACTGGGCCCTGTGTACCTTTGTGTCAAGTGTGTGTGTGTGTGTGTGTGTGTGTGTGTGTGTACCGAGTGTGTAAGGACCTTTCTTATTGTGAGATGCTATTTACTTTTGCATGCTTGCATTTTATTTTATTTTTCCATTGGGAAGAGGTTAGGGTGAGGGAAGAGGGATGAGTCTGGCTTTGGTCGCCCAGCGCTCTGCGTATCTGGTGGCCCATGAAGCCATCTTTGTGCATCTGCTCGAGCCTCTGCCGGGGCATCGGCAGGTGTGGCCTGTGTGCTGGCCGGCGCCAGAGTTTGTCCACAACAGCATCTCCCTCTGAACGTGGCTGTGGGTGGGGTGGGCCAGGCCAGATGAGGGCCCATCTCCCTGCATCTCATCATCCCTCTGGAGGGGGGTCACACATCCCATGCCGGGCCTGGCTGGGACCCAGCAGCACAGCAGTGAGACACCCTCCTCCTCCTCCCCCATGACCTTTGAGCACAGCAGCCCCAAATACATATTTATCAGAGGGGCTGTGGGGACCAGCCCCTCCCCCACCACTCCCCTCAGGGCCCAGGCTGCCTGGCTGCGGAGAAATTAACCTTGTGACACAGGAGCTCGCTGACACCCCGGCCCCCTCCCTGTCCGCACGGCATAGATGAGCACGGGTGGGTATGTGAGCGAGAGATAGAATAGATACTCACCAGACTGGGGAGGCAGCCGCTGCCCAGGGAAGAGAGACACACAGGTATACACATGTTTATGTCACCCGTCTCTCTCTCTCTCTCTCTCTCTCTCTCTCTCTCTCTCTCTCTCACACACACACACACACACACACACAGTCTCCAAACTACAGAGGCTACATAAGTCGTGAACAGATAAGAAAATTTGAAATAGATGTACATGCAGACATATGCAGTGGTTCTGAAACAGACACACGCACAGATTTCCAAACACGTGATAGATATGTGCACCGTGGGTCCTGAGAGCCAGGGCATGTGCCCTCGGTCAGAGATTCTCTGAGAAAACGTGTAGGAACTAAAGCCTGAAGACCCACCCCACATCTCCAGAAATGCTCTGAGGGGCAGATTTGGAGGCAGGCGTAGCACAGACTCACACAGGCAGGCCAGCCCAGACGTCTACGCATGCACGCAGGTACTGAGACTCACAGGGCAAGACAGACACCAAAACACCAGGAGGCTCCTCGTGTGGAGATTTTTTTTTTAACAAAATCGTTCCAACACAGATGCTGAAACACGGCAGCACTCAGCTTACACGCCCATGTGTGGGCAAGGCCGCGTTCAGAGGCCCCATGGGAAGCCGCTCACGGTGACCAGGAGGAGTAGCGCGTCCCCCACTTAGAGCAAAATGAAAATGGGTAGCTGCTCAACTTTGAAATGTTCACAGAATGAGTTCACTCATCACCCGGGGGCTGAGCGCCACTGAGCCAGGCCCAGCTTAGACGTTGGAAAGCGGTGACTTACAGGCAGACCTGGGCCTCGCCCGCCAGGAGATCCGAGCCAGTCGGATGGGTGCTGACTGTACCTCTGTGTGTACTTAGTTCTAAATGGTGGTAACATCCGGGAAGGAAAGGAACAGGGGCTGTGGGAGGGGAACCCCGTTTAGGTTGGAGGGTCAGGTGTAACACCTCTGAGGAAGTGACATTTAAGCTGAGCGTTAAACACAACACACAGTTTCTATATGTACACACCCCCACCTCCTGAGACCCACCAAGGCCACACAGGCAGGAACAACATGGGACACGGACCCCCGGACCCGGCCTGCTCGCCTCAGCCCTCCTCTGGAAAGCTCTTCTGGTGGGCATGGGGCCCTGGGCTGGGCTCTGACAGAGGTGCACGTGGTGTGCTGGTGCCACACGAGCAGGGAGGCCGAAAGAAGGTAGCCTAAGAAGTGTGGGCATGGTCCCGAGGCAAAGGGGGGCTGGGGGCTTCCCAAACAGAAACACTTCCTGTCACAGGCATGGGGTGTGAGCAAGTGTGGATGTCACTGGACTGGCAGATGTGCTCAGAGAGGGTGAGAGACGAGGCTTGACATCGTGGGGAAGGGCCAGGAGGTGCAGGAGGGTGTGAGGAGGGACTCCACAGGGGTGAGCTGGGCACTACGTCAGGGGTCCCTTGGAGCCTGGTGTGGAGGGGAGACTGCGGGGATGGGGGGGGGATGCCCTGGCCATCTACTGTGGTAACCCTGGCCAGGGAGGGGACAGACCGCCTTCCCCTTGCTCCCAACCAGTCTCTGGGCCACTGAGCAGAATAGGACAGGCTACAACTTGCCCCACGTGGAGATTAGCTGGGAGCTGGAGGTCCAGGGCTACCTCCCCCTTAGTGACCATTGACATTCTATTATTTTCGGAGGCCCGTGGCCAGGCCTGAGCTGGGTGCCAACCACACGGATAAGCCACACCCTTCCCGGCCCCAGAGGAGTCCCCAGTCTGGGGAGTTGACCCTGATCAAGTCCTGACAGGGACTGCAAGGGTTTGTGGAAGGCTTCTTGAGCTTATTCTTAGAAAATGAATGGATCAGAAGGCCCCACAGGGTGTGTGGGGAAGGAGTGAGGATGGAGCCTGGTTTTCGGAAGATGAAACCAACCTTCATCTGCCACAATGAGAAAGCCTGTCATTCCTCCATCGCACTTGGAACAACTTCCTTACCGAGAAGCCCTGCGTGAGCTGGTGCCCACCTGCCCGTTCAATTTCTAGTCCTTCCCTCCTGACTTTGGAAGCCCACGCCCCTTCTTGCTCTTTCTAAAACACACCAACCTTGTTCCTGCCCCAGGGCCTTTGCACCTGCTGTTCTCTTTACCGGGAAAGCTCTTGCCCTCATATTTCATTTGTGCTGCTACTCAAAGCCTGCCTTCCCAGGCAGGGCTGTCCTGATCTATTTTCCCTTCACCTGGTTTATTTTCCTCCTTAGCTCTTAGGTATACATTCTTGTCTCTTGCATCTCTTCCTCCATTAGAAGGTCAACCCCATGAAGGAAAGGACTTTGTCTGGTTCATGGCTGTCTCCCCAGGGCCGGAAGGGTGCTCAGCACACGAGAAGCGCTCTATCTTTGTCGGGTGGACAGGAGCTGCCGGGTCCCCTGGCATCCTGTGCCCAACATAATGGCGGAGCTGGACACTTGCTGCGCCCTGCACGGTGGAGGGATCTCAGTTGCCGGGGACGTGCTGTAGGGGCGTCGGTAAGACAGGCTACCTCCTGCTTGCGCCTCGAAGCAGCCAGACTACAAACTCATCATCCGGGGTCTGTGTGCTCCCCTCCGACCCTCACAAAGCTCCCCTCACCCCAGCCACTCATCCTGGCCCCCCATCATCACATCTGCTCACCCCCACTGCTGCCTTTTCCCTCCCCCCTCCCCCCAGCCATGAGGAAGGGGAGAGCCCAGGCTGTGGAGTCACACACACCTGCTTGGAGTCCTGTCCTGGTTGTGTGGCTGTGGGCAAGTCACATCCTCCTCTTAAGCGTCACATTCCCCCTCGGCAAGACAGGGTTTGGTGGGATGAAGAGGGACTGCGTGTGTGATGATGATACTACAAATAACAGATATTTACTGAGCACTTGCCAGGTGTTAGGCATTGGGCTGGGTGCTTTGAACTATTTTTTTTCCATTAAAAAGAAATGGAGGACCCCTCCCCTCCCCAGCATGGCATGTCCCTAGAGTGTCAGGCCTGGGGCGCAGGTGCTGAGTCACAAAGGGGACATAGTCCGTCTGCACAGAGCTTCCTGTTTCAGCGTGTGCTGTACACACGCGTGCCCGGGACCTACCGGCCAGCGGGGCCTGTGCTGTGCTCAGCCCGTCAGCAGAGGCCCCAGGGAGAGTGTGGAGGTCCCTGAGGCAGAGCTTTCAGGTGAGAGCCCGGCCCCAGTGGCCAAATCCCCCTTTCCTAACCCAGCGGAGACCTTCATCCTTCATGTCTGGACTGTAGGGCCTGCACAGGGCCTGGCCTGGAACTGACCTCAGGAAATGCTTACTGACCGACTGAATGACTGACTGAATGAACGAATGAATGAACAAAGGAACACATTTAGCCAGATGTTTCCTTGCATTTGCTCACCCCAAGACAGATTACCGGGATGTACCTTCTCCTTTCCCTTCCCACTGGGCTCCCTCCTGCCCCGCTCACATCCTACTCACATACAGCATTTGTGGCTGATAAACTTGATATCCTTTCCGTCACTCACTTGCCCTTTCTGTGTCAGGCCTCCTGCTTAGTTCATTATCACCATGGTCCCATTGACTCCTCACACCAGCACTGAGGCAGGCGCTATTATCTCCGTGTTACGTTTGAGCAAACTGAGGCTCAGAGAGAAGTGACTTGCCCAGGGTCACACAGCGAGGTGGGCGCGGCATGGTGTTTTGACCGCCACAGAAGCGAGTTCTCTCAGGCGTCCTCTGGCCTGCACGCACCCTCGCTCTCGCCGTTTCTCCCCTTCCCGGCAGTAGGATGGCATGAAACAGGAGCCAGGAGCCCGGACTTGGGGCCCAGCTCGGTCCCAACCAGTGTGACTTTGAGAAAGTCCTTTCCCTCCCTCTGGGGCGTGGCTTTCCCTCCAGCTGTTGCTCCTGTCTAGGACCCTCAGCGAGTTTCCTGAAGTGGGGACAGGGCAGAGAATTCGGCCTGGTCCTACCCTGCCTGTTCCAATGGAGGAGACGCCAGAGGAACAGCCTTTCTGCGCTCAGCATTCAGATCCTCGCACATCCCAGGCCGCTGGGCTTGGACACGGGACACAGGACAGGCCTGGCTGGGAACGGGACGGGGGACAGAGAAACACCACGCACTGTGCACCCACCGGGCGCCTTGCCACAGTCCTGCCCCCACGGGGTTAATTAGCCCCACTTCTTGTAATTACAAGCAAAGGTTAACCAGTGTGATATTTTCTCACTGCAAAAAAAAAAAAAAAAATGCAGATATTCGGAGGAGATGAAGATAAAACCTACCATGGCAAACCAGTTAAATGCAACAAAAATTAACTTCTTGATGGTTGGCCTTCTAGATAGCTTTTTCTCACGCGGCAGTGTGCCTGCGAATTTACCCAAAGAGTGAAGTAAAATTCAGGTGCCCGGGGCCAAACTCAGAATTTCTGACTTCTGCTTTAAATGTTTTTCCTTTGGGGAAAAAAGTGTGTGTGTGTGTTTCATAAAAATGGGATCATATGCCATCTGCCAGTTTATGTTCAGACTTTTTTTCCTTCCTAACAATGGATCAGGAACATCACTCCCTTGTCAATGAATGTGTTTCGAACATATTTTCTGCACTTTCGCAGCCCTCCTTTATGCGGCTGCTGCACCATCACTTATCGTACCAGACCCCTGTCCTGGGACCCCGAGGCTGCTCCCTGTTACAAGTGTCCCCAGTTAGCAGGTGAGGACACTGAGGCCCCCAGAAGTCCCTCATCTGTGTGAAAAGCTAAGGCACCGTCCAAGGGGACCTAGGGGTGGAGGGGGTGCTGGCGACGGCTCCCAGCCTCACTCAGGGAGGGGCGGAGGGGCCCCGGGTGCAGGGAGGGGCTTGGGTAGAAGCCCCCAGACAGAAGACCCCTGATCAGTCACGGGGGGTCGGGGGGCTGGCGCTTGAGGAGGAGACCACTCTCTTCCAGGCCCCCAGCCCCAGGCAGGCTGTGGCCTGAGCACCGCCCGTCAGGCTCCCCCAGCCCCGTCATGGCCTCCCTCCCTGAGCCCACTCACCGCCTGCTCCTTCCTTGCCAGCTTATCAATAGGTTAAGTGGTCAGGTCAGGGATATTGACCATTTGATTAGGACCTTGTCAGATCAATCTCTGGCGCATCTCATGGGCCTCCTCCCCTGCACACACCCAGCCTTGCTCTTCCGCGCGGGGAGCAGGTGGCCTTGGACGCCTCCGCCTGCCCCCCTCAACACCCCAGAACCCGGAGCCTTCAGCAAGTTCAGAGAAGGGGAAAGCCAGCCTTGTCCTCATCACCTCCCAGCCTGGTCCCGCCAGGTCAGGAGCCCAGGGTGCCACCTCCAGTTTTGCCCCTGCCTTGCTCACCCTGCCCGCACCCCCAGCTCTGTGGGGGCTCCTCCTGGTCCTCTGTCTAGGTGCCATGTTCCCGCACCCCCCTTGCATCCCTCCCTCTTCCTTGACGTCATTAGGTCTTGCTTGTTCTGCATCCCATGCCCCTCAGAGTCCAGTCAGGTGGCTCTGCCTCTCTTGGCTGTGTGACCTTGGGCAAGTGACTTCACCTCTCTGAGCTTCCATTTCCTCATCTGTATCTTGGGGGTGATATTCACCAGCCGGCTGTGAGGATTCTGTGAGATCGCACCTGCAGAGCCACTACCCACACCCATTGCTCAGGATGCGTTGGCCATTCTCACTAAGGGCTACTCTGCTGGACTGGTTGTGGGGGCAGCCACTCCGTCCGTTTGTCCCTGTGTGGAGGTGTCTGTGAGCAGCCTGTGTCTGTGGGGCCAGGGGGCACTGTCACCCTCAGGCCTGTCCCAGGCCCCAGCGTGGTGCCATACCGTGTGCTGATGGATGCTGGGAAACCCCAACCCACTCTCCACGAGCCCACAGTCTGGCAGGCAAGTAGCAGACAGACCCCAGGACACAGCAAACCATTGTAGCAGCTGCGAGGAGAGCTGAGGGGCCAGGTCCAAAGGCTGAGCTTTCTTTCTTTCTCCAGTGAGAATCTTCCCCTTCTCTGTGGTACAGCTGCAAGGGGCGCAGATTCGGAGTTAGGGAAATCGGGGCTCAAGTCCAGGCCCCTCCCCTTCCTGTGTGGGCCACTGTGGGCCAACTGCTTCCCCGGTCTGTCCCTCAGAGCCCCCATCTGTGAAATGGGGAGACGGCATCTTCTAAACAGCCCCCACTCCCACCTCCTCTCCTCTCAGGCACCGGGCCAGCTCCCACAGGGCTGCCTCTGCTTGGGAGCAGGGTCTGTCAGAGGCATACGGGGGCCGGGCCAGGAGACGGGGCGAGAGGAGGCGAGGAGAACCCAGGCAGATGGTGTGTGGGGGGGTGCTGCCTGAAGAGACAGCGGGGGTCCCTGCTGGAGGGAGGAACCCCGGCATGGGCGCTGCCCCGGGAAAGACCCCATCCCTAAGGCGTGTCTGACTCCTGCCCTCCGAGGCCCAGGGATTCCCTGCCGCCCGCCATCACTTACACCAATATTGACGGTTAATGCCGTGTCGCCACCGTGTTCAACACTCGGCGCGGCTAATTGTTTTGACTGGGAATCGGCAAGGCGATTAAACGCCATCGATTTTGCCCTGCGCGCTGCATCGATTTTTAAATTTCCTATTGATCCCGGCCCTAAATCTCCTTAACCAAGACCTCACCGTGGAGATGACAGCCGCTGATTAGCTCCGGGGAGGGGTGGGGGGCAGCCCCTCATGGGGGAGAACCCCAGCTCCTCCCTCCACCAGGAACCAGGGGTCCCGGGCCCCTCCCACCCCTGCAGATGGAGGCCCAGGTAGAGAGAGGGGCATGGGGTGGGGGGAGCTGGGCGGACACCCCGTCCCTGTTACCTCGCCGGGTTCTTTCCCATTTGGGCTCCTCTCTGGCCTCCTGCCTGTGGATCCCCCCACGCTGCCTCTTTGTCCGTCTGTGTCTCCCCATCTCTTCTCTTTCTTGTCTATCTGTTCATCTTTCTGTCCATCCATTGGTTCGCCTGTCTGTCTGTCTCTTCACTGCCTCAGTCCGTCCGTCTTTTGCTCTTTCTCCTCCTGAGCTCCAGTCCTGTCTCCACTCCTTCTTTGTGTCATTGGTTGGTCCCAAGCCTCATCTGTGCTGCCAGATGTGCCACGAGGTGGAAAAGTGGTCTGCCCGCCGTCAAGGGCCATGGCTGATGTGCTGTCCCCCCTGACTTCCCTCCGGGGAGTGCACCGCAGGGACACGGAGATGCCAGAGTCCTGGCTGGGGACCTCGCCAGCAGGGCTCTCCCTCTGAGTCACGGGTGCTCCCTGTCCCCTCCTTAGCACTCGCCTGGTGGGAATGTGTCCTCTGGGCAGTCTGTCCCTGTGCCATGGTCCCTGCCCCTTCTCTGAACGCCCAGAGCGAGCAGGGCGGGTGTTCTCTGTGCAGGCTCCAGGGCTTTCCCAAGAAGACGGTGTTCCCAGGAGGCAGGACACAGGCGTCAGGGGAGGCACTCAGCCGGCCTCTCCAGCCAGCTCTGCCCCGCACCCAGGGGTGCAGCGTCCTCATCCTCGAGAGAGAAGTCAGGTCTCCTCGCAGCCTCACCTGCTGCCTCTGCAAAGTGGGGAGGATACGGCTGTCATTGCCTTCCTGCGGGCTGCGGAGAGGGCCACCGACACTTTGTGGGGACAGCTCTCCCCACATCCTGTCCACCCCTCTATCCGCTTTATCTTCTACACAGAGCACGGCGAGACCTTTCTAAAGACAAACCAGGCCGTGCTCCTACCTCAGCTGTCGGACCAGGCTCTGCCGGGTGCAGCCCCTGATGTCTCTCCGGCCTCATCCTTCCCACCCGCCCCCTGCCTGACTGGAGTGGATTTGTCTGCCAGGCTTGGCTCGGGCCTGTGTCCTCCCTAGGTCTTCCCTGCCCTCCCCTGCGATTCCCGCCGAGCCCTCTGCCTACCCGAGTGTTGGCATAGCCTCCCTACGCCATCCCCCTGCCCATGGGCCCCTGGGAGACAGGGCGGAAGTCTTGTCTGATCCATCACTGGACCCCCCACACTTGGTCCAGAGCCCGGCTCAGACAAGCCTCAGCGTTTGCACATTAACCAGATGAGTAAATGAATGAGTGACACACACGTCAGAAGCATCAGCTTGGCTTTTATTTTCAGCATTTAGGCACCTAAGAATGAGTAACCCTTTAAATTTCCTTCTCTTTTGTTCCTCCCAGCCTTCCTCTGAGCTACATAGCTTGTTAATGAATCAACTCCTCTATCTGTCCGTCCACCTGCTCAGTCATCCGTCATGTACATATTGAATATCCTCCCTCGCTGGGCCCTCTGCCTCGGCTAAAGCTGCGAGACAGACCCGTCGGGTGGGAAAACATGGTTCGCCAGGGCAGGAGGCCGTGTGCCCACTGGTGAAATGGGAACACGGAGGTCAGAGCCTGGACATGACATGGCGGCAGCAGGGGCTGTGAGGACCCGACTCCACATTCACCAACTTGTGACTCTGATGGTGCGACAGGAGGAGGGTCCCTCCACTGAGCGCCTCATCTGCTCGAGGTGGAGACGCCTCACGGATCCCCCAGGATGCTGACCACCTTCTCCTTTCTCCCCAGGTTCTCAACTGGACCAGGTTGGTGGCCTGAATGTATTAGTTTCGCTGCGTCTACCCAAGAGGTAAGGGCGGTGGCCCCAGAGGTCTGTTCTGGGTCCCTTTCCTCTCCGAAACCCCTGCTTTCTCATTCTTGTCCCCGCCCCGCCCCGCCCAGGGGGTGCTGCCTGTCTCTGCCCTGCCCTCCACGAGGTTTGTCTGACTAATTTGTACTTTCATCCTCTGTGTGTCTGGCAACTTCCTGGCCGAACCAGTGGTTCTGGGTGTTGGTGGCCGTGGGGGTTTCTGCTGAGTGTTGGGGCTCAGCAGGGTAGAGAGGTGGTGACCTGGTGGCTCAGATCACAGCGTGGGGTAAGGCACCCCTGTGTCTGAGTCCCCCTTTTGTCCCTTCCTAACTGCAAGTGACTGGGGACCGTCAGAGCTCCCATTTCCTCGTCTATTAAAGGGAATAATGACAGAAAACACTGTCTCCGCTGCCCCGAGGACAGAAGGCTAGAGAGGCCGTTCCAGTTCCAGCCTAGAGTCGAATGGCACCAGCTGTGCCCCAGGCCAGCGGTGCGAGCCTCAGTTTCCCCATCTGCCAAAGGAGGGTAGTATCAGCAGCCACCCCCAGGATGTGGGGGTGAGAAGCTACTTCCTGAAAGCAGGTAGCTCCGAAGCGGAAGCTCCCCGAACAGGTGAGGGTGCTGAGACCCCCCTGGAGCCCGCCGAGGCCCCCCGAGGTGCTCTCCAGCCCCTCAGCCCCGCGGGAAGCTGGGGCTGGGGACACCTGCGCTGGTGTTTGTCCCACTCAGCTTGGGAGGCCGGCAAGGAGCTGCAGGGGCGGGGCCCGGGCCTCTGGGGTGGGACTGCCATGCTGCCACCCCTATTCCAACAGGAACAGCTTAGCACCGGCCTCAGGACCCCTGGGGAGTCCTCGGCTGCCCTCACAGGCCTCCTACCCGGGCGCCCTTGCTGCACAAGGGGTCACAGACTCCCTCTAAGAAGCAGATAAAACTGTAGCCCCGGGTTTGCACCCTGACGCGGTGGGAGCTGTAGACTGGAAAGTGCATGGGGCCGGCTGCTTGTCACGTGTACGATGTCCCTATGGAGAGGCAGGGGGCTAGGTGCCCCACTTGCCTGATTTTCCGCTTTTCCCAAAGATGCCAGAAATCCAGACATTTATGTGAAATCTCCCAATTTTTAAATGTTGGCAACTAACACAAAATTTCAAAAATCCACGTGTGGTCCAAACCACATGTTTCAGGCAGCCTTTGGCCCCTAGATTTCTAGTTTTAGTACAGACTTTCTCCCAGGAAAACGCGTCTCTACCTCCACACGACTGTGTGCTCCAACCTCAGGAGGCTCACAGGCCCTGAAACTCACCCGTGAACCCCCTTCTAACTGGTAAGGAAAGTAGGGATCTGGGTACAGGTTGCCTGCTTTCTCCAGGGAGCCAGACTGTAGCTTTCCCAGGAACTCACGTGCTCC
>NW_006288857.1:301266-302596 GCF_000327345.1 Myotis davidii
ACCTTGAAAGAGGGTCAAGGAGCTCCCAGGTAGCAGCGTTTGTTTGAGGGCGAGAGGTTTGCAGAACGCCCGAACGTTGGCCTAAAGCTGTGGTCGGCAAACTGCGGCTCGCGAGCCACATGCGGCTCTTTGGCCTCTTGAGTGTGGCTCTTCCTAAGCCTTAGGAGTACCCTAATTAAGTTAATAACAATGTACCTACCTATATAGTTTAAGTTTAAAAAATTCGGCTCTCAAAAGAAATTCCAATCGTTGTACTGTTGATATTTGGCTCTGTTGACTAATGAGTTTGCCAACCCCTGGTAAAATGACAGAGGAGTTTAAAAGTGACTATGCTTTAGAGCTGGTGGAGGTAACAATCAGATCCATGATTTTCATTCTTTGGGTTCAAACCGATGTTCGTTAAGTTTCCCAGTTGTCATAGACATACGGGTGACAGACTTGGTAACGTGCCTGAGAGATAAGTCCTACTGAGGAAACGGGTGGTTGTTAGGGCCACCTAAGTGCCAGGGCCTGTTCTGGGCCCTGCATTAGCCTTCACTGCAGCCCTTGAAGTGGATGGTAGTCACCTGTTACAAGAAAGGGAAACTGAGGCACAGAGCGGGAGGCAGCCGGCCTAAGGTTACAGCAAGTGAGTGGCAGAGGCAGGGTCGGAACTAGGGTCTGCCTGAACTCCAACCTCTTATCCTTCCACCTCAGCAAAACCCACCCCGGTGTGGGGATCCTTTCTCGATGCCAATCTTTGTGCTCTGGGAGCAGTTCTTTAAAAAATCCTCACTCAAGGATATATTTTTATTGATTTTAGAGGGAGAGGAAGAAAGAGGGAGGGAGGAGGGAGGAAGGGAGAAGAGAGAGAAAGAGAGAGGGAGAGAGAGAGAAACATCAGTGGATTGAATTTGCTACCTGGGTATGTGCCCTGGCTAGGAATCAAACATGCATAGGACAACATTCAACTACTGAGCCACACCGGCCAGGGCTGAGAGCAAATTTGATTTGGGGAAACACTTGGAGTCTTACTTGGTGTCAACTGATAAATTTAGCAATGAAGGGATTGGATAATACTGGGGCGACTTGTTGCTTTTTTGATAGAAACTAGAGTCAAATATGCACCAGAGAGATGTTTGGCTGACAGAGTCTGTAAGCTCACCTTGAAGGCTGTTGCCAAAATACCTGAGTGGTTCAAGGGGAAGTTCTTTCTCCTAGGGCAGTGATGGCGAACCTATGACACGTGTGTCAGAGGTGACACGCAAACTCATTTTTTTGGGTTGATTTTTCTTTGTTAAATGGCATTTAAATATATAAAATAAATATCAAAAATATATTCTTTGTTTTA
>NW_006288857.1:304435-308249 GCF_000327345.1 Myotis davidii
TATCATTTCAAGCTACCTACTACTGGTATTTACCAGGTGTGGGCAAACTTTTTGACTCGAGGGCCACAATGGGTTCTTAAACTGGACCGGAGGGCTGGAACAAAAGTATGGATGGAGTGTTTGTGTGAACTAATATAAATTCAAAGTAAACATCATTACATAAAAGGGTAAGGTCTTTTTTTTCAATAGTTTTATTCATTCCAAACGGGCCGTAGTTTGCCCACGGCTGGCCTAGGCAGATGTTTGAAGGAGGCTGCACCCTTTAGGTCTGTAATTTTGTTACAAACAAGCATGGCCCCACCCCATCACCTTTCCTTTATAACCACACTCGGAGGGTGGGGATGGAGGCCTCCTCCAGCCCCGGTGGGAGCTGGAGCCTGGAACCCCAGAATGAGCGAGACCCCTCCAGCCCTGGAGGTGCCGGCCGGCCTTGGAGCCACGTGCCCCCCTTCACTCCCTCTGCTTCCATCCCAGCCTGCCAGGCCCTCTCTCCCTCTTGCTTGGGTTCCTTCCTCCACCTCCCTCAGACCGCCACCTCAGGGTCCCCCACCGCCACCCTACTGGCCCGCCCTGCCTGCTCCTGCTTCCAAGCCCCGTTTCCATATCTGATCACACGTCACGTGTGTAGTGTCTCCCACAGCCTCATGGTATTCGTTGAGTGAATAAGTGAACACACAGACACACAAACCATATCCACTCATTTATTCCTTCAGCCAGCATCTCCTGAGGTGTCCTGAGGTTGCCTCAGTCTGGCGATGCAGAGGAGAGGCAACCTGTGTGACTTCTGAGGGTCCCCCGGGCTGGCGGGGAGACAGGCACAGTGCTATGGCTCTGGCTCCGGCTCCGGCTCCGGCTCGGCTCCCAGCGCACATGCGTGTAGGCCCTGGGCACGGAGGCCTGGGCTGTGACCCACCCGCCCGCTGTGGCCTTGCATTCTTTGGGAGGAGGAGGTAGTAAGGGAGCTCCTGAAGGATTAGGAGAAGCGGGACCGCAGATGCTGGTGTGGAGTGGAGTTCCCATGGCCGGCACCCAAGGCCTGGCCAGTGCTGGGCAGGAGCCGGGCTCTTCCCCCACCTTGAATCGCCCTTCCTTCTGTCCTTCCATCCTTCTTGGGGTCACAGGTGACTCAGACACAAGCCCCAGGGCATGCCCAGGGTGCCCACACACAGCCAAGGGGGCTCTGGAACGCCCCGGCAGCGGGACCTTAGCTGTGGGTGACAGGCTTCCATTGCTGGGTCCGGTGAGATGACTGTGCAGGGAGGAGGGACATCTGGGGGGCCTGCAAGGCAGTACAGGTGTTCTGCAGTCAAGAAGCAAGGAGCCAGCAGGTGGGGTCAGGGCCTTGCCGGATCCCCCAGGCTCTTAGCCACCCTCAGGATGCTTGGGGCTTGGCTTTGGCTACAAGAATGGGGTGAGTGCTGTTAGAGACGTGGTTTGGGGGTGGGGTGGGCCAGGCAAGAGCTTCAGTGTGGGGGTGGCTCCTGGATGTGGCTGGTGAGCTGTGGCTGTGGGAGGTCCACAGGGTGAGGCTGCTGGGCTGCGGGCAGGGCCCTGCGGCCACAGGCACGTTGGCCAGGCTGCAGGCAGCATGCTGCTCACCGGGTTCAGATGCAAGGGCTGTTGCCGTTGAGAGTGCTGGGAGGTGACAAGGGATCGCCGATCCCTTTGGCTGCCTTTGCCGTCTCTGGGTGGGTGCAGACAGCTGACACCCACCCACCACTGAGAGCGGCTGTCAGCCACGGGGTGGGGTGTCGCAGCCGTGGAGGAGGGAACAGTGGCTTGTGTCTCTTGGTTTTTCGGGGCCCAATGGGTTCCTGAGAGCTGTGACAGTCCCAGAGCAACTGCGGGCTGAAGTGTCCACCCTCCTGGCACGTCGAGGGCACTGGTAGGCAGAGGGCAGGCCACTGACTCTGACCTATGACCCCAGGCATAATGCACCCACACTCTGGGCCTCGGCCTCAGTCCGGCAGGCTGTCAGGCTCCCTGCCCTGCTGGCCGCCAAGTCTCCGCCTCTGCCTTCCTTCCTCTGCGTTCCCTCCCCCTGGGGCTCCACGCCGTCCTCTTCTCTTCTCCTTTGCTTGGTCTTCATCCGTGTCTTGGCCTCTCCCTTCCAGCTTAGCTGCCTCCTTTTCCCCTGAGCTTGGATCTGCTTCCAGTCTTGCATGTAGGGTGTGTAAGGGCCCAGTCTAGCGTTCTGCCTCCAGAGAGAGCCGCACAGAGATGTGGACCTGGTCGGGGTGGAGGGGGCGAGGAAGAGAGAAGGAAAACATGGCTCTTGAGGGAAAAGCAAGAAAGGAGTTGCCCCCCCTTCCAGGATGGCTCCTGAGGTTCGTGCATGGCCATCTGCCCTCCTCGTGGGGCACCTGAGAAAGGGGAGCCCAGAAATACAGCAGAGAAGAGAGCGGGAGCCAGAGACTCAGAGAGACACAGAGAAATTCCCGGAGAGAAGGGGCAACTGAGCCGCGCGGACAAAGAGACATGGGGCCGCAAAAAGTCAGCGGGCAAGCAGAGCCGAGGCTCGGAGACGGTGAGAAGGAAACAGAGAGCGTGTGCAGCGAGGGGCGAGCGGTGGGCAGATGAAAGCCACGAGGCTTAGGGTGACCGGGCAACGAGAAAGAGCAGGACAAGGGAGGTGGGCCTGTGGGCCAGGAAGGACATGCTGTGCCCGGTGTCTGGGCCCCACCCTCAGCAGGGCACTGTGCTGGGCAGACTGTAAGGAACCTGACCAAGGCTCCTAGCACGCGCCTGTGTGAGGAGGGAGAGGGTCAGGAGTGTGGCAGGAGGGATGCACTGCTCCCACCCGCCCTTGTGATCCTGAGCCCAGTCTGCTGCTGCCCAAGACGCCCCTGTCAGTCCATCTGGTCCCCTCCCCACCCCCCACCCCCAGTCGCATCTCACAGGGACCCAGAGGATGTGGAAAGGGCTTGGGCACCCTTGGCTTCTGGCCTGGGGTGGGTGGGAAGAAAGCTGTGCATGTGCGTTTGTTTGTGTGTGTGTGTGCGTGTTTGTGTGTGTGTGTGCGCACATGCGTGTGTGTGTCTGTGTGTGTGTGCGTGTTTGTGTGTGTGTGTGTATGTATGTGTGTGTGAGAGAGAGAGAGATCGCTGTGGACTCGGTCTCCCTCCAGCCCTCTCTAGCTTTGCTCTCTGAGACTTCCCTCCTCTGGCTGCATGTCCTTCAAGGCCCCTCTCACCAGCTGTCTCTCACTTTCCTGTCTCCTCTCCCTGTCTCTCTACCTTTCATCTCTCCGTCTCGACCTCGTTCATTCTTCACTCCGTCTTTCAGTTCCTCTCTGTGTATCGCTCCTGCTTCTCCCTATCTGCCCTCTCCCTGCCTCTCTCCCCCGCGGCCTCCCCCTCTCTTATCCCGTTCTCCCTGCCTCTGGCCCCCGTTCTCTCTTTATCTTCGCCTTCTCTGCGTGGCTCCATCACTGGGTTTTTGCTCTGTTGTGTCCGCGCTCCCCCCGTGTCTCTTTCTGTCTCTCAGTCTCTGCTTCTCTGTCTCTCCATCTGGCCCTCTCATTTGTCCTCCCTCTGCTTTTTTCCTCTGCCTTTGCCTCCTGTATCTGTCTCTTCTCATCGCTTTCATCTTCTGTCTCTCCGTCTCTCTCTCATACTCTCCGCGGGTCTCTACCTCGTCCCTGTCTCTCCGCATCTCTGGCGTCCATCCCTGCCTCTGTGTGTGTCTCTCTCGCTCCCCCTCCCTTCCCCCCTTTTTTCTGATTCTAACACCCACACTCACATCCTACCTCAGGAGTAATTGCTTTTGTCTGGGTTGGACTGGACTTGTGGTGGGGGGAGGGCGGGGAGCGGGT
>NW_006288857.1:308261-311779 GCF_000327345.1 Myotis davidii
GGGACGGAGGTCGCTGAGTGGAGTTGAGGTGGCGTCTGCCAAAGCAGGGGATGCCGAGGAGCAGAGGTCCTGCCGTGAGGGGCTGGGGGAGGGGCCCTGGCCCATCCTGGTGGGGGTCTGGGCCTCAGGCCGGCAATGGAAGAGGCAAGCAGGCCCTCGTATTGGGATTTGGAAGCAATAGAGCGATAAAATGGGCTAGTCTCAAGTCCTCCCCCACTAAGAGACACCCCAAAACGCCATCCTGTGCACCCAGTCCCCATGACACGCATGGAAACACACCCAGGGCCTCCAGTCCACCTGTGGGGACACACAGGGCCATCGTCACACAAACACGGGAGTCACAGAGACACACAGCAAGCACACAGACCTGAAAAGTCTCTGATTGTGCAGAGACGGCCACACCTACAGCCACCCCCCGACACAGGCCCGGGTTCCGCACACACGGACACACGGGCTCTCACGCCACGTCCCCCCCCGCCGACACTCACAGACACACCCGGTGGGGCTGAGCACACCCACACGCCGGTTTCCTGGAACACAGGAACGCGCAGCCGCTTCGCTACCTGGGACCGGGGTCGCTGAGATGCTCCCGGGACGGACAGAGCTCGGTGCGCATTCAGACATTGGGGGCAACCAGAGTGGGGGATCCTCCTGGGGGTGCACACAGAGCCGCCAAGCTCCCGGGACACACCCACAGGCTGGTGGTTGCAGAGACATGACAGTCCCTGAGCCGTACGGGGACACAGAGTCTGCGAGTCCCACAGAGGCTCAGGGCACGCGCCACCCAGCACACAGGGCACACGCACACACTGCACACGGGGCACACTCCACCCAGCACACGGGGCACACTCCACCCTGCACACAGGGCACACTCCACCCAGCACACGGGGCACACGCACACCCTGCACACGGGGCACACTCCACCCAGCACACGGGGCACACTCCACCCTGCACACAGGGCACACTCCACCCAGCACACGGGGCACACGCACACCCTGCACACGGGGCACACTCCACCCAGCACACGGGGCACACCCCACCCTGAACATGGGGCACAGCCCAGCCCTTTCCCCGGAACCTCCTGTCCTCTCACCCCCACACGTGCAGGCCAGGCTCTGGGGGGAGGCCACGCGGCTGTGCCCACGGAGCTCCCAGGATGGGGCAGTCAGGGGCTTGTGGGTGGGCAACGGGGTGCCTGGGGGCGGCCCCACTGTTCCTGGCATTCACTCACCCAAGCTCACGCCGACACCCCCCAGGCCTGCCCCTGCCCAGGGGCTCAGGACAAGGTCTCCCAGCCCCCAGGTACCCACTGCCCACCCCCAGAGGTCCATCGCTCTCATACCTTCAAAGGGCCCCACCTCCCTGAGCTGCTCCCAACTGAGGGGCTCCCTGCTTTGGCCCCCGGGGGGATGTCCCTCGATTTCTCCCAGCCCCCTTCCCTGCCACGGTGACCCCCATCCCCACCTATTCCCTGCCCACTCCCATACTCACCCCCTTCCTGGCTGTCCAAGCTCTCAGCCTCCCTACGCTCTCCAGCTGTAGGGGGTGGTGATGAGGGTGGACCCTGTCCCCTCAGAGGCATGAGTGTGGGGTACCTGGGGGTGGGGGGCCTGGGTGCGGCTCCGGGAAAGGGAAGCAAAGCAAGCGGAGAGCGAGACGCAGAGGCAGGCAGGCAGCCAGCCGGCTTTATATCCCTGCCGTATTGATCCACCATGTCACAGCCCCGGTCGATAGCCAGCCGAGAAAGAGAAGGAGTGAGGGGAGGGGAGGTTTGGGGGAGGGCAGCGGGACCCCTATAGTCCTTGGCCCATCTGGGCCTCCTTGGCAGGCTGTGGGGGCATACACCAGCAGGCCCACCCCCCAAAAAAGAGGCCCATCACTGTACCCTCCCCCTCTTCCTCTTGGCTGCGGCCCTCTCCCTTTCACGAGAGCCGCTTTCGTGAAAGATTTTAAACACAGATTTGCCCATTTCCTTTTGTTTCTGGCGGTTCTTCGTCCATTGTGGGCGTGGGTGGGGCTCACAGCTGTTCACTGCCTCGGGTTCCCTCTGCCCCCCACAGTCGGGCTGGGCAGTTGTGAAGCCTTGAGGCAGTGCTGTGTTCAGTCCGGGACAGACTTCAGTACAAATCCTCCTCCTTGGCCGTGTGACCATGGGCAAGTGAGAGGACCTCTCTGAACGCCCTGCCCTCTTCCCGGGCCATCGCTGGCCTGGTGTTCAGGAGGCACGGCCCATATCGGCTCCCTGCCCTTTGCAGCTTGAAGTTCCAGCTTGAAGCAGTGCCTGGCCCGTGCTAGACACAGAGCACACTTAAATTCCTCTCTCCTGTTCCCCTGACCCCGTGTCTGAGACAGGAAACCCAGCTTCCCCTCTCCTGGCCTCCCCTTCCCTCTCTGTGGAACCGTCTACCCCCTGCCCCATCTAAGCTCCCCCTGCCCCGGGTGGGGTAGGGAGGACGGCTCCCTCGGCTCCCTCGGTAGGACCGGAGGAAAAGGGAGAGGCCCCTGGACCAGGCTGAGAGCCCTGGGGCTGATTCCGGCCCTGGCTGTCTCCCTTCTCTGAGCCTCAGTTTCCCTCTACCCCCTTCCCACCCAGGGCAAGCTCAGAAGTTTTGTGCAGCTCTGGGGTCCACAGGCACTGACGCAGATGGGAGGCAGGGCCATCCGGAAGGTGAGGCCAGGGCCAGAGGGGTGCCTGCTGCCCCTCCCTCAGCTGGGCTTGCCGGGGTCCCAGGTGTTCCCCCAACCCCCAACTCCCCGGGGCTCCGGTTCTTTGTCTGTCCAGATCCTCCTCTCCTCCCAGCCCAGCCTCCCAGAGGTTGAGGAATCACCTTAGCCTTGACCCGAGGGAGGGCAGAGGAGGGGCAGGCGGGCCCCACCCCCACCTCCTGGCCTTGGCCATCCCTACAACCCCTCTCCTCCCTGCTTCCTTGAGTGCCCGCTGCCCCCCACCCCCAGCGTCGGGGCTGCTGTTCCCTTTGTTAAGAAGGGGGAGGGGAAAGAGCCGAGCAAAGGGGACGTGCCTTGACCCTTGACCTCTCCCCTTCCCTCCTCCCATCTGGGTCCCCAGGGGCTCAGAGCCCCCTTGACGGACAGTTCTGACCATCAGCCAAATGGCTCTGGGAGTGAGCTGGGCCAGGTAGGGGGGAGGGGAGGCAGGCCTGGCTAGGGCCCTGAGCCCGTCAGAGGGGGGTGCTTTGCGGGTGTTTCTTGAGCAGCAGGGGGAGATAGGCACCCATGAGGGCAGACCCTGGGGGAAGCTGATTGCACTGGGGGATGTGGAGGCAAAGTGGGGCTCTGCTCAGAGCCAGCAGCCCTGGAAGCCCTGTGGGTAGCGGCCTGGCCTGGCAGATGCCTGCCCCCACCCCCACCCCCGGCCTGCGGCATTGGGAGTACAGTGAGTTTTAAAAAAAAATTAAAAGAAAAAAAATAACAGGAGCAGGAGAAGCTGGGGGAAAAATATATAAGAAAAAATATAATAAGAACTAAGCGGTGGCTGCAGGAGAGAGAAAGGGCAGGAG
>NW_006288857.1:311792-322177 GCF_000327345.1 Myotis davidii
CCCCTTCCTACCACCCCTCCCCCAGTCCTCCTCTGCCCCCTCCCGCCACCCCCACCGCAGAATCAGCATCGTCCATCACCAAGACCCCCTCCCCTTCCTCCTCATCCTGTCAGCCGCAGTCCCTTACATCCTCAATAATCCACCTAGCCCCCTCCCCAGCTAGGCCGCGGGTACCCTCCCCAGCCCCGACTCTGCAGGGAGCAGGAAGGTGGGCTCTGGAGGAGTGGTCTTGGGGTGTATAGGGGTGGACAGGGGGGTGCTTAGGCGGGCGGGCAGGGAGACGATGGCCACAGGTTGGGGAAGGTGTGGGCATTGGCAGCGGGTTGGGGCCAAGAACAGGTAGGGGAAGGCAGGTGGGCCCCTCTGGTCCCTGCCCTGTGGTCAGTTACAACCTGCCTTCCCCCTTCCACACTGAACTCGGGCCCCTGTCTCGGGGAGGCAGCTTGGGGCCGGGGGACTAGATAGGCTGGGGTTGGACACCTTTTCCACTTGTCCACCCATTTCAGTCTGGCCAGAGACAGACGCAAACTTCAGGACTGCTGGTGGAGGAGGGGACGTTGGGAAGCAATTTACAGAGACCCTGGTGCCCCA
Organism: Myotis davidii; assembly: GCF_000327345.1. Lineage (NCBI taxonomy): Eukaryota > Metazoa > Chordata > Mammalia > Chiroptera > Vespertilionidae > Myotis > Myotis davidii. Next base: position 312,384 of record NW_006288857.1, read on the forward strand.
CCTGGATTGCTCTTCCTCCCCCTCTTCTCTCCTCTCTTTGTCTCTCCCATTTTCCCGTCTCTTTCTGTCTGTCTCTCTGGGTGACTGGACTCTCTCCTTTATTGCTGCCTCCCGCTTCAGGGATTTAAGGGCCCCACGCTCCTCTCTGCTCGCCCTGACGGTTCCTGGCTATTCTTTCCTTACACCCCTCTTTCTCCGCTCTGCTACTTGCTTTCCCCTCTGACCTCTCCTACCTGCCTGCCCCCCACACCTCGGTCTCATTCCACGGCTCTCTTGGTCCGGGCCCCCCCCACCCCCCGCCCCCCGACAGCTGTGAAAATAAACAGAGGCCCAGGTCCTGGGAATGTCAGTGGAAAGTACAGAGACAAGGCCTAAAGCCCCTCTTCCCAGCATCCGGAGGCTAGAGCCCATCTGCTACCACAGGTGTGCTGTGTGGCTTGGCTCAACTCACTTGCCTGCCCTGAACCTCAGTTTCCCCGGAAAAACAAGCTGCTCAGATGGCCTTTGTGGCCACTCCGGTGGGAAACCTGTGCCTTGTAGGGACCGCAGTTCTCTCAGGCTCCAGGGCAGAGTGGGTGGCAGGGTCCTCCTCTGGGGAGCATGGTCACCCCTCCATCCAGGTACCTCTACTGCCGTGACATCTCAAGGCGGCAGGCCTGCCCTCTCACCTTCTCCTAGCGGCTTGGAATGGTGATGCGGGAGAAGCCTCAGATGCCAGATTGTGTCTGGAGCTGGGCCTGGGAGTAACCTGGCCAGGGCCATGCTTTAGGGCAGGGGTGAGAACAAATCCCTACAGAGGCTCAGCACTCACGTTCCCTCCCCAGTCCTCACAGCCACCTGGGTTTGGAAGGGGAGTGAGGAGCGTGTGTCTGATCCCTCTGGCATGTGGGCAGAGCCATTTGGGTTAAAAAGGTGGCCCTGGCTGGTGTGGCTCAGTTGGTTGGAGCATCATCCTGTATAATAAAAGGTGGTGGGTTTGATCCCCGGTGGGGGCACGTGTGGGAGGCAACCGATCGATGTTTCTCTCTCTCTTCCTCTCTCTAAAATCATTTTTTTTTAAGTTGTAAAAAAACAACAACCAAGGGTGATGTACACACATGCATACCTACCCACATGGCACGTGCTTACTTGTTCCTCACACACACAGCTCTGACCTTTCCCCATTAGGGATTTTTAAGAACTACCTTCAGATAATAGTTTTGCAATTAGTAAAGGTGGGCCTTCCTAGCAGGAGAGAGAAAAATCCCTTTGGGTCATGTGCTGGGGCAAGACCTGAGCAAAAGGGCCCGCCTGAGGGGGCCCTGGGATGGAGAGGAGGTTGGCAGGTGGTTGAGGTGTATGGGGTTCTGGCTGAGGCCCAGGGAGGCTGGAAGGAGGTGAGGGGTTTGAGGGTGGAGGGTGGAGAGAGGGGGCAGGAGGTCAGCTTCCCACTTCTTGGCTTGACAACCAGACATACTTGGGTCCCTTTCCTTCTGGCTCCAGATGCCGCTCCTTTGAGACGTCCTCTCTGATTGACCCTTCTTCTCTGGTTTCTCATCGTCCCCCAAACCTGCCCCTTTGCTCATCCTGTTCCCTGGCTGGAAGGGTGACCATCCTAACAGTTGCTCATGGACTTCGTACGGGCTGCGAAGCACTCGGCCTGCGGGCTCTTGCCGAATCCCCGACACCCCAGGCGGCAGGCCTGATCATTGCTCCCTTGCAGATGGGGGCACTGAGGTTCAGGGAAGCGAAGAGGCTTGCCCACGGTCACCGGCCAGTGAGCGGCAGGGCCACAACGCCATTCAGGCCCAAGTGACTCCGGTTGGCCCTCTTCATTGGTCCAACCATAAATGTTTGTCAAGAGCTCACTGCTAGCCCTACCCGGTTTGGCTCAGTGGAGAGCGTCGACCTGCAGACTGAAGGGTCCTGGGTTTGATTCTAGTCAAGGGCATGTGCCTGGGTTGCAGGCTCGATCCCCGTCTAGGTTGGGGCACGTGCGGAAGGCAACCAATCGATGTGTCTCTCTCACATCGATCTTTCTCTCTATGTCTCTCCCCCTCCCTTTCATTCTCTCTCTAAAAAACAAACAAACACAATGGAAAAACATCCTCAGGTGAGGATTAATTTTTTTTTTTTTAAAAAGAGCTCACTGCTAGGAGTCAAATTCTTCTTGGAGGTGCATGGGAAACATGATTGCCTGGGCGAGGGGTTCAATCCCATCTCTGCCACCGCCTTGCTGACACTGTGGGCAGGTGGTTTTCCTCTTTGTGCCTCAGTTTCCTTCTCCGGGTCAGGGCCACCATCTCGCAGGAGTCTGTGAACGAGGAAATGTAAAATGTCCAGCAGATAAGATTATGTGACAAATGGCCTTGCCCTTCTCTCTTGTCTCTCTCTGAATCTTGCTCGACCTCTAACTTCCAGCTCTTTTGAGCTTTTCCATTTGAAGACCATTTTTTCCCAAACCACTGTCAGTTTTCATTGTCTGCTCGGATCCTCACCACTCCTCTGTAAGGGAGGAATTATTTTCTTGATTTTGCAGAAGTGGAAACTGAGGCTCGGAAGACTCAAGTCCTCTGCCTCGGTGCTTGTCTCCATAAAGGATGCATTTAACGGACACACTCCACATGTCTGCTGAGCACCCGCCACGTGCCGGGCCTGTGCTGGGCGCGGGAGATAAGCAGTGAACAAAATGGGCACAGCCAGCTCTCCTGGAGCTGAAAAACTAAAGGGGATGCGGATCTTGAAGTGTAAATACCAATTAAATGCAAACTCAGAAATTGTGATAAATTCCCCTAAAATAGAGACAAGAATAGGGAACCAACAGAGAGAGGGTGAGACATTTAAACTGAACTTTGAAAGATGAGTAGGATTTAACCAGGTAAAGGGTGTTCTAGGCCAGTGGTCGGCAAACTCATTAGTCAACAGAGTCAAATATCAACAGTACAACGATTGAAATTTCTTTTGAGAGCCAAATATTTTAAACTTAAACTATATAGGTAGGTACATTCAACTTTAAATTCACGGTTTTCGTCTTCCGTTTTTCTTTGCTTCTTCTTTGTAGCCATCTCAAACAGGGCACCTAAAAAAATGTTTCATTTTATAATAATAAAGCCACCAACACAAAAGAATTACAATTCTTAAATTGATGACAAAAATACCTGTAGGATTTGCAGCTGGTTGGAAAAATACAGGTAACTTTATGCTTCGAGTAGGTACTTTTGTCACCCGCGCGCCATTTGCGGACGCGACTAGCACTAACCACTGCACATGAGACTGCTGACTGACTGGCTCACTCACCTCGTGCATGAATCGCCCGTGCTTCCCCCGCGCTGTTATCCCGTGGCCTGACCGACCGACACTCCCCACTTCTTCTAACGACACTTCTTCAAAATAGATTCGCCCAGGCCGAAAACCGACTTCTGCGCATGGGCCACGAAGTTTCGATCGCACTGTACCTGCCCGCCCACATGTGGTATTTTGTGGAAGAACCACACTAAAGGGGCCAAAGAGCCGCATGTGGCTCGCGAGCCACTGTTTGCCGACCACTGTTCTAGGCGGAGGGAAAGGCACATGCAAAGGGCCTGGGGTTGGATGAGCTTGGTTCGAAGGCTGCTTTTTCTTTAGGAGGCCAGGGACGCCCCCGGGAGGCAGAGACCTGGGTGGTACCTATTTGGTGTTCTTCACCCAAACTTCAAGGTGACAGGTGTTTTTGGCGTGAGAAGTTCATTGCCAGACAGAGGCCCTGCAGGAGGGGACAGAGACGCCTTTCCGTAGGAGACCCCTGTAGGAGAGCTCTGAGCAGGGGGGCAGGGGCGAGTGGGTTCACTCATAGCTCCCTCGCTCTGTAAGTCTGGAGTATTTCCCAGGGTCCTCGGGACACTGCTCAGCATGCATCCCAGCATTGCTGTGACTCAAGGCAGGTGACCAGCGTGACACTCAGTGAATGGCTCATGTTGGCAGGAGGCCGTAACTGGGACAGGGACGGGGGACATGTGGATGTCCCAGATGGCAAGCCCAGGCCCAAGTGCAGTGTTTCCTGCGGAGCCAAAGGGAAGGGGTGGCAAGGATCTGGGGCAGAGGCAGAGTACACGCAGAGCAACATGGATTTTGGGATCCAACTGCCTGGATGCTAATCCTGTTTCCAACTGTGTGACGCCAGGCAAGTGATTCAGCTTTGCCGAGCATCAGTTTCTTCATCTGTAAAATGGGCCTGCTGGCAACGGTCCTCTTATGCAGCGTAGAGAAGCTTCAATGAGAAAAGGCGTGGAAAGTATTTCTAACCAATAGGTTCAGGGTTCCTCCTTTAATTGTCTAAAGCAGAACCCTTGATCCTTTGTCCGTGAACTTCTCCAGGAGCTTGTCTCCATCTCATTAAATGCACGTCACACCCAAAACATACCCATTTCCCTTTACCTTTACTCTCCTTCAAGCGCCCAGAGCTCAGAGATTGCTTTCGTGATGGCAGGAACTATGCCTCATAAACTCCTCTGAGTAAATGCGTGTGGAGCATCCCCTGCATGCAGGGCCCTCTGCGGATACTGCTCAGAGACCACACAGTTCAAGAAGAGGCACAGAGGCCCTGGCTGGTTTGGCTCAGTGGATAGAGCGTCTGATGCCTGTGGACTGAAGGGTCCCAGGTTCGTTTCCGGCCAAGGGCATGTACCTTGGTTGCGGGCACATGGGTACAGCCCTAGCCAGTTTTCTCAATAGTTACAGCACTGGCCCCTGGACTGAAGGGTCTCGGGTTCAATTCCTCTCAAGGGCACATATCTGGGTTGCGGGCTCAATCCCCATTAGGGGACGTGCAGGAGGCGGCCGATCAGTGATTCTCTCTCATCATTGATGTTTCTATCTCTCTTTTTCTCTCCCTTCCTCTCTGAAATCAATAAAGACATATTAAAAAACAATTTAAAAAAAAGAAGAAGAGGCACAGAGAGGTTGAGTGGCTTGCTTAAGGTCACACAGCAAGGACTTGGCAGGCTCGATAGAGGCTGTGAGAGGCCCAGGCCACTTCTAATTTTTGAGGCTCCTGGTGTACCAAGAATGAAGGAACACCAAATGGAATTACAGACTTTCACTCTTTGCCATGATGACAAAATGCCACATTAACTGAAATTTATGAGACCATTTCAGGATTTAAAAAAAAAAAATTGTAGTGTGCTACAGGTGATGGGATCTGAGAGTGGCACCCAATTGTAGTCAAAATGCACGTCTCATTTAATGAAGCCCTTCATGAATGTGATGCCTGGGCCAGGTGACCCCCTGCCCACGCCTCCAGCCCTACAGCTGGGACTCTAAAGTTGATACCGTTTCCACTGTCCTCAGATGCTTATGTAGAAATGCAGAAGGCCCAGGACCTCATGGGCCTTTGAGGGGAGAAATGTGTGGGCTCAGTGTAACTCAGGCAGCAGGCCTGGTAGTGAGGAAAGCCCGGCTCTGGAATTGACCTGCCTGCTCTGACCCACCTCAGGGTGCTCCTCTGAAAAGGGGGGTAATTGGGAAGATGCCAAGAGACAATGCAAGGGAAGCACGGAGCACGTGCCTGCACAGAGCAGGCCCGGGAGCTGCTCTCATCTCTCAGCATAATCAATGATCAATGAGCAGGGGCCAGAGTGGTTTGAGAGCTCCTCAAGGGCATGGCCAAGGCTGCCACACCCTGTGTCCCTGGATCTTGCCACAGGGACAGGCATAGTGGGCCTTCTGTGAAGGTGTAGAACTGAATCCTACTGAGGAGGCTTTAGCCAGGCCGAGTGGGGGTGGCAGCCCCGCGGAGGACAGGGGAGCTGAGCAGAGGGCCTGGCCTTTGATTTCTTCTCCATCCCATCCACCTCCTGTGAGGCCAGGTGGGCGCTCCCGGTAGTTACCTGTGCATGGTGTGGGGGTCACTGTCCCTTAGCTTTTTCTTTAGCAAATACATCCTGAGCGCCCCCCATGTGCAGGTGCTGGGGATACAGCAGTGAACAAGTCAGACAGGAGCCTGCATGACTATTGTCACAGTTCCAATCTGAATGCTGAGTGGGTTCACGTGAACACATTATTACAAATAAATAAAATAAATAAGCAAATAAGTGAATGGAAGAGGGCTCTGCCCAGCCCAATGACGGGAGTGTGCCGTGAACTAAGGCTTATGATTAGTGTGGTTCTGTGCACCTGAGGCCCTTTGAAAGCGGAGGCTAAAACCCAACAGGGCAGACATGCTCCTTGTCCTCCCGGCATGAACACTCAAGTGGGAACTTGAATGGAGACCGTGAGCAGTGCTGGGAGGAAATGCAGCATGGGAAAGGACAGAGCGAGGAGGAGAGGGAGGCTACGCAGGTGGTGTGACCAAAAAGACTTCTCAGGCCCTCGCTGGTTTGGCTCAGTGGATAGAGCGTCAGTCTGCAGACTGAAGAGTCCCAGGCTCGATTCCGGTTAAGGACACATGCCTGGGTTGTGGGCTCGATCCCCAATAGGGGGCGTGCAGGAGGCAGCCGACCAATGATTCTCTCTCATCCTTGATGTTTTTCTCTCTCCCTTTCCCTTCTTCTCTGAAATTTATAAAAATATTTTTTTTTAAAAAAAAGACTTCTCTGTGGAGAGGACGAGTAAGTGTAACCCTGGATTAAATGAGGGAACACACGCGGGACATCTGGGGAAAGATGGGAGGAGGAGAGAACAAAAGCAACGGCCCTGAGGCATACTGAAGCTTGGGCTTGGGTTGCAGGAACAAAAGCCAGCCTGGAGGAAGTGAGTGAGGAAGCGACAGGTGGCGATGTCTTAGAGGCGGACAGAGGCCAGGCCACGTGGCAGGGTCTCCGATGGCTGCGATGGCAGTGTCTCGGGGTGGTTGGGATAAGGAGTCTTGAAGCTAGCTTGAGTACCTTGGACAGCGGCCTCGGTCCCGGGAGCATTTGCAGCCATGAGCACACCCGCCCCAATATGGACTTCTATTAAGGTCTGCTTCTTGGCAGTGAATTGGGGGTGTGTGGGGAACAGATGACATTGCAACAAGTATGAATTGATCCCTGCCCACAGGAAGCACAGTAATGTGGGTGAGTCATCAATGTACAGTTTAATCGATCTTTATCCAGTGAGCAGCTGTGTGCTCACTACTTAGGTCGGGACAGAGGAGGCAGCCAGTGCCCAGGAGCCCCCACCCTGTGTGTCCCTTCCCAAACACATCCCTGCCTCCCTCCCTGCCGGAAGCACCACTGCCCTCTCTTTGCGGGTAATCATTTCTGGGCTTTCCTTGTGTTAGCCACCTGTGTATCATTTAAGATATCCTAATTTTAACTAAAAATGAATATAATCTCATTATTAAAACCAAAACGACAACAGAGGTTAAAATCCCCCTTTGAGTCTCCTCTGCTTTCCCAGTCCTGGCCCCTCAACACCCAAAGAAAACACGTGGTGTTTTTGTGCGTGTTTTACACAAACGCTATTCAGTTGTATAAATTATTCTACAACTTGCCTTTTCACTCAGTAGGTCTAACAAAATTTTCCATGTCCATATCCATAGGTCTATGTCATTTTCTTTGATGACCATATACTATGTGACTATATTTACTTAACCATTGTTCTGTTGTGGCATCTAGATTGTTTGATTTTTCTCTATTTCAAACCTTGATATGGTGAACACTTTGTGAGCCTTTTGAATTCCTGTGCATGGTGGCAAGTGTTACATTTACTATTAATGAGGTTTCTGTCCAGCCCATGTTACTACCCGGATTTCACAGATGAGGTGCCTGAGACTCAGAGAGGTGAAGTCACTTGCCCAGGGTTACACAGCAAGGGAATGGAGGCACCAGTTTCCAAATTCTCATCTGTCTGGCTCCCAAGCCAGTGCTTATATACACCTGTACAGGTAATTACAGTCCGTGGGACAGATGTCCTCATTCAAGAAACATTCCTGGAGGCCATCAGACCCTGCCCTGCCCCCAGGCCTTGCCCCGTGGGGACAGACTCATTGAGAAGTAATTACAATGCCGTAGGATTAGTCCTAAAGCCCAGGATGCTGCCTGGAGCTGAGGGAAGACAGGGTCATTACTATTAATTGGCCTGGGGCAAAATCAGAGAAAGCTTCCAGAGGGGATATTTGAGCAGAGTCTGCAGAGGTGGGCAGAATTTGGGTGACAAAGGAAGCACAAAGGACAGGCACATAAGGGAACCCGCGTTGAACAGAGGAGGAAGTGAGCTCTGAGGGCAGCATGGTGAAGAGGGTGGCAGGGCCCATATCCACTTGAGCTTGGAGAGCCAGCCTTGGGACTTCGCTCTGTGAGCCACAGGAGCCAAGGGAGAGTCACTCACTCGATAAATAGGGTTCGAGCACCCACTATGTGCCTGGCAGTGTTTTTAGGTGTTGGGGACACCACAGTGAACAAGACGGAAGAGGACACCTGCTCTCAGAACGCTTACATTTTAGAGGGGGAAACGGGCAATAAACCACGCTGACAGTCACTGAGTTCCAGAGATTGTCTTGAGGAAAATGAAACTGGGTGAGCAAGTGGAGAGTGATGAAGGGAGGGCCTCTTGAGGCCGTAGGATCAGAAGAATGGGAAGAGATGGGAAACAGAATTCTAGGGGAGAGGTCTGCAAGGTCAAAGGCCCCAGGCTGGGGGCACACTTGTGTGTCTGACATGTGGTGCTTCTTGCTAGGTCCTGCAGGGCCTGGAGGCTGTGGTGAGGGGGTTGGGCTTGTCCTGGAGGCAGCAGGAAGTTGCTGGAGGGCTTCTGGACTAAGGACAAGGGCCTGTGCATTTCAGCCTCTGGATAGCTCCCTGTGCGGAGGCCACAGCTGTGGCCTTGAGCCGAGGTCAGTGCTGGGTGAGTGAGAGGTCTGGGCTGAAGTGGAGTGTGCAGCACAGGGGCAGGTGGAGGCTGCTGGACTGAGGTCAGAGCCTCGTCAGGGGAGGGCTCAGGGTCCAGTGGGTATGTGGTGAGGGATGCCAAGGACCCTGTTTTTGGAGGACCTACAGGCTGAGACATACAAATCAAAATGAGGAGCCAGGAGCTCAGCACGGCAGTTAGCCTGTGCCTGCAGGCTTTGGTGTCTCTCGGTCCACGCCAGCCTAGCTATGTGACCATGGGCCTCAGGTTCCTCATCTCTAAAATGGGGGTAATACCAGTCCCTAACAAAAGGTGAGGAGATGGTGGAACCCTGAGTACACTCAGCCAGGCCGTCTTTAGACTAAGCCCACAATTCTGTATTCCTCCTCCAGCTAGTTGATTCATCAATCCATCTAGCCTGTTCTTGTTTCTTTCAAGCTGCAGAATGGTAGAGCTGGGAGAAGTCCTAGCGTGCTCCTCCAGCTCCACCTCCCACTTACGGGTGGGAAAACTGAGGCCCAGAGAGCACCGGGAGCTGGCCCTAGGTCACCAGATGGTCAGTTTCAGAATGAGGACCTGGTTGGTCTTCAGACTTTTATCTTCTTTGAGCCATATCACAATGCTTCTCAATTTCTTCTCACCCGAGGTGGGTTTGGGAACTTGGTGGTGATGCTGGGGATGCAAAAGAAGTGTTTGTGTCAATGTGTTTATTAAGCACCTGCTGGCTTCCTGGTGCATAGACCTTGCCGATTCCGAGATTAGTCTTCCTGATCTCTCCCTTGGCACGGACACAAGTCTCTTCCCAACCTCATCCCACTGTCCATTGGTGATGGCCTCAGGTCCACCCAGCCCCCTGCACAGCCACCCACGTGCAGACTCACTAGAATCCTGCGGACTCTCACTAGGATTTTTTTTTTGCATCCTCATGGCCCCTTCCTCTCCTGATGTCTGAGCCATTGTTCCAGCCTCCCCTCTGGTCATCGTGCCTGCAGATCCCCCCCCCCCCGCCC
>NW_006288857.1:322266-326661 GCF_000327345.1 Myotis davidii
CTCACACCAGTCCCCCATGGATCTTCCTTACACAGGCTCTCCCTGCTTAAAAGCCTTTCACCTGCAGCATCACATCCAACCTCAAGGCGCACAGGGTGTCCTGCTGGGAACGTTCTCATCTGAGCTTGACCCCTCCTCCCCCATCTTTCTATGGCAGGAAAGGCACTTCCGCATCCTGGCCCTCATTGTTCACTTCTCCCCCACACCCTGCCTTCAGCCAGTCACCAAGCCTGTTATGTCCACTCTCAAAATTGCTTCTGGAGACACCTGCTCCTTTTTTACCCGCCCCCCCCCCTGTTCCCAGCTCTCATCAGCTCTCATGTGCACCCCATCCATTTCTTCATGGCCGACCTCCTTCATGCCCTGGCCCCTCCAGACTAGCCTCCCAAGTAGCCGGAATCGTCCATGAATTGTGCACAGAACTACATCGCTCACTGGCTTAAAACAGTCTCAGTGGTATCCCATTGAACTTACAGTAAAACCCAAAATGCTTACTCTACCCTACAAGGCACTGTGGGCTGTCCCACCTTCCTTTCCATTTCATCTCCCACATCCTCCTTGTTCACTCTGGTCCAGCCATTTGTGCCTCCATTTTCCTATTGAAATTAGAGGCCCGGTGCATGACATTCATGCACTGGGGGGGTGGGGGTGGGGGTCCTCCTCAGCCCGGCCTGCACCCTCTCGCAGTCTGGGACCCCTTGGGGGATGTCCACTGCACGGGGAGCGGGTCTCAGGTGGCAGGTGGCCATCCCCTGAGGAATCCTTAGCGGGGTCCTTGGCACTGCCACAGAGGTGGAAGAGGCTCCTGCCACCACCACTGTGCTCGCCAGTGAGCCGGCTTCTGGCTGAGCTGAGCTCCCCCTGTGGGAGCACACTGACCACTAGGGGGCAGCTCCTGCATTGAGCGTCTGGGCCCTGGTGGTCAGTGCGCCTCATAGCGACCAGTCATTCTGCAGTTTGGTCAATTTGCACATTAGGCTTTTATTATATAGGATTGCTATGTTGCTTGCTGCCTCAGGGCCATCACCTCCTCTGTTCCTATGGCCTGCATGCTCTTCCCTGCACTCTTTGTCTTAGAAGTGGTCCAACTGCTGAGTAAGTGTACCCTCCATCTTCCATCTATTCTTAAAAGCACTTTTCCCAACTTGAAATTGCATATTTATTTGATAACATTTTTAAATTTCCCTCACCCCAAAAGACTGTAAGCCACGTGGGGAAGAGAAAACATCTTTGTTTTGCTTTTTCAAAAAAAAATTCAGCTTTACTGGGGTATAACTGATTGTTTTTGCTTTTAACCACTGCATTCTCTGAGCTTAGCAATGGCCTGGCACATAATAGCGTTTGTTAGATACTTACTGACTCAGTGATGGAATATCAGGGTATTTCATCAACTCCAGTCTTCCCCTCGGACCATGAGCTCCTGAGGCAGGCTCAAGCTCATCTCTGGGTCCTCAGCCTCCAGCCCAGGGTTTGTCACTAAGGGGCACGTAGGAAATATTTGAACGGAAGGAAATGGGGAATTGATGGGTTCCTTCAACAGAAGGAGTCCAATGCATTGCTGAGTATAAAAAATAGACTCTAAGGGCAGTGGGGGGTTGGGCTGTGAGGAGATTCCAGTGTCCCTGAGTGGGCAGGGAATGGCTTTCTGCTGTCCACCGGAGGCTGGAGAGCATTTCAGAGCTCTATGGAGGCCCACGGTGGAGTAGAGAAAGGGCAAGCTGCGAGGACAGGTCTGGCTTGAATCCTGCTCCCCCACTCACATGCTGTGTGACATGCGGCAAGTGACTTCACCTTTCTGAGCTCCAATTCGTCGGTAGAAAGGGGATGATCACAGACCTTGCCTCCTGAGATTGTCATGAGGATTAGAAATAATGTATTGGCTCAATTAGCACGGACTAGACAGTGAAGCCGCTGCTGAAATATTTTAAGTCCCTGGATGCTGGGTGCTTCTAAGCAGAACACGGGGTGGATGCAGCTTGACCTTGCCTTGCCTTAGGACCATTGGAGAAGCAGCTCCGAGGGCAGGCCCAAGGCGAAGCAGGTGTGTGGACAGGAAATGAAGGCTCCAGCCCAGAAGCCAGCAAGGTGGGGAAGAAGTGGGCAAGCAGTGCCCAGGGCGGGCCAGGCGGGGTTTGATTTGAAAGTATTGGAGCCCATTGGAGGATGGCATGGCCATGTAGCAGGACCAGCCAGACAGCCCTTTGTCTGAGTGTCTGTCTGCCACCCTCATCCTATTTTCCCATGTGTTTAGGCCCCTAAGCCAGCTTTCCCTGCCTCTCCTCTCCTCCCCCCGCCCCCGCCCCACCCCAAAGGCTGCCCTGGTCTGGGCTTTGCTGAGGCCAATGTGCAGAGATGCAAAGGGAGGTTGTTGTCAATGAATGAATCTCAGTTCACCTTCTGGCTCAGCCATCCACTCAGTGTGGCCTAAAACCCAGTCTCTACCTGCTGCCACGCTGGGGGTCGGAGAGGCCTCTGGGCTCCCACATGCTATCGCCCTACAGATTAGGCAGCAGTTACCCGCAAAGACCCCTCGGGTCCCCATGCAGCGCGGCGGGCGTGGGGACACAGCCAGGAGTCAGTGGAGATGCCGCCAGACACAGCAGCATCTAGAAAGAGGCTGGGGAACGGAGCTGCAGACAGGGTCCCCAGGGGCAGCCGAGAGGAAGAGGCCGTGGCTGGGGGCCCCGGGGGGTGAAGAATCCTGCTCTGCTGTCCCCGGTGGGCTGACTGCTCCCCCCACACTCCCCGCCAGGCCCCTGGGGGACCTCGCTCTAATAATGTATTTGATCGACTCGCCGGCCGCGTACAAGCGATTATTGTCTTGTCGGGAGTCAAACGTATCGATCCGGTGAGAAATATGAGCGGAGCAATGGGGCCCGCGTGTCAGTTACCAGCCCCGCTGGCCCTGGGGAGCCCCCTGCGTCTCCTTTAATTACCGCTCAGCCCTGAGCCCAGCCTGGCCTCCCTGCGCAGCCTCCTGCCCAGACTCCCTGCACCCCCCGGGGCCCCTGCTGCTCCCCAGCTCCTGTGCCCTACCTGTCTTGCTCAACCTAGCTAGAAGCCTCTCTTCCAGCTGGGTGGCCACCATCCCCTGCGCGGGCCCCCTCATTCCTGGCTGCCAGGCCTACCCACCAGTGTGCCCCAAGCTCTGCTCCTCTGTCCTCCTTCAGGCGGGGGGCCTCTCATGCCCCTTCTCCTTCAAGGTCCCCTGGCTCCTCGGGGACTCCGTTCTGGTCTGCCTGAGGCCATGAGAGCGGAGCCAATGCAGGAGGCCAGCGGGCGGGGCGCCTCCATCCATGGCTTTCCCCTTTCCCCTGCTCACTACGCAGCTGCAGGCCTGGGAGGGCGGCTCGGAAATGAGCGAAGCTTCTCTCCTTGCTCACCAGAAAGGGCTGCACCTGGTCACGTCCACGCTCCACACACGGGCGATAGTGACTATGTCCAGGGTGGAGCATGGGGGTGGCTTGTGGGGTTTGGGTCCCCCATAGTGTCCTTATGACCCTCATTTCCAAATCCCCCAAAACGTAAATCCTAAATCGAAACAGAGCATGCTGGGCAAATGGGCTTTAAGACAAGGTTCCAGTACCCCACTGACTGGCACCGGACTGCTGTCCGGAAGACCCTCATGTATAGAAATTCTGTATAAGAGAGAGATGGAAAGAGAGGGGGCAGGGGGAGAGAGAGAGAGAGAGAGAGAGAGAGAGAGAGAGAGAGAGAGAGCAGGAGGCAGCAGATATGAGTTGGAGCTGAGTTGATGCTGGGTGGTCTGGATTTCCTCAGTGAAACGGCATTTACAGGACAGGACAGTGTGGAGTGTAGACAGCTGGGAACTGCCCCTCTGTGTGCAGATGTAGGCACTGCTGGTCATTCCCATCAGGTGGGCCCACCTGCCTGCCTGGGCGTGTCTGGGTGCTCAGGGCCCATGCAGACGGAAGGGCACGTGTGAAGATCTGCCTGTGTGTTGTAGCCTGCGTGAGTGTGCATGGGTGTGAGTGAGGGCACACGCGGCCAGGAGCATGCCTGGGCACACATGTGTAGATGTGCCCTTGTGATGTGTCAACGTGAGGGAGCAGAGGGGGTTCTGAACAGGCGAGTGGGCAGGGGGGGTTGGTGTTGGAGCCGCTGCCCAGTGTTCCTGTGTGTGTGTGCGTGTGTGAGGTGCTGGGGTCCGTGTGTAGAAATACTTGAATGTATGTGTGTGGGGGGAAGGGTGAGTCCAGGCGTCATTGTGCGCACGTGTGTTTTGGGGGTTCCCCAGCCTAGGCTAGCCTAGTGAGTACGGCAGGGCCCGGAGGGCTGGTGGGCTGTTTGGAGGAGCCAGGAAGCCCCGCGGCCTCGGACCCGGCACCGGGGTAGGGGTAAGGGGAGGCGAGGGGGCGGGAGGAGAAGCGGGCA
>NW_006288857.1:326931-336508 GCF_000327345.1 Myotis davidii
GGAACGCCTCCTCCTGCCGCGCTTTTCGGCTCTGCGCTCCAGTGACGCCACCCCAGCTCCCTGGTCCTCAGTCTTTCCTTCTGTGAAAGGGGCGAATAGTGATCGCGCAAGAGATGACCCTTGTCAAGCGCGAGCTGCAGGGCCTGACTTTGGGAAAGCCTTCTCCCCCTGTACCGCCCCCCCGCCCCCATAAAGCTTCTAGCCCTTTTTTCAGTGGTGTTGTCACGGGCCCACCTTCTCTCCCAGCCCACACGCCCTATTCCAGATCTGCCCTGGAGGCAGCACGGGGCTGGGGCGCTGTGCAGGCACCTCCGGGGGCACCGCTGTGGGAGCCAGCTCTTCCAGCCTGCCCCGTGCCGCCCCCCACCACACCCCCACTTCCCCTACAGACTTGACTTGGGGTCGCTGCCTGCAGGGGTGGGCCTTCCAGCAGGGTATTTTCCCTTCCGAAGGGGGCGGACCCTGCGGTTTCCTCCCGGGGTGACTTCCGGCAGAGAGGACTTGGCCCCCAGAGAGGGCGGGAGGTGACACAGTTGTTCCCCCAGCCCTGCGGGGCGGGCAGCACGGTTCACTCCAGCATGGGGGCTCCAGGTAAGGCCCGCGCCGCCGCGCAGAGTTAGGGCAGCTCCGCGGGGTTGGGCCGGCCCTGCCCTTCCTCCTGCGCTCTCTGTGCTTTCGCTCTGGTCCTCAGCAGCTTCCCCTTCCCACCCTGGTCCCCCTCCAGCTCGTTTTTCGTCTCCCCTTCCACAGAAGACACCTGGGGGCTCCCGACCTCTTCGCCCCATCTCTGCCGCCCTGTCCCCAAGGCTCCCGGGGAGGGACACAAGCCGGGTTGGGAGTGGGCTCTTCTGTGGACCAGTGGGTGGGTGACAGGAGCCAGGGCTGCAAATGGGTGGGAAGGCTGAGCGACTTGCTGGGCTTGAGAGTGTGCGGTCTGTGAGAGGTAGTGGCGAGCCTCCAGGGTGTGATTGCCGTGCGTCCGCGTGTGCGGGAGAGTGCGGGCTGTGGTGTGTGCCACGGGAGGGGTCACCTTAGCAGTGACCTCTGGGCTCACTTCTTCACTTCACTGGCCTCAGCTGTCACCTTCTCAGGGAGGCCTTCCCTGACCTCCCCATCTGAGCTGGCAACTGATCCCGCCCGTCTCAGCCCCCTTGCCCCGCTTCGTCTTTTCTTCGTGGCACTTACCACCCCCAAAATGTTACATGTTCGTGTGCTTAGTAACTGCCCCCCACCCCATGTCAGTTGACTGAGTGCACACTGAGCCCCAGGTACTGCACGAGGCGGTGTGGGTTTGCTGCCTCGTTTGGTGTAATGTGTCGTTCTCTGCATAATGATAGTATCTCTGCATAATGAGGGTGCTGATGGGAGGCTTACAGGAGGTAATACACGTCAGTGCCTAACACAGTGCCCGGAACCCTGGGTGATTGCTTTATTTGTGACCATGTAGGCACGACTGTGGGTATGTGTCTCATTCCCGGGTGTCTGTGGGGATGAGCCTTGCTTTGGTGCTTGCCGTCCTGTGTGCATCGGTGTGTGTGATCCTTCATCAACATGTATTTATTCGGCGGTTCTGTGCTGGATGTTGGAAATACAACTGGGAGGCAGCTTCAGTTCTGTACCGCTGGAGTCCCCCGTCCAGTGGGAGAGACAGATCTGTCACCGGGAAGTGGAGCAGGCACGGGGGAGGAGGGTCAGGGCTGGGAGGCCGAGGCACAGGGGACTGTGGGAGCCCAGAAGACTTGTCCAGTTCGGTCTGTGGGGTGTCAGGGAAGACTCCCTGGAGGAGGGGATGTCTGGGCTGACATGGGAAGGATGAGTGGCTGTGAGCACGGCAAAAAGGTGGGGAGGGGATTAAGATGGAAGGAAGATACCTTTCGGGATCACGTGATTATTTATTGAAGTGATCATATGTGCAATCATGTATGTATGTTCGTGTACATTGTGGACACAGACGTCCAGGGCATCTGCACACACATACCGTTTGCTCTCTACTGACTAATCCCTGAATGGGGTTGAATGGGGGTCCTATACATGCCAGGCACTGGGTTAGACCCTTTACTTGGATTTCTCATTGAATTGGCCTGCTCGGGAGGCCTGCCCTGGGTCCCCCCACCTCGACAGGAATCAATACATTGTGTGACCTGGGGCAGATCACTCATGCTGCCTGGTCTTGGTCTGCACATCCGTGGACTAAGTTCGGAGGTCCACCCCGGCCATCTCCCAGGCTGAGGTGGCTCCGGGTGTGTGAGTGTGTGCACGTCTGTGTATGCGTGTCTAGCTTAGTGACCTGGGTGTATCTGTGGATGCACATCTGTCTGTGAGTGACTCTGGCTGTGTGAATGTGTGCACATCTGTATCTATCTATATATCTGTCTGTGAGTGACTCTGGGGTGTGAGTTGTATGAACATCTGTGTGTGTGTATCCGTCTGAGTGACTCTGAATGGTGAGCATGTACATGTCTGTCTGTGTGCCTGTTTGAGTGACTGGATGTGTGTGCATGTCTGTCTGTGTGTCTGAGTGACCTGGATGTGAGTGTGTGTCTGTCTGTCAGTGAGTGACTCTGTGTAAGTGTGGAATGGCCTTAAACAACCAACCAAACCTTCTGTGCAAATGGGTCTCGGTGTGTGAGTGCGTATAAGCAAGTGCAGGTGTGCACACTCATGTCTGGTGTGTTTTGCATATCTGCCCGTGTCATTGTGTCTGGGCCTTTGTCTTCATCTGCACACATGCCTGTCTGGGGTCTGTGCACACCCTGTGTGTGTTGCAGGTCTCTGTGTGTGGCTGGGACCCTGCTTGGTGTGTGTGCTGTGGCAGCTCTTGCCTGTTGTCAGCACAGCTGTGGGGCCACATCTCTTGTTGTGTCTGCCCGTATCTCCATCCCTCCCTCCTGACAGCTCAGAAGCATCCACTCCCTTGAGGCTGCCCAGGGACAGCTGTGGGGGTGTGGGGGTGTGAGGTGTGGTTCCTGAGAGGCTGGGACAAGGCCAGCTGGCCCGCAGAGGTTCCCGGCAGCACCGACCCAGCCCAAAGGGGCTCCCAGGCCAAGCTTTGGTTGAAGCAGGCTGTGGAGGCAGGGGACCCAGGGGACAGGCCAAGCGGGGCCAGGAGGGGTGAGGGGCAGCCCTAGGGCCCTCTATATTTAGCCCCATTTTCGGTAAGTGCTAACGAGAAGCTGACCCAAGTCTGCTAAAACTGGCTGGGGGAAATGCAGAGGAGAAGTGAAAGTCGGGTGGGAGGGGCGAGGGAGGGTGAGGAGTGGAGGGCAGCCAGAGTTCTAGGCCTGGGGCCATCGCTCGGGGCGAGGCCAGGGGGTGTGGGCACCCTGGGTGGGTCTGACTCTGGATGGTGGGAAACAAGGGGCCCATAGGATCTGTCCCGCGTTTCCCTTTTGGCTAAAAAGTTACACACTGCCTGGGAGGGGAGAAGGGCAGGACGGCCATAAGTAATCAGCCGAACTTTGTGTGCAAATGCGGCTTTGAGTGGGGCGTCAGAAGTTTCCAGGGGTGGGAGCGCGTGAGAATCACAGGGAAGGGGCCTTTTAAAAATCTGATACTGCCCAGCCGGTGAGACTCAGCATCGACCTATGAACCAGGAGGTCATGGTTCGATTCCTGGTCAGGGCACATCCCTGGGGGTGTGAGCTCCATCCCCAGTAGGGGACATGCAGGAGGCAGCCCACCAATGATTCCCTTTCATCATTGATGTTTCTATCTCTCTCTTTCTCTCCCTCTCCCTTCCTCTCTGACATCAATAAAAATATATTTTAAAAAACCTGATACTCAGGTTGCACCCTGTCCCAGGGAAATCTTGTCTGGTGTGGGAATAGCATTAGTATTTCTGTAGCCAAGAGAGAGGGCGGGGGCAGCCCTGCCTGGGCCCAGGTGCCGAATGCCTGCGGGGTGGGCAGCTCAGTGGCCTCTTGATGGGCTTGTCGGTGCCCTCCGGTCTCCATTAGGTCCTCGTTTGGCTTTGGGTTCCTGGTTGAAATGGAGCCCCTATTCGTCCTTGGAGGAAACGAGCCAGCGAGGCCTGGCTGAAGGGCAGCACTGACCACTTTGCCATTGGCCCAGCCTACGTGCCGTGGTGTGTGTGTGGCGGGGCCGGAGTGGGGGGGGGGGCGGTTTAGGGACAACGAAGGAATCAGAGAGGTGGAAATGTCCCCTCAAACCGCTTTTGCCCCTTCAGCCACTGTCCCTGCAGAGGGGGTGCCCTAAAGGTGTAGGTTAGAGCTTGGTCCAGGTGTCAGGTGGCAGCAGGGACACAAGGGCCTTGTTTGGACAGGATTGGGTCCTGGTCCCTCCGAGAATCCTTCATGTATGTCTTCATTCCGAAGATACGGTCCCAGCCTGAGTAGCGATGGCTGCAGCCTGGGGCCACAGTCTGGGGCTAAGAGTTGCTGCCCAGGTGGTCAGGGTATGTTAGGGGCAGGGGCACCCCAGATGAGAGGGACACTAAACACTTGGGCATTCAGGGAGGACCTCACAGAGGAGGTGACATGTGAGCTGGGGCCTTAAAGGGGAGCAGGAGTTTGCTGCTAGAGAAGGAAAGGGTCGCCCCGGGTGGGGGGAGAGCAGAGGCAAAGGCCTGGAGGAGGGAGATCAGGGCTTAGGGCCACTCTTGTTTATTGGACCCACGTATCTTATACTGGGCGGTGTCAGGCACCCCAAGATAAGACAGACCTGTCCCCCCCAAATTAATGATTTGGGGTGACGCCCGAATCCTCGCTGCTAATGTGAGATGAATTTTTGAGCGGGTAAAGGTTACCCCCTAGCCGAAACCGGTTTGGCTCAGTGGATAGAGGTCGGCTTGCGGTCTGAAAGGTCCCAGGTTCGATTCCGGTCAAGGGCATGTACCTGGGTTGCGGGCACATCCCCAGTAGGAGATGTGCAGGAGGCAGCTGATCGATGTTTTTCTCTCATCGATGTTTCTAACTCTCTATCTCTCTCCCTTCCTCTCTGTAAAAAATCAATAAAATATATATATTTTTAAAAGTTACCCCTAAGGTGACAAGCCTACTCTGTGGGATGCCGAGGTGTTGTGATCTGCCCAGGGAAAAAAAACACCATAGAACTGTCCTTGAGGGGGTCCTAGTCTGATGCGGGAGACATACTGGGGCCCAAGTGGCTACAGCCTCTAGGACAGTGATAAAGAGATGCTGGGTCAGGACGGAGGGAGGAGGGGAGAGCTATCTGAAGGCATCGGGAGTGGTGACTTCATAGAGGATGGAACTTGTGCTGGGTCCTGAGGGATGAGTAGGAGGTCGCCAGGTAGACAGTGTTCCAGGCAGAGGGACCAGGGCATGACAAGGTCTCAGGAAATTTGGTTAAATGGCAGAGACAGGAGGACAGAGGCAGGGACAAGTAAGAGACAGAGCTGCAGGGAGGGACATCAGCAAGCATTTATAATCTGTTTTTCTTGGTGGATGATGCCAGTGATGAGTCAGACCTAACTCTGCATCCTGGTCTGGCGGGAAGGGACTGGGACACAGGTGGCCACAGCCCTGTGAGCTCGGGGCTCGGACAATGGGAAGACACAGCCTGGGAGGCGGTATTAGTTTGCTGGGGGCTGCTGTAACACATAGCACGACTGGGTACTTAAACAACGGAAATTAATTTTCTCAAAATTCTAGACCAGTGGTTCTCAACCTTCCTAATGCCGCGACCCTTAATACAGTTCCTCATGTTGTGGTGACCCCCAATTTCATTGTTACAAATTGAACATAATTAAAGCATAGTGATTAATCACAAAAACAATATGTAATTATATATGTGTTTTTCGATGGTCTTAGGTGACCCCTGTGAAAGGGTCGCTTGACCCCCCCAAAGAGGTCATGACCCACAGGTTGAGAACTGCTGTTCTAGATGCTACTAGGCCAGTGTGTCTCAGTGGTTGAGCACTGACCCAGAAACCAAGAGGTCAACAATTCGATTCCCAGTCAGGACACATGCCAGGGTTGTGGGCTCAATCACTAGTAGGGGGCGTGTGATGGAGGCAACCAATCGATGTTTCTCTCTCGCATCAATGTTCTCCTCTCCCTCTCCCTCTCCCTTCCTCTCTCTGAAATCAATAAAAACATATTTTTTAAAAAATTCTGGAAGCTAGAAGTCCATGGTCAAGATGTTAACGAGACTGGTTTCTTCTGAGGTCTCTCTCCACATACAGTCACATTCTGTGGTTCTGGGGGTTAGGGCTTCGACATATGAATGTTGGGGGACACAATGTAGCCCGTAGCAGAGGCCAAGGAGGAGCACAGACTCTCTGGGGTGGAGGTGAGGTCAGAGGTTGCCCAGGGCGGTGGCAGGAGAGGCATCCACCAGCCAGGCGGGGAGCAGACAACCTGCAAGGTCTGAACCCCCCCCCCCCGGGTGAAGCAGAAGCCCAAGCAGAAGGAGTGCCTAGTGGTGGAAGAGCATGATGCCTGAGTGGTTAGAGATGGCAGTGGAGGGTAGCAGGGGCCACACCCCAATGCCAGGCCAAGGAGCCTGGGCTCTTGGGGGAGACGGGGAGCCAGGGGAGGGTTCAGCGCCAGGAAGCGCTGGATGTGGGATCTCCCTGGGGCGCTGTGGACACTGGCTGGAGGGAGGGGACAGGGCTGGGCAGAGGTGCAGGGATGCTAGGAGGGGTGGAATTTAGGGCTGCCTGAGGGTTAGCTGTTGCTTGGAGCAGGGCCAAGGGCTGAGAAGCAGGGCCTCACCACAGCTCCCTTTGTGCCCTCCTATGTCTCAGGATGTTGGCCACTCGGTGCCCTGTCCCCAGTGCCCAGGGCCCGAGCTCCCATACCGTCCTGGGCACCCGCTGCCCACCCCACCCTCACCAACCTACACCTTTAATAGGACTATGTGCTGGCTTATTCTTTTTTTTTTTTTGGTTTTGAAATGTTTTCTTTTTTTGTGAAAACATGACATACTCATAGGAAAGTGCCCAGGTTTTAAGGGTACAGCCTGAAGAACTTCCACGTGCGTACAAACTCACGTCAGCTCCCACAGGTCATGATGCACCCCTTTCCAGCCCCTTCAGCCCTCATCATGCCCTTTCCCGGCCGCACCCCTCAAAGGTACCCCCCCGTCTGACCTTGATCATCGGATATCATCTCGCCCCTTTCTGAGCTTCGGGTAACTGGAGTCCTACTATCCGCTTTTGTGTCCGGCGTCCTCCCCTCGGCATCAGGTCTGAGATCCGGCGGTCTGAGATGCAGGAGCGTGTGCTTTCCCTGCTGCGGCGTATTTCCTGTGTGGACAGACCGCAGTTTGTTGACCCGTTCCCCTGTTGACAGGCCCTGGAGCAGTGGTTCTCCACCTTGGCTGCACATTAGAATCACCTGGGAATCTTTTTAAACTCCTGATGCAGATGAGGCCCAGAAATCAGGATTTTTAAAAGATTCCCAGGTGATTCTAATGTGCAGCCAAGGTTGGGATCCACTGCCCTGGGGTTCTTTCCAGTTCAGGGCCTTTCCCGAAGGGCTGCTGGGAACACGTGCACCTGTGGGCATCGGTGGCCGGGAGGCCGGGAGTGGACGTGCGGAGTTGCAGGAGGGGCCCCCTCTTAGCTGCCCTGACTTGTGCTCGTATCGCTTTACACTCCCACCAGCAGGGTGTGACCTGGCTTTTCAATCAGGAATATTACACCCGAGTGACGTTTCGTGTCGAGTAATCTTCCGTTGCAGAATTCCTGGACTTGTCCGTTGCTGAGGCTGTCCCTGCTCTCTCTTCAGCCGGCCTTTTTGAAATATCGGTGCCGAGCACACTGGAGTTGGACAGCTCCTTCGATGGGGTGGGATCACGGTGGGTTTTGGAGTGACTGTGGGAGACACATTTGGATCTGAGTCAGGGTCATGAGTACGGTCTGAGGCCAATTTGGGAATCGAGTCCAAATAAAGGTCTTGGCCTCTTTGGATGGGAGTTGGGGTCCAGGGTGGGTAAGGGGATTGAGAATGGGTCAGGCAGAAGCCCAGAATTGGGGTGAGGGGGTGGGGGTGGGGGCCTAGAACCAGGAAGGATTGGTCTGGAGTCAGTGTCAGGGTGAGATTGGGTGGGGTGACTGTTGGAGGTGAGGTGGGTGGAAGTCATTAGCCTGCAGCAGCCCTGATTAAAAGCAGGAACCCTGCCCGGCTGGCGTGACTCAGTGGTTGAGCAGCGACCCATGAACCAAGTCATGGTTCAATGTTCGATTCCTGGTCAGGACACATGCCCCCAGCAAAGGCTCGATCCTCAGTGTGGGGCTGCAGGAGGCAGCCTATCAATAATTCTCTCTCATCATTGATGTTTCTGTCACCTCTCCCTCTCCCTTCCTCTCTGAAATCAATAAAAACATATTTTTTAAAAGCAGGAACCCTGGAGCCACAGAGGCTGGGGTCCAATCTCTACTGTCTCACTGCTTTTGGGGAGGTGACACCCCCTCAGAGCCTCCTTCCCTTCCCTGTGAGAGTGGGGTGATATTAGCACCAACTACTAGCGTGCGTTTGGAGGCTCACTCAGCCTGTGCTTGGCACCGGTAAGCACTCGGCCTTCCATGGCCAGCATCAGAGCTAGGACGGGGCACGGTCTCCATTGCATTGTGTTCCCTGGTGCCACCTCCCCTGGATACTTCCCTTCATTTCCGGGGTCTACAGAACTATAGAAAAGGATTGCGTTTTAGGGGCCAGGTATCTTGCTGGGACTTGGGGGTGCAGTTGGAATTCAAGACTGAAAGCCCAGGTGAGGTCTAGGATTAGGTTTGAGGACAAGGTCGGGGGCAGAGCCGGAAGGAGCTGGAGCTGGAGTTACTGAGATCAGAGTGGGGCTGCCCCTCTGGTGCGCCTGTGCACGAATACAAGGCCGGGGAGCCCGGCGCTGAATCACACCGGGGATCTTAAGACGCGCTCCTTTGGGGATGCTGCCGTCCTGTCACATCCCCCAGGCCCCGCTCAGAGTGGAAAACACGCCTCAGCTGAAACCTGGTGAGGCAGGACGGCCCTGGTGCCTGGGCGGTGCCTGAGCAGAGGCCGCGGCTGAGCCTCTCCTTTGGAACCTCGGCAACCTCCTCCCAGGCGGCCGGGCAGCCAGGTTTCTCAGGACCCCTGACCACAGTCTACATCCTGCCCTGCCCCGCAGCCTGCCGGGGCCGCCCTCCCTGTGCACCTTCCGAGGGTGGAAAGGATCAGGCAGGAGCCTCAAGGCCGGAAGGCCCCTCGCTTGTCCTCCCAGCGAAGGGCAGAGGCCACGGACAAAGGGCATGTCTCCCAGAAAGAGACGCTTGCCAGGTGGCAGGGGGTGAGGGGTTTGGGGAGAGGCTGCGGTGGTGCTGGAGGAAGGGCCGGGAGCTTGCCCTTCCTCACCCACTTCTATACTCCTCTGTCCCAGAAATAAGAATGTCTAAGCCCCTGGAGGCCGAGAAGCAAGGTCTGGACTCCCCGTCAGAGCACACAGGTGTGTGGGAAGCAGAAGGTGGGCAGCGCGGGTGGTGGGAGCTTCGGGCAGTGGGTGACATCTCCCCCTCCCCCTCTCATTGCAGACACTGAAAGAAATGGACCCGACACTAACCACCAGGTCAGGGGGTGTGGATGAGCCGGGGGTGGGGAGGGGAGACGGGAGCAGAGGGG
>NW_006288857.1:336588-342890 GCF_000327345.1 Myotis davidii
CCGCCCCTTCTCACCCTCGGGCTCCCGCCCCAGGCCTGTGACTCACCCCGGCTCCTTCCCCTTCCCTGGGGGGTGGGGGTGGCCAGGGAAATCCCCCCCAGAGCCCCAGGGCGATGAACAACAGGAAGCTGAGGGCCCGCCCCCATCCCAACTTCCCTGACCGAACTGGGGCCTGCCTCACCCCACCCTCTGCCCCCCAACACACACTCAGGGGGTGTGGGGTGGAGGAAATCAGGGAGAGGCAGACCCAGTGAGGATGGCTGGGGGACAGATCAGATGCTGTAGGAGAGGACGGTGAGGAGGTTGGAAATGGGCAAACAGAGCAAATCCCAAATCCAGATGGGGCCCTTCTGGGGTGTCTGGGGCCCAGGTCTCTATCGTCCAGCCGGGTGGGGCAGTTGGCAGGTCCAGAGGCCCAAAGGCAGCACAGCGGGCAGGGGCGTGGGCAGGACTGCAGGTGGCAGAAGGATGGTGAGGGGCTGGGGGCTGCTCTGTGACTGTGGGAAAATCACTTCCCCTCTCTGGGCTTCTCCGTTTCCTCTTCTCTAACGGGGTGAGGGGGTGGACAGTCAGATGAGGTGGCCTCTGCGGTCCCCCCACAGCTGCGTGCCCCGAGGACGCTCGGTGGGCAGGTGTCTTGTCCCGAGCGAGTTGGACAGGGCCCAGGGGAGAAGGTGTCCGGCTGGAACTCCCTCCCTCCCTCCGATCTTGGGTTTGGCTCTGACCTTCGCCTTCAGAGCGTGCATCTCCTCCACGCCCGTCTTCCTCCGCTGAATCTTTGCAGCCCGTCCTGCCCCATTGCAGCCCGGTTTCTCTGTGGTGGAACCAGTGGGCCCGGGGGTAGGAGGGGTTCTCGCTCCCCTTCCCAGGCCTGCGCCCTGGTCCCAGGGAAAGCTCAAGGCTGCCCGCCCTGGGCCTCTGCCTCCCCCTCCATCTCTCCCGTCAGTCTTGTCCTAACTGCAGGCTTCACGCGCTCCCATCACGATTTCAGACAAATCCACACCCATCAGGTACAATTATTTACATCAGACCTTTGTTAATTGGCTCGATTTTTTAAAAAACATTTTATTTGGGGGAATGTGAAGCTGATACAAAAGTAGAAAGAAGAACATCATGAAAATAACCTCCCAGGCACCCGTCAGGCAGCTTCGACAGCCACCGACTCATGAACCGGCTTCTCTTTCAACCGCTGAAATAAACATTTTTTAAAATGGAAATTTCATGAATGGAAAACAAAAATCACTTGCCATGGAAATAAATACACTGATTGTTAAAATGTACCCAGAGACGCTTGCCTGCGTCTGAGGGCCTCAGCCTGAGGCCTGCCCTCGGTGAGCCGGGGACTTGGCCAACTTTGGGAGGCGTTGGAGCCGTCCTAGCCCCTGACGGAGACTTTCTTAAGAGCCGGGAAGAATGAAAGCTCTGAAGGAGGACTAGTGTTCTCGCCATGGCTACCGATGCTGTGTGGGTTTTTAAAACTTTTTTTTTTATAGAGAGGAAGGGAGAGGGATAGAGAGTTAGAAATATCGATGAGAGAGAAACATCGATCAGCGGCCTCCTGCACACCTCCTACTGGGGATGTGCCCGCAAACCAAGGTATATGCCCTTGACCAGAATCGAACCTGGGTCCTTTCAGTCCGCAGGCCAACGCTCTATCCACTGAGCCAAACTGGTCAGGACAAAGCTTTTTAACTGAAATATGACACACACAGGATCCTCAGTGTACGTACGCCTGGCTTTTCACCAAAGCAAGACGCAAACACGGCCAGACTTCCAGGAGCGCCCTCCTTCCCGCCAGGGATTCAGCCACGGCCCAGCCTGTCATACTCACTGTTGTTTTGTGCTGCGCCCTGTACCACTAAAACTTTCTGACATTTGTACTTGGGGACACGCCACTCACCCTCTATTATTTGGCGGCCCGCCCACCCGGAGGAGGGTCTCTGTCTGTCTGTCAGGCACAGTCTGCATTCCAGATGCCATGCCTCTGCCAAACTGTGGTGTCCCTTTCCTGCGGACCTTTTTCTCCTGGGACATTGGGCAGCAGGATGCTCCTGAATGCCCCCTCTGGGCCGGAGAGTGTGTGATTCATCAAGCTGGGCCTCCTCCCACCCCCATGTGTCCTTTACCAACAGACCCTCCCCCACCTCCCACCCCAGGTGAACCCACCGTCGTCTGGGTGTTTGTGTAGGAGAGGAAGCGGCCAGGACCGCTGTATGCTGGTCTGCCCTACATGGTTTTTTGTCGTTAATCCTCACCCGAGGACACATTTTCCATTGATTTTTAGAGAGAGTGGTAGGGAGGGGCGGGGGGGGGGTGGAGAGAGAAACATCAATGTAAGAGAGACACATCAATTGGTTGCCTCCCTCAGGCACCCCAACTGGGGCTGGGTATCGAACCTGCAACCCAGGTACATGCCCTTGACTGGGAATCAAACCCAAGACCCTTCGGTGAGCAGGCTGACGCTCTAACCACTGAGCAGCCGGCCAGGGCTGCCCTATACTTTTGGTGCAAGGTGCCTCCACATCCTACGGAGAAAGGAGGAGCTGAGGGGCCCTGGGCGTGCAGGCTGCCAGCTGGCAGCGCCTGGGCCACCTCGGGCTGCAGGTGTGTTTTCCTTGTCCGGCAGCGTTCTTGCTTTAGATTTTATTATTTTTTAAAAATATATTTTTATTGATTTTAGAGAGGAAGGGAGAGGGAGAGGGAGACAGAAACATCAATGATGAGAGACAATCATTGATTGGCTGCCTCCTGCACGCCCCCTATTAGGTATTGAGCCTGCAACCTGGGCATGTGCCCTTTACTGGGATCAGACCCAGGACCCTTCAGTCCACAGGCCAACGCTCTATCCACTGAGCCACACCGTCTAGGGCTGTGCTTTAGATTTTAAAATCTGCTGCTGGCAGGAGCAGAGTAGGAGGTGGGCAGACCTGCCCTGTGGGTCCCTTCAGCCCGCCTATCATCCTCTGCCCACCTCACCCGTTTGTGCTGTCTACATTTGAATTTGTGACCCATGTTCTAAAGCCATGGGTTGATTTTTTACTACCCTTAGGCCCTTTCTTCCAATAAAATCTTACTCCAATGGGCAAATGAGAGATGCATCTGTGTCTGAACAGATGAGGGCTGTGGGACCCAGACCCCCTCGTTTGAGATCCCAGGGCCCCCTGGCATCATTTCTCATTTTACAAACAGGGACTGGCTCCCAAGGGGGGACAAGTGCTCTTCAGAGGTGCCCTCCTCTGTGGGGAGTGTGGGTGCAGGGGGTGTGGCAGCCCATCTGACTGATGAGGAGACATGCCAGAGGGTGGTGGCCTGAGCACCCAGCCAGTCAGGGCAGGGTCTGGCCTCCTCACCCCTGTCCATTCCTCCTGTGACGGCTGGAGGTGCTGTTGCCACACTCGTGCCCTCTCTTTGGTTCGCAGGTGGGCATTCTCTCTGGCCTCCACTTAACATTCTGGGGTCCCGGACCCTGCCTCTCTCCCCCCCAGATCAAGGCCGAAGACCCCAGTGGTGACTCAGCCCCAGCAGCACCCCCGCCCCCCCAGCCGGCTCAGCCACATCTGCCCCAGGCCCAGCTCATGCTGACGGGCAGCCAGCTCGCCGGGGTAAGTACTCGGGGAGGACGGGCCAGGGGCACAGGCCAGCCGCCTCCATCTGCTACGGGACTGTGGCCTGGGTGTCCCTCCAGGGCCACTGCCACTCTCTGCCGCCTGCCTCTTGCCCTCCTCTGCCTCCCGGAAGACTTGCCCCCTCACCTGTCTGGCTCGGGTACTAACCTCTCTCTGCCTTCTCTGCTCCACCCCATGCCCTCCTGTGCCTGTGCTGCCTGCCCGCCCGCAGCTCACGGCGCTGATGCCAGCTCAGCAGCAGCTCCTCCTGCAGCAAGCGCAGGCCCAGCTCCTGGCCGCCGCCGTGCAACAGTCCAATGCTGCTGCCGCTGCCGCCGCTGCCTCCTCCACCTCCTCTTCCTCTTCTTCCTCCGCCTCCTCTGCCTCCTCCTCGACCTCGCAGCCCCCAGCCTCCTCTGGGGGAGGCGACCTGCCACCACCACAGCCTGCCAGCCAGCCCCCTGGGACCCCACAGCTCACCCTGTCCCAGCCCATCCAGCTCACAGCACAGGTAAGGGCAGCCCGGGAGCCCGTCAGCAAGGCCAGAAGTCCCCCATGGACGGTACCTGTGTGGGTGCAAATCCAAAGGCTGAGAATCAGAATTAGGGCCTCCCATTGGATCCCCAGCTCGGCCGGTGAATGAATCGCTCTTTCAGAAAAGGGGCTTGCGATCTCGGAGTTAGGCAGGCCTGCATCCTTTCTCCCCATTCTGGAGACTTCCGGACAAATCCTGTTTGGATTTGTGGGCTGTGCTGCTTTCCTAGGACAACATGACAAAGTTCCCAAACTCATGGCTTCAAACAACAGAAAGTATTGTCTCAGACCAGAAGGTGGGTTGCTCCAATCTCTCCCTCCACCATCTTCTTTCTGTGGGTGTCTTTCTCTGTATCCAAAGGCCCCCGTCTTATAAGGACACCAATCATTAGACGAGGGACCACCCCAGTGACCTCATTTTAACTTGACGACATCTGCACAGACCCTGTTTTCAAGGAAGGTCATATTTACAGGCCACGGGTTAGGACGTCCAGCATATCTTTTTGGGGGACACAATTCAACCCATGACTGTGGCCAACAGAGTTGCCTAAGGATCATCAGTGGGAGCAGAGCGGGAGCTGGGCAGACCTCCCCTCCCGCTGGGCCTGCTCTGTCCGACCACATCGGCACATCGCCCTTCTGGGTGAATGCCTGGTGTCCGGAAGCATCTGAGTCTCCGGCCCGTGTTCCCAGGTGATGGAGGTCCTGAGAAGTCTAAGGCAGGGAATCCCTTAGCCCCGGGCTTCCCACGAGGACTGCTCTGCAGACGGCTTTCTCTCTCCCCACCCCTTCACGGAACCCAGGGCAGGTGCTGCTGCCCCAGGGCACTGTCCAGTGCCCATGAGGCCGTTCCCTTGACAGGGTTGTGCCTCCCGTGGGCCTCTCCACTACTGACCAGCACGCCCATCTGAGACTGTCCTTCACCCTGAGCTGGTGTCTGCCTCCTTAGAGCTCCTGCCTCTGGGCCTGGTTCCCCGGGAACCCACAGAGCCATCCATGGCCACGGCTCCATAACGGCTCTTCCAGATGTAGCCTCCCAATGCTGGGCTCGCCATGGTAACCATAACCAGAGCCTGTTCGGTGCTGCCTTGGTGCCAGGCACTGTGTTAATGTGACCGCCTCGAATCCACAAATCACCACGGCCGAGGCTCTGAGGGGCAAAGCCAGGTGCCTGCCCTAGGTCACACCGTGAGCATGAGTGGCAGAGCGGCCCCGGGGTCCAGGGTTCTAACCACAAGATCTGGGGCTGCTGCCTTTAGCTGTCCTTCAAGGGACATGTGTCTTGCGCTCCCACCCCGGCCTCCCGACACCCCAGCAGCAGGGGTTCCGTCTCCTTGGCGCACACACGGCCCCTCACAGAGCAACACGGAGGCTCAGGGCTCTGCACTAGGTTTTGACTCTTGGTGTCCCTGCTCTTGTCCTTCTTCCCACCTGGAAATCAGCTTCCTCCCTTTCCCTGGACAGCTCCTCGTCCCCCTTCAAGCCCCAGCACGGGGGTCCACACCTCCAGGAAGTTTTCAGTGGCGTTTGCTTTCCTGTCTCTTGCCTCCTCCTCGGGGGTCCACAGCCCAGGCCTCTCCTTCTGATCGCCAGGCTGTGTCCAGGACAGAAGGGACAAAGATGACAGGAGGAAGGAAGGCAGGGCAGCCTCGTGCAGACACCCCTTGAGTAGATGCACCCCTAGAACCGCGTCCCCCAGGCTCCCAGTGGACCCCGCAGTGGGCTGACCCGTCACCAGCCATCCCACCAGGCCCGATTCTCAAGGCCTCCTGAACCCCACACTGCCAAGCGCTTTCCTCTCGCTCCTCCCACGCCCGCTTCCCTCAGCTCTCACCCTCCCCGTCCGTCTTCTGCTAGTGCAAAGCTGGGCCAAGTTCGTTTTCTGGGAGTTCCGTCGCCCGTGACCTCTTTCCACAACAGACAAACGGGTATTCTGTTCCCTGGTCTGCCGGCACCACGCTGGGCCTGGGCTGTGGCGCGGACCGGGCTCCTCCTGCCCTGGCTGTCCACGCGCGCCTGGCCCCTCTCCAGCCTGTGTCTTATGCCCACAATTCCACGTTCCGTGCCCCTCAACTCTGTCCTGTGATCACGTCACAGACATCTCCAGCCTCCTGGGTGCCGGGCCCGAGGTGACTCACCTCAGCCTGGCCCCCGAGGGCTCCC
>NW_006288857.1:342967-348189 GCF_000327345.1 Myotis davidii
GGAAACAGACACACCGATGAACCACTAGGAAATGTTATGAAAATACTATGAAAGTCAAAATCACCCGCGACCCCACCACTTTAAAAGGATAACAAGTACGAAGGGAAGGTCCCCTCTGAGGCCAGCTTCCAATGTCGGTGAGACCACTGGGCAGGATCCTCCCTGCGTCCTCCTAGCTTATACGGACACGGGGACGATTACCACACACTTTCATAACTTGTACGTCCAGCGCTCGGCACGAGGCCTGCCACCGAGGGGGCCGCACGGGTGTTTGCTGAATCAATGAGGGATGTTTTGCTGCAGCTTTTCAATCGAGTAGAGCAGACATCTCCCCAGGGGAGTCATTCAGAACATCTGGGGTAGGCAGAGGCACTGATTGAAAATTTACATGAACTGTTAAAACATCATTTTGTACTTAAAGAGTGAGGGAAAAAAAATCCCTATTTTCGTAATATGACCGTGGCAAATAGAGCATGACAAAAATATTTTAGGCGGGCAGGGCCTAGTGAATAAAGGTTTCCCAGAGAAACCTACTGGGGGTGGTGGGAAGAGAAAGGTGGCCGGCCACCTCTGTGTGCGGGAGTCGGGGACGCTACCAGGGGCGGCGGCCCCTGCACCAAGGTGGGGTGAATAGCGTTTACCAGGTGGATGAGCTGAAGAAAGGGATTCTGGGCCGTGGGAATGGGGAGTTCCAAGAGAGCAGGGTGGGCTCGGGGCCGGGGGTGGGAGCCAGAGTTGGAAGACAGTGAAGGATGAGCTGGGAGGGGGCGTCAGCCGGGCCACTCAGGCAGCTGAAAAGAAAAGGGAATATTTGGCTCATGTCACTGAAGCGGCCCAGCCTGCAACGCCAGGCCCGCCCCAGGAAGGTCTCCTTGTTGGTTCTGGGGCGGGCAAAATGGGTGCCAGAACTGAGACT
Organism: Myotis davidii; assembly: GCF_000327345.1. Lineage (NCBI taxonomy): Eukaryota > Metazoa > Chordata > Mammalia > Chiroptera > Vespertilionidae > Myotis > Myotis davidii. The sequence goes on from NW_006288857.1 coordinate 343,884, forward strand.
GGCAGCCACCTGCCCAGGGAGATAGCACACCCAGTGGCCAGCTTTGAGTCTGTGGCCCCACTCCTGAGATGGGGGGTTCGCCGAACCTGGACCGTGTGACCTGGGAGTGGGGCAGAGCAAGCCCCCAAAAGGAAGAGATGGGTCCAATTGCTTGAAGAACGGGTAGCAGGTGCCAGGCCGCCAAACCACCCACCTGGAGGGTGTTGTCAGTGCACCCAGAGGCCCAGGGGCCCAGGGGCGGGTCTGAGGCGCGCCGGTCCCTCCACAGTTCCCGGGGCGGGATCTGCTGTGGCACTTCAGCGTCAGGCAGCAGGGGTGGAACACACAATCCACGTGGCTTTCCTTCCTGTTGAGTGGCTCTCTGTGCTGTGATGTTCTGTCCCAATCGCTGGCACTTCCTGGGCTCCATGTGCCAGGGCCAGCCTCCAGGGGCCATTGGTGCACAGAAGAGCCCGTGCTAGAGACAGACACCTCTGTTCACGCCACCCCACCTCCCACTTTTACTAGTGGAGTGGCTTCTCCTAGTGGAGTGGCTGGAAAAAATCACAGCCATTTACTGGTATTCATTCAACTCACACTCACTGAGCACCGTGTGCATGCCAGGTGCCCACTCACGGCCCAGAGGGACGGCTGTGAACAAGGCAGAGGTGGCTGCCCGTGAGGACCTTATTTTCTAGCGGGGAGACAGACAGTAAACAAGTAAACAAACCAGCAAAACGAGACTGTTTTAGAGTAAGTGTAATGAAGAAAATGAAACTGGGTGGGGCCGTAGAGGAAGGAAGCCACTTTTAATAGGGCCGTCAGGAAAGGTTTCACTGCGAAGGTGGCCTGTGAGAGCCGAGGCCGGAATGAGTCAGCCCCCAAGAAGCCAGGGGGAGAGCTTGGGGAAAGGCAATGGCACGTGCAAAGGCCCTGAGGCAGAAACCAGCCTGACTTGTTCCCGGCACAGAGGAAGGTGGTATGGCTGGAGCAAAGAGAGTGAGTGGAAGACAAATAAGAGGTGATGGAGAGGCAGGCAGGACCAGGTGTCTCAGGACCTTGTAGGGCCCAGCCCGATCAAGAAATTCAAAATGAATGATCAGTGTGATGGGAAACTATTGGGGTTTTTTAAGTAGGTGAGTGGCATGACCCAACTGACCCTTGAAAAAGCTCTCTCCGAGTGCTGCGGGGAGAGTGGACTGTGGAGGACGGGAGTGGAAGTGAGGAGCCCAGTCCTTGCAGGCATCCCGGTGGGAGATGCGGTGATGGTGGTGGCCAGGGGGTATGGTTCGGATAGGTCAAGGGTGGCTCCCGGGACTTTGGCTTCAGCATCTGTGTGATGATCAGGGGGTTTTCTGAGATGGCAAGATGGAGGGAACCATCTCGGGTGTTTTGGAGGGCTGGGGCAGAGAACCAGGAGTTTTGCTTTGGACCCAGTAGGGTGTGAAGAGTCTTAGCCATCCAGGGAGAGGCACCCAATAGGCAGACGGATATGTGAGGCTCAAGCTCAGTGGAGAGTCTGTGTGGGCACTGGAAGTTGTGAGTCGTCACAACATAATTTATGTGGAATCGATGGCCAGATGGGGCTTCTGCCCTCGAGAGCTTGTGGGGTGACATGAGGGGGTGACATGAGGGTGCAGGTGTAGCAAACGATCATGCTGGAGGACTGTGTTGATGTTTCCAAAATGCTCCGTGGATAATAATACTCCTCAGGCCACCGGGCTAACGCGAGGTGGAGGGTTAGATATTATTACCCCCATTCTGTAGATGAGAACACTGAGTCCCCGAAAGAGAAATGACTCAGTGATGATGACAGCCATTTAAGGAGGACCACATGAGTGAACAAGGACCAGCCTAAATATTCTACACATGGAGCCTCATTTAATTCCTTCCACGGCCCCGTGAGGTCAGAATTGTTGAGGCGTCACCTGAGGAAACTGTGTCTTAAAGAGGGAAGGTGCCCACGGCCCCAGGTGTGTAAGGAACAGAGTCAGGTTTCTGGGTGTCTCCAGAGCCGTCTTCCCAGGACACCGTGCATTGTCACCCTATACCAGTGGTTCTCAACCTTGGCTGCACATTAGAATCACCTGGGAATCTTTTTAAAATCCTAATTTCTGGGCTTCATCCTCCAGAAATTGTGTTTCTTTGTTATGGGGTAAGGCCACAACATTAGTAACAAAGAAAAGAATTTCCGGAGGATGAGGCTCAGAAATCAGGATTTTAAAAAGATTCCCAGTGATTCCAGTGTGCAGCCAAGGTTGAGAACCACTGCCCTATACACTTAGGGAGGCCGCGGCCCAGAGAGAGTTGTTTTTCTCCTAAGTCACACAGCAAGAAGCAGGCAAGAGGGCCCAAGGTTCTCAGGGGAAGGGACCCTGGCACCCCTCTAGTCTACCGTCTGCACTGTTCTGGCAGGTGGGGTGCAGTTTCACCCAGGTGGCCCCCAAGACGGTGCTCACTGCCTTGCCAGGCAGCCCCTTCCACCACTGGGCAGACTGACACATGCTCCTACCCATTTAGAACACAGTCCATCACAACATAATTTATGAAGCCTCCTGAGCCCACCCCTTCCTGTTCTTCCTACTCTGGACTTAACTCGACACCATCCACGTCTTAGAACTGGCCATAATTTGTCAGATGAGGGATGGCCAGTGAGGGGTGAGGGTGCCCTCCCTGTGCGTGGAGGTGAAGCGCTGCACCCAGGCCGGGTACAGCGGCCGCTCTGGGCCCAGGGCTCCTCTAGCTCCTTCCTCCCACGTGCAACCAAGCCAGATGGGAAAACGAGCAGTTACACTCCAGGTTACCCATGTGTCATACAAACCACGTGTCTCGGTCTTTTTGCCTCCAGTCTGTGGCCATGATCCCCGCTGCTGCAAAGCACAGTCTTCCCCAAACACCACCAGCCCTAAGTTTTACCTCATTCATTCGCTGAAAATTCACTGATGGCCTATTAGGTGCCTGCACCGGGCTGAGGGTGATCATAATACCTCTGCCCCTCTCGGCATTGATGGGGGGTGCTAGCCCTCCGTGCTAGTCTTTCTCCCTTGTAGGGACTGAGCAGATGATACACAAAACATCCCTGGCTTGGGCCCTTCCCGCCACGGGCATCTCTGAGCTTTAACTTTCCTACCACCTGACTTGATGGTAATGCGCCCCCAAGTGGCTTCGGATCGCATGCTCTCTCTGGATTGTGGAGAAATGGGGCCACCTGCTGGCCAACCCCAGTCCTGCATCAGCTCACTGTTCACCCAGAATCATCTCTTTCTCCTTCTTTAATTCCTTTAGTCAACAAACTTTAGTGAACATCCTCCATGTCCAGGCACCTTTCTACCTGGGGATACAATGAGGAACAAGGCAGACAAGTCTGTGCCCCCATGGAGCTGGCACAGCACCCTCTCTAGTTGGGGAGACAGACAGGAGGCTGATAGTTGCTATGAAGGAAAGAATAGAACGTAATGGACTGGCGAGTGACTGAGGGAAAGGAAGACTCCTTATCAGAGTGGTGGCCAGGGAGACCTCCCTGAGGAGGAGGCATTTGATGGAGACTTGAGTGACGAGGAGGGGCCAGGCATGTGCAGACCAAGAAGGAACGGAAGGTACAAAGCAGCAGCATGTGCAAAGGCCCTGAGGCAGAGACTTCTTTCTGGGTTCAGTAACAGGAAGGAGACCGGTGTGGCTGGATTAGAGTTAGGGAGAGAGGAAGTCAGGGAGGTGAGGAAGGAGAGGCAAGCAGGGGGCTGGCTCATGCCGGGCCATGACAAAGAGTTAGATTCTATTACAAATGTGATGAAACCCAAAGGAGGTTTTCTGGTTCAATTAATATTTTAGAACAGGAACCTGGATTCCACACACCACCCTTCAAGGGGTCTGTGGATAGAATTGGGGGCGGGGGGAGGTGTCCATGAACTTGGAATTATGTCTCGATTTTTGCTATCCTCTGATAAAAAACCTAGTATTTCCTCCTATCTTGAATGTAGGCAACAAACCACAATGGCACAACAGTACTTGGGCTTTGTCACCAATGGAATGCACAGCTATTTCCATATTCTGTACAGTTGTTGCAGATCTCTTAAAATACTGTTTTCACTCACGATGGCTTTGAGATGACAGTCGTCATCAGACCTTTGCTTGATCTTAAATAATAATGTGCTAATTAAAGAAGCCCATAGATTACAGTTAGCACAATTCAAAATGCCTTTGATGACTGTACTTCAATATAATTTATTTCACTTTAAATCTGAGTAACGGTGGTTAAGTTCTTCCTTTGGACTTCACTGTGAGACCCCAGTGCAAATTTTGATTCATCTTCTCCATCCTTTCCCACTTC
>NW_006288857.1:348225-354685 GCF_000327345.1 Myotis davidii
TTCAGAAAGAAATCTGTACACACCACTCTTTCGGGCTTTTGGAGATAAAGGGGGGTTTTCATTGAGTGTCAAGCTTGGGAAAGACAGAAGTTAAATATTTTAATCAATAAGCTATGGGTATAGAGAATCGAAAAATACTAGTAACAAGACTTTATTCCTATTCTTATTTGATTCAATTCAATGGGCATTTAATGGGGGCTTACCAGGCCCTGTTAGGTTTTAGGGCTGCAAGGAGAGTGCGACGCCTCTGCTCCTGGAGTTTGATTCTGGCAGAGGAAGAGTATATGTGAGCAAATGCAATGCATTGTGAGAAATGCCTAGTGGAGCAGGGTGCGTACAGGTTTGTGGGGTGTGACACATATAATTTGCAGGACCTTTTAGAGAAAAAGAAGACAAAATTATGAGACCAAAATTAGGTATGGGGTCCTGGAAGTGTCCATTGTAAATGGGGTGGGGGCTGAAACCCAGCTTCCCTCATTTACATGTAGGGTCAGCCCAGGCAGACGGGAGACAGCCGTGCAGGTTTATAGATGGGGGTCGAGAACGGGAAGTCAGAATAGACACGGTTTCAAAGGATAGAGCGTTAGGACTCCACACCCCTTAAGCTGTAGTCTTGGATGATTAGCAGCAGGAGTGAGAAAGGTGAAAGGTCGGAGCATCCGGAAACTCCGTCCACTTTCCAAAGCACACGGAGGAAATAGAGGCCGTGGCAGGTGGACAGGAACCTGGTAGTGTGACAAGACAAATGGTTGGAGAAGCAGAGATGCTGGGCAGAAGTGACTGTTCAATTTTATGTCTTTATTTGGACTAACTAAATGTTCAGGAGGCACAGAGCGTTTATGGTGTTGCCAGTTTCGTGTATAGTTTTCTAGATCTAATCCATGTATACCCAAGCAGATATCTAGATATGCTTTTTTATTTTATTTTTATTTTTTTAAATATATTTTATTGATGTTTTACAGAGAGGAAGGGAGAGAGATAGAGAGTTAGAAACATCGATGAGAGAGAAACATCGATCAGCTGCCTCCTGCACGTCCCCCACTAGGGATGTGCGCGCAACCCAGGTACATGCCCTTGACCGGAATCGAACCCGGGACCTTTTGGTCTGCAGGCCGACGCTCTATCCACTGAGCCAAACCGGTTTCGGCTAGATATGCTTTTTTAAAAACACAGACAGTAGCACACAGTACCCACTGTTCTGCCTCGTGAGCTTCCTACTCAACCGGACAGCTTGGAGATGGTTTCATTTCAGGGCACAAAGGGCATCCTCGTTATTTTTCATGGCAGCATAATATTTCATTGTAAAGCTCCACCCCGATGGACTCACTTGTCCCCTACTGCTTGTTCCCACTCTTTTGCTAAAACGCCACTTGCTACTGGGAATATCCTTCTAGAGACATCATTGTGCTCAAGTTTGAGTGTGGCCCTGGGTGGTGGCTCAGTGGTTAGAGCATTGGCCCATGCACTAAAGGGTCATGGGTTCAATTCCCAGTCAAGGGCACATACCTGGGTTGCAGATAGGTTTGATCCCCGTCCCTGGTCAGGGCACTTACAGGAGGCAACCAATCGATGTGTCTCTTTCACACTGATGTTTCTTTCTCTTCCCCTCTCCCCCCATCCCTTCCACTCTCTCTAAACATTAGTGGAAAAAATTTCCTCAGGTAAGAATTAACCAAAAATAGGGTATGTGCAATTGTCTCCTGGCCAGTGTAGCTCAGTTGGTTGGAGCGTTGTCCCATATACCAAAAGGTCCTGGGCTCCATTCCCTGTCAGGGCACATACCCAGGTTGAAGGAGGCAGCTGATTTATGCTTCTCTCTCACATAGATGTTTCTCCTTCTCCCTTCCTTTCTCTCTAAAATAAATAAAAACATATCCTCAGGTGAGGATTAAATATTTTTTAAGGCATATGCATTTGTAATTTTGATAGACATTGCCAAATTACCTCCCTCCAGCGGTGTGCAAGTGTTGCCCTCACACCCTAGCAGAGCATGTCAGGCACTGTTACCTCTGCTGATCTGATAGGTAAAAAGAGTGCCCCAGTGTGGCTGTGGCTGTGTTTATCTTCTTGGGAGTGAATTGGAATGTCTTTTCATTCAGAGCTGTTTGTATTTGCTTTGCTGGGAAGTCACCAGACCTGTCTGTTGGCGTATTACTGCTGGGTCATTAGGTTTTTTTCTTATTGATTTTGAATCGCTGTTCATATATTAGAGAAATAAGCACTTAGCTTTGAGTTCCTTTTATTTTCCCCCAGTGGTTCACTTCCTGAGACATTAACTTGGCAGGAATCAAGGGCATGTGTCATCCCCCCAGTTTCTCAGAGGGAAAAAAATATTGTAACTGTAAGTAATATACAGCGTGGGGAAAAGTAGGTTTACAGTTGTGTGTATGGAAAATAATACAATGATTAGTAAATAATAATACAAGAGTAAACTCTGGCATACTCACAACTGTAAACCTACTTTTGTCCCACTCTGTAACTTGCAACTATACATAAAAGTCACTAAGTAAATTATGAAACTTCAGTCTTGGTTCATTTAACAAATAAATGTGGAGCACCTACTGGGCGCCAGGTGCTATTTGAGGTACTGGGATTACAGCGGTGACCAAAACAGTCAAGGTCACGCTCTCCTGGGGATGGTGTACCAGTGAGGAAGATGCACCATGAGGGAGTAAACAGGAGAAATATCTATCTATGTAAAAGGTTAAGTGTCTGTACATCCGACCAGTAGCTATGATGCGAACTGACCACCAGGGGTCAGACGCTCCACGCAGGAGCTGCCATGACGCTCACTGGCCATTAATAAAACAAAAACAAAACAGCACCATGGACCTGGAGCCAACAAACCAACACTCAGCTTCCTCCAAGTGGGACACAGGCCCCGCCACCACCCCAGAGCGATACTTCACCAAATCGCAGCCAGTGCTGCCAAGACCCCATGGTGCAATATGCGGCCCACAGCCCAGCCCAGCCCAGACACGGTCACTGTGGGTGCCGGGTAATGATGTCACGTAGCAACACCTGGCTTCCTCTCCCTAGCGACTAGCCTCCTTGGAGTTTCTTCAGCCCAGGAACCCGACTTGCTTTATAGCCAGGTGCAAACATTTTACAGTTTAACCAAATGTCTGTGAAGCATTTTCCCGTGCCTCATCTCATTTGATCCTCACAGAAGTCATGGAGTAGGTAGATAGGAGACTCGGTGGAATCCTATTTTCTTTTCATTAGCCAGGAAATGAAGATTTAGAAAGTTTAGCGACTTGACCTGAAGTAAGAAGTAAGAAATGGTGGACCTTGAAAATGACTCCAGGTTTTCTCACGGTGCAGAATATAGTCAAACACTCCTGCAGTTAAATATTTTACTCTTTGTTCTCCCTGTGTGATCTACAATAATAATCTGCGTCATGTTGATATTCACTGCTGTGTTGCTGACAATTACCTGGAAGAGATGTTGGGGTGCTTCACTGGGCTGGAAAAAGTTTAGCTACATCAGAAAGCAGGTCTAATTAAGCAAGTTTATTCTATATACATAAAAGGCTAAGTTGACTCACACACGTGTGATACATATAAAGCTCTCACTGGCGCCAATCGCACGCGTGTGTTCCGATCTGTCATTGTGGATCGTGAATTTGGTTGACACTTTTATTATAGAGAAAGGGAAAATTGTGATATTAAAATATTTCTTCTAATTAATTTCCTTTGAATGTGCACGAATCCGTGCACCGGGACCTCAGTCTTGAGATAATAAGTCTAATGAGAGAGGTGAAGTAGAGGTGACCAAGGAAGGTGTAGCGCTGGGCTGGTTTAGATTAAGTGGCCAAGGAGGGCCTCTCTGAAGAGATGACTTTGTGTTAGGACCTGAGTGACTAAGTGTAGGAACTAGAACTGCCCAGCAGAGGGGAGAGCATGTGTAAAGGCCGTGTGGTAGGAGCTGAGGTCAGGAAAACTAGGACAGGCCTCAGGAGAGGCCAGGGGAGGAACTCACTGGTGGTGGTGTGGGCTGCAAGGATCCACTGGACCGTTTGTGTGTGAGGGGATTTGCTTTTCCTTTTGGAAATGTCCAAACCTAAAAGCAACGAGAAGCGATAAGGAACCACACACATCTTCACCCAGCCCAATAGCTACCAATATCTTGCCAATCTTCCTTCACCTTTACTCCTACTTTTTTGGTGGAGAGGCTAGATTTTTTTTTCTTTTCCCTCTTTCCTTGCCTCATTCTTTTCGTTGAAGTTTAACAAATACCAAAAAGTGCACAGACCATAAGCATACAGCTCAGTGGCACTCACTCACTGAGCACGTCCATCTAACTAGCACCCAGATCTAGAAACGGACGATGGCAGCTCCCTGGGGTTCCTTCTAGTCTCTGCCTCCCAACATCTAACAGGCAAATGGAGCATAAAAGGAATCAAACAGGATGTTCTCGCCTCTGACCAGCTTCTTGCACGTATCACTACACGTGGGAAGTTTATGCTGCTGTGTGTCCCTGTAGGTGGCAGACTGCTCATTCTCACCGCTGTAGCATTCCACGAGTCTAGTTTATGTACTCCATCCACGCGTCTTCCGGGCACCTGGGCTGTCTTCCGGTTTGGGCTGCTTCAAATGGTTCTGCCATGAACATTCTAGCGCCTCTTTTGGTGAACACGTGTAGGCACTTGTGGTGGCTTATACCCAGGCATGCAGTCGGCTTTAGAAATAGCGCCTGTATTCATTTGCTAGAGCTTCCGTAACGAAGAACCACAGGTTGGGTGTGTTACACAACAGAAATTTATTCTCTTACAGTTCTGGAGGCTACAAGTCCGAAATCAAGGTGTTGGCAGGGCTGGTGCCTTCTGGGGGCTGGGCGGGAAGGGTCTGTCCCAGGCCTCTCTCCCTGGCCTGTAATGGCCATCTTCTCCCTGTGACTTCACATCGGCTCCCTTCTTCGCAATCTGTCTCTGCATCCAACTTCCCCCTTTTCGTATGGAAACTAGTCACAGTGGATTGGGGCCCACCCTAGTGACCTCATTTTAACTTGGTCACCTGCAAAGACCTATCTCTAAGTAAGGTCACACTCTGGGGGTCTGGGGTGGGGATCCCAACATACCCTTTTTGGGGGAAACACAGTTCCCATGACAGTGCCAAAGAGTTTCCCGAAGTGGTCACATAGTCTCCTCGCCCTCTATGTGCTGGAATATTTTAAAGTTTATCCCGGACATGATACCGTTTGTCTCAGGAGTGCTTTAAAAGGCCTTGGTGTGATTTACATTTTTAAACAATTCTATTTGTTCCACGGGCATGTGAGACAAGGTAAATATTTAATCAAGAAAGAAAAGATAAATAAAGAGTGGGCCCTCCTGGGACGGCCCAGGGAGGACACTCCAGAAGCCTGGGGTTGGGACAAACCTCCCAGGTGCTCTTAGCTCAGCGATGCCTGTGCTCCATCCTCACTGCCCGGGGCCGGGCCACCCTGTGCAGCATCCCTCGGGGCTCAGGTGAGGCAGGGGGACTCAGGCTGTCTTTCTGTCCACCCCCTCCCACCAGGACATACAGCAGCTTCTCCAGCTCCAGCAGCTGGTGCTTGTGCCGGGTCATCACCTCCAGCCCCCTGCTCAGTTCCTGCTGCCGCAGGCCCAGCAGAGTCAGCCAGGTAAGGCCCCAGCCTGGTGGCCTCCCCACTGCCCGCACAGAACTCCCCTCCGCCTCACCCTGTGTGTCGGCGCTTGTCTCCCCAGGCCTGCTACCGACGCCAAATCTATTCCAGCTACCTCAGCAAACCCAGGGAGCTCTTCTGACCTCCCAGCCCCGGGCCGGGCTGCCCACGCAGGTGAGTGTGCCAGGCTGGGCCGGCAGCGGACCGGCGGGAGGGAGGGTAAGGTGGGGGTGAGGGTCTCTTCTCCATTTAGCCTACTCCCCAGCCACAGGGGCCAGGACAGGAGCTGGGAGATGGGGAACCCAGCAGTGTTCTACCACTAATTTGCTGTGGAGCCTTAAGCAAGTCACTCTCGCTGTCGGGATCTCCCTCTGTAGCAGTGACTTTCAACCGGTGTGCTGCAAGAATTTTTAAAACGTGCCATAGCTGACTATTTAGTCAGGCGCACTGGCTTCTTTCCCCTTCGATTGTCAAATTAAAAAATGACAACAGCCAACACAACAATAGCCGTCTAGTGTGAATGAATAAAAATTATACCTATTTTTTGTCAGATGGGTAAAAATATATATTTTTGGTGTGCTGCAGAATTCTAATAATTAGTTTATGTGTGCCATGAGATGAAAAGGGTTGAAATTCACTGCTTTAAGGAATTCTATAGTAAATAGATCCAGATGAAAAGCTCTGATAGATTGAGAAATATAGAGGGTCATTTGTACACTGCAAGTTTTTGACTTGTGTTTCCCACCCACTCTCTCTGGTCTCAGTATGATTTCCTACTCTGGGTTCGTGGGAATTGGGAAGGACACTGTGTGATTCATTTTGTGGAAATACAAG
>NW_006288857.1:374305-376126 GCF_000327345.1 Myotis davidii
TGTACCACTAATTTGCTGTGGAGCCTTAAGCAAGTCACTCTCGCTGTCGGGATCTCCCTCTGTAGCAGTGACTTTCAACCGGTGTGCTGCAAGAATTTTTAAAACGTGCCATAGCTGACTATTTAGTCAGGCGCACTGGCTTCTTTCCCCTTCGATTGTCAAATTAAAAAATGACAACAGCCAACACAACAATAGCCGTCTAGTGTGAATGAATAAAAATTATACCTATTTTTTGTCAGATGGGTAAAAATATATTTTTTGGTGTACCGCAGAATTTTAGTAATTAGTTTATGTGTGCCGTGAGATGAAAAAGGTTAAAAATCGTGGAATGAGGGGAGTCAACCAAATCAGTGGCTCTTAGCCCTTCAGGCACATGGACTCCTTTGAGAAGTCGACGGAAGATTTGATCCGACCCCACTACCCCGAATGCACATGTGCACAAACACGGGAAACTTGGGAGGTTTGAAAGTTTTGGGGTTCAAATGCCTTGGGTCTCTTCCAGGACTCCAAATGGAAGGTTCTCTGAAGAAGGGTCTGCTGGGTACTAATTCACACCCACCTTCCAGATCAGACACTGAAAACCGGGGGCTCACAGATATGTGTTCTTTGGCCCACACCATATTGTAAAAATTGAATTAGCTGACAAGAAAATTCCCAGTAAATGCCAGATTCCCAGCTTCTCTGGATAAACCGGAAGTTCTGGCAGAACTGATCTGTGTCCATGTGGCTTGGTGGCAGTTGGCTGCTGGTCACTGGCCGAAGCAGGGGTCTCCTCAAACAGGGAGCGAGCTCTCCAGGCCGCCTCGGCCTCCCCCTGCCTGGTCCCCATGGCCTTTCTTGGTTTGCTGCCTGGGTTCTAGACTTGCATAACGAATTGTTCACAATCCATTATAGATTTCAAAATTCCCTTCTACCCATTTTTGTAACAGTCCTTTCAAAGAATTATATGAACTATTTAGAAAACCCTTAAAGTTTAGGGACTAATAGAGGGCCTAGTGCAATTGTGAAGTCCGGAAAGTCAAGCTGTCTTGTAATGTGGGCACCCATGTCTTGTAATTTGGCTGCAAAACCTGTCTTGACCTGATCCAAGGCGATGAGTGACTTTGCTTTATCCCTCCTGTGTGATTCGGGCTTTGCTGAGAATGTTAATGTGTCCGATTACGGGGGTGATGCCTGGACCCTGATGGGTGGTGTCAGTCCCGGCGAGATATATGCTCCATGTAGGCTTTCTAAAATATGAGAAATTCCTGAATTCCAAAACAGATCTGGCCCCAGAGTTTTGGATAATGGATCAGGGACCTGTGTGACCAACTTCCCCGCACCCACCGCCTGCTTCAGATCTTTTGTGTTTAGGGAAATATCATTTTTTAAACCAAGTTTTCCCAACAAGCCCATGCGGTGGGCAGAGCAGCTGTGATTGTCCCATCCTGCGGAGGGGGAAACTGAGTCCCCCAGCAATTCCGCAGCAGAGCCCCTGACTCCCTGTGGGAGAGGAGATTGAATCATGGCCCCCAGCTCCCGGGAAAGAGCCCTAGGCGCAAGAACCCGCCTGCTCCTCCGGGAGTTTGCAGCTGGAGGGAATCGGCAGAGTTCCAGCAGCGAGAGGCCCCACGCGGGGCAGCAGGGGGTCACCCTGGGGGAACTGACAGCCCAGTGGGGGCCGGTGGAGGGGACCTGCGGGCAGGAGCTGGACAGCAGGGAGGGAGTCAGGGAGGGAGGGCTGCGCAGCCACTGCTGAGCCCCATCCTGGCCCTCCGTCCTGCATCCCGCCCACCTGCCCACCCCACCAGGCCGTGACCCGCCCTACGCTGCCCGACCCGC
>NW_006288857.1:376175-380241 GCF_000327345.1 Myotis davidii
GCCGGCTCTGCCGTCCCGCATCCCGCATCCCGACGGCCCAGGGTGACGTGGGCCTGGCCATGGGCAAGCTCTACGGCAACGACTTCAGCCAGACGACTATCTCCCGCTTCGAGGCCCTCAACCTGAGCTTCAAGAACATGTGCAAACTCAAGCCCCTCCTGGAGAAGTGGCTCAACGACGCAGGTGGGACCGGGGCTCCCGGGTGGGCGGCAGGCGCAGGGCCGAAGGGAGGCACCCCCTCACGCCCCGTCTCCTCCTGGCACAGAGACTATGTCCGTGGACTCCAGCCTGCCCAGCCCCAACCAGCTGAGCAGCCCCAGCCTGGGTTTCGATGGGCTCCCAGGCCGGAGACGCAAGAAGAGGACCAGCATCGAGACGAACGTCCGCTTCGCCTTAGAGAAGAGTTTTCTAGCGGTGAGGCCGGGTCCCGGCGGCGCTGAGGGCGGCGGGCGGGAGAGGGGCCGGGCTAATGAGCCCTCTGCCCGCAGAACCAGAAGCCTACCTCAGAGGAGATCCTGCTGATCGCGGAGCAGCTGCACATGGAGAAGGAAGTGATCCGCGTCTGGTTCTGCAACCGGCGCCAGAAGGAGAAACGCATCAACCCCTGCAGCGCGGCCCCCATGCTGCCCAGCCCCGGGAAGCCGGCCAGCTACAGCCCCCATCTGGTACCAGAGCCCTGGGGGGCACAGAGTCTGCCACCCCTTGCCCCGCAGCAGGCACCTGTGTGGCGCATCCCATGGGGGGAGCACTGTCACACAGGGACAGAGTTTCCAGGGAACTGTGGTCTTATGTGGGGGACACAAGCACCCGCACATACCAACATTGCCAGACAGTTATCACAGGACGTTGTCACACAGGGATAGAGACCAGGTAGGAGATGCAGGCACCTCCCCACACAGGTTCACAACCACACAGACACAGGCTGGACATTACAGCCCTGGGTGTGCACACAGGCCCGCTCGCGGTCAGACACATTAGGACGGTGATGGCGAACCTATTACATGCATGTCAGAGGTGACACGCGAACTCATTTGTTTTGGTTGATTTTTCTTTGTTAAATGGCATTTAAATATATAAAATAAATATCAAAAATATAAATCTTTGTTTTGCTATGGTTGCAAATATCAAAAAATTTCTATATGTGACACGGCACCAGAGTTAAGTTAGGGTTTTTCAAAATGCTGACACGCCGAGCTCAGAAGGTTGGCCATCACTGCATTAGGACATCCCTTTGTTCCATCTAGTGTGGAAAGGGCTGTGACACTACAGAGAGGAGCAAGGGGCCGAGGAGCACCTCCCCCCATGAAGTGGAGGAAAGACGGACCATCGGAGCTAGTCATAAAGGACAGGAGAGAGCCAGCCACGTGAAGGACAGGCAAAGGGACTAGGCTACACAAAGGCCTGGAAGCCAGACTGTCAAGCCCAATTGGAGGAACTCTAGTACATTTAGTGTGTGGAGCTGGAATGTATTGAATGAGTAGGGGAGGGTAGGAAGAGGTAGGAGCCAGACACCCAAGTTACATGCTGAGGAGTTTGAACTTGAACTTGGGCAGTGCAGTGCTAAGGAGAGACAGGGTCACATTTAAAGTGAGGCTCCTGGGGCTGATGGAAGGATGAGACGAGGCAGGGAAGCCAAGGTGACTGGGGGATGTTCCCAGAAAATCAAGCCATTTGCCTCTGATGCAGAGACACACACCCTCAACCCCGCCGTCATCCCCCACTTCAGACTTGCAGCTGCATAGTGTCAGAGGGTGGGGAGAGCCCTCAGCTGGGAATTACTTGCTCCTGCTGGTGGCTTGGGATCACCTCGGGTACCAGTGGAGAAAGTGGAAAACACGTGGCACAATACCAATGGAGCGTTGTACCCAGAGCCCTTCACCATCCTGGGGGCAGAGGAGGAGGGGTCACACCCACAGGAGCACCACAGGGATTGGTGGAAGACAGCGGCCTGACCATGCCTTCTCTTCTCTCTCCCCAGGTCACACCCCAAGGGAGTGCTGGGACCTTGCCGATGTCCCAAGCTTCCAGCAGTCTGAGCACAACAGGTCAGGGAGGGCAGAAGATGGCAGGGGTGGGGTGGGGGGGAAGAACACAACGCAGGCCTGAGCCCAAGGGTTGCAAGTGGCTCAGGGTGTCCATGGGCCTCAAGGCTGAGCCTGGGGATGAGGGCGCAGGGAGGACAGATGGGAGAGGGCAGACTCCCCCCTCCTGGCCAGAGAAAAGCATGGGGTTGCTGAAAGGTGATGTACTTGGGTTCTGTTCCTGGCATTTATAAACTGTGCGAGCTCCAGACGTGACTTTACCTCTCCGGGCCTCAGTTTTTATAAAATTATTGCGAATGTATAACACATGCATATGTACATACAAATGTCACACACACACTTATTTTTTACTTTAGAGAAGAAGGAGGAAGGAGAGAGAACTAGAAACATTAATGATGAGAGAGAATCACTGATAGACTGCCTCCTGCACACCCCCTACTGGGGATCGAGCCTGCAACCCGGGCATGTACCCAGACTGGGAATTGAACCATGACCTTCTGATTCATGGGTCGACGCTCAACCACTGAGCCACACCAGCCGGGCCACACACACTCTTTTGTAGAAAGCCCTCCTTTCCTGGGACACAGCA
This sequence comes from Myotis davidii, assembly GCF_000327345.1. NCBI lineage: Eukaryota > Metazoa > Chordata > Mammalia > Chiroptera > Vespertilionidae > Myotis > Myotis davidii. The sequence goes on from NW_006288857.1 coordinate 378,807, forward strand.
TCATATACATAAGAGTACCATTTTAAAAGACCCACCATATTGCCCCTTTCCAAGTTAAAAAATAATAAGTGGAGGTTTATGAAAGTAGTAAGGGTGTGCCTGGAACTGTTCTAAATGCTTTATAGAGAATATTGACTCATTTCATCCTCACACCCACTTTGTCATCCCATTTTCCTGATGAGAGAACTGAAGGCCAGAGAGGTGAAGGTGCTTGCTCAAGGGCACAGGTGAGACACGGCAGAGCCAGGAGTTGCTGCCCTGGCTGTCTGGCCCGAGTGGGCTCGAAGCCCTCTCAACCTTCCAATTCCTGAGCCGAAAGCTGGTGCCCAGCTGCACCCCTCATGCATGCCTGGCTCCTAGAGGGATCCTTAGAGCTTCTGGGTGCCCCCAGATCTTATCTGTATAAAAGGAGCCTTGGGATGAGGTTCAGGGCAGGGTACTGGGCTGGGGCTCAGTGAGTGACAGCTGCTCTTACCTCGATGACTGTGATTGCTGTCAGCATGGCAGAGACACGAAGAAATGGCCCTGGGAAGAGAGGGCAGGAGGCCTGAGTCGGCTCTGATTGAGGAGTTGCTGGGAGACTGAGGCTGGAGGAGGCAGGCAGGAGGCGACCCAGCCTCCTGGGTGGAGGACCAGCAGAAGCTGAAGTCTCCCTCTCTCTGTCTCTCTCTGGCAGTTACTACCTTATCCTCAGCTGTGGGGACGCTCCACCCCAGCCGGACAGCCGGAGGGGGTGGGGGCGGGGGCGGGGCTGCGCCCCCCCTCAATTCCATTCCTTCTGTCACTCCCCCACCCCCGGCCACCACCAACAGCACAAATCCCAGCCCTCAAGGCAGCCACTCGGCTATCGGCTTGTCGGGCCTGAACCCCAGCGCGGGGTAAGTGGGCAGTTGGGGAGACTGTGGGGAGAAGCAGGGTCGCTGCTGCTTCCTGGGTGGGGAGCCGAGCCCCAGTTCTGCGGGACCCGCCCCTGCTAATGCCTCTGCTTTGCCTCTTGCAGAAGCACAATGGTGGGGTTGAGCTCCGGGCTGAGTCCAGCCCTCATGAGCAACAACCCTTTGGCTACTATCCAAGGTGCGTGCTGCCTCATGTCACTCCCATGGTCACCAGCCCTGCCCTCACGGGCCTCGAGCCCCTCCATTGCTGCTCCAGCCATGCCATCTGCCCCTGCTCACTGCATTGCTCACCCCTTCATACCCATCTCACCTTTGGGGAAGGTGTGAGGGCTGCTCATGGGGGCCATTGGGGCTGATGGGAAGACAGGGGGCACTGTGGGCAGGATGCTGGAAGGTGCCCCCAGCCCAGCCTCTCTCTCTCCCTGCCAGCCCTGGCCTCTGGTGGAACCCTGCCCCTTACCAGCCTTGACGGCAGCGGGAACCTGGTGCTGGGGGCAGCTGGTGCGGCCCCGGGGAGCCCTGGCCTGGTGACCTCACCG
>NW_006288857.1:380279-394593 GCF_000327345.1 Myotis davidii
GAGACCAGGCGGCTGCCCCTGCTCAGCGCCCCGCCTGGTGTGGGCCTGGTCTCTGCAGCCGCTGCAGCTGTGGCAGCCTCCATCTCCAGCAAGTCTCCGGGTCTCTCCTCCTCCTCCTCCTCTTCCTCCTCCTCCTCGTCCTCCTCCTCCACTTGCAGTGAGGCCACAGCACAGACCCCTGGAGGCCCAGGGGGGCCGGAGGCAGGGTCCAAGCCCGAGTGAGGGCCCACCATGCCTCTCCTCCTACTCCTCTGACCCCCACTTTGGTCCCCGTCTAGAAGACAGCGAGGAGGCCAGCGATGGGAGTGCAGGAGGGCCTTGGAGCAGGAGTGATAAGGGAGAAAAGACCAAAAAAATCTAACAACCAAAAAAAAAAAAAAAAGAAAGAAAGAAGAGAAACCAACAAAAAAAACCAAAAATAATCACAACAGAAACCAGCTGCCCCAAAGGAACCAGAGGTGAAAAACAAACAAAAACCAAAAAACAGACCCCCCCCCCACAACCAAACAAACCAAAAACCAGTTGCAAGCCAGACCTCAGTGTGCTCATCCTCACAGCTAGGACACCAAATAAGAACCCCAGCCAGGGGCCTAGAAGCCTGAGGGCGGACCTCACCCTGAGCCCCTGGCTGTGGGGCCAACCTGCAACCTTGCCTCCCCAGCAGGGGGCCAAAGAAGGAAAAAGAGAACGTGCCAGCCTCCTAGCCCCAGCCCCCAGCCCTGGGCCAGTGAAGACGGCACAGCCTGGGCCAGAGGGGTGGGGCTCAGCACCACCACCAAATGTTCTTTTCCGAAAGGTGACAGAGAAAGGGCCTGAACAACCTTACACCAAATATTCAGTAGCTTCATCCAAAGGATGTACAGAATTTTTAGCGTTGTGTTCAACAGAATGTGTCCCCACCATGCGTCCTTTCCCCTCCCCCCAGCTCTCCCCACCCAGGCAGGGGGTCTCGCTTTAACCTCCTCCCTCCCCCCGCCAGTGGAGAGTGCAGGGGAAGGCCTGGGATGACTTTTCACCCCTGTACTTCCCCCTTTTCCCTTTGAAGGGTGGGCTAGGCCATTTTTGCTAAGTTCTAGCTCTCACATGTCCCCCCTCACCGGGTCACCCTCCTGTGCTCTGGGACCTCCCCCCTCCCTGGCCTATGGGGAGGTGGAAGTTCCAGGCAAGAGGGAATGAGGTGAGGGCATCCAAGTTGTCTTTCTTTCCATCCTTGTCTGTCAGTTTCCCTGAAAAAAAAATTCATATTCCAGTGCCTATCCGTGGAATCCTTCACGTTCTTTGACATTGACCAGAAACCAAAAAGAGAACTCACTTCACTTCCCCCCACTCCCCCGTGCCCCTCTGATACTGGCAGATGCCTCTTCCTCTCCCTGACACATGCAGACACGCACTCACCCCAGTGGTGGGGTTCCTCGAGATGGCATCCCCATCAGGGTCCGTGTGGCTGGGACAGTGCCATGACCTGTGGTCCCCATCTGAGAGGGCACTGTGGTAGCCACTGCTCCTATGAGACCTCCCTCTAGTCTTGGCTGGACCCTGTGTTTGCTCAGCGCCAGACACATCTCCACGTCGACAGACAGAGGAGACACCGCTGGGAGCCACTTTGCCCCCTGCTATTGTGGAGGCCAACAAAGTTTTGAACCAAAAACAAAAAACCAAACAAACAATAAATTAAAACTAGAAAAAAGAATTTATATATATATTTAAGGGAAAGAAGAAGAGAGCTCTTCAAGAATAAGAAGGAGCCGAGAGGCGGAGCCAAGCCCTGTCCAGGCCCTTGGTCCCCAAGGCTGATGGAAGGACAGATGCTTCTTTCTCTTCACAAATACCTCATGGACGTCGTCTTCGGGAAAGCCGGAGGGGGGCGGCTGGGGCAGGGCCTGTCCCTCAGCCAGGGCAGATGGGAGCGGGTGGGCAGGGCTGAGAGAGGGTGCCAGGGACTGGGGTGAAGAGCCCCATACTCCCTGCCCCACCCCAATCAACTGAAAAAGCTTTAAAAAAACAACAACAGGAAAAAAGGAATAAGAAGACAAAAAGAATGGATGAAGGAAAACTAACACACTTTCGGGTGGTTTGATTCCTCCTTTGATTTCTTTTTCTAGTCCATCTGTCCTCTCTCCTCTGTAACTTTTCTCTCTGCCTCTCTCTCTCTCTCTCTCTCTCTCTCTCTCTCTCTCTCTCTCCTCCCTCCCTCTCTTTCTCTCTCCTCCCACCCTCTCTCTCTCTCCTCTCTCCCTCCCTCCCTCTCTCTCTCTCTCTCTCATTCACTACCCTCTCTCTTCCTTCTTCTCTCATCTCTCTCAATCTCGTTCTTTCTGTGTCTCTCCTCAAACCAAAGTGTTGCTGTGAAGGACGAGAGCCATGGAAATCAGCGTGGCCCTGCCCCTCGCTGGGCCAAGCAGAGCAGAGGGAGGGGGAACCCCCGAGACAGTGCTGCTGGACACTGAGGAGAGGCAGACAGAGCCTCGGATGCCACTCTGGGCCCTGAGGCCTCCATGTTCTTTTTCTCTTGTCTCCCTTCTCCCACCCGGGAAATGAAACTGTTGGGCTGGGCCACAGAGGCAGCAGAGACTCGGCTGTTTTGGGGGTCTGGGGTGCCCTGTCTGGTAGCAGTGGAGTGGCTGCCCCTCGGACCCTGGCACCCATGATGGCATGCCATCAGCCAGCCTCGCCGGAATGTAAGAATCTCTATCCAGGATTAATTAAATGGATTTCAATTGATGCCCTCACCCTACCTCTGAGTTTGTCCATTTTTATTTCCTGAAGAGAAGAGACTATTGAGAGGGCCTGGGCAGACAATAAGGACATTTGAGCAGAGCAAAGTTAAAGGAATTACAACCAAAAACCCCTCCGAGAAGACAGGCAGCATGGAAGGCATGGTGGAGATGACTCAAACAAAAACTATGATTTCAGACCAAAAAAAGAAAAAAAGAAAAAAAAAGAAAGAAAAAAAAGAATAAAATGGGGAAAAAAAGAGAAAAAAAATCCAGGACTCACCACCACCCACTTCATCCTGCTTCCTCCCCATCAAGTCCTGCCACCTGGGACCTCTCCCCAACCCCAGTATGGGGGGAGTGGGGCAGACAGCAGAGGAGGAAGTAGGGAGCAGGGATAGGGCCAATGATGCCCTGACACTGGTGGAGGGACCCCCCCATGCAGCTGGGGGGTGGTGGGGACCCTCCCCATACAACCCCTATAACTGGGAAAAGAAAAACAAGAATAAAAGAAAATTCCTGGGAGGGGGAAAAATAACCAAATCCCAAGCTTTAACTACAGCTGTGAAACCAAATATTGGGAAGGGGATGGGAGGGAGGGAGGGGCAAGTGTGCCCCAGGTCTCCCCCCTGGGCCCCCTCCCCCGAGGACTCGAGATAAGGCACCAAATACCTCATAGAACTTTAATGTTAAAAAAAGGAAACCAAATATCGTTGGCTGGGGGCCAGCCAGGGCAAGGGGCTGGGGGGCAGAAGGGAGCCAGGGTTGGGAAGGTGATGGGGGAATTTGTGCCCCCCACTCCCCTCTTGCCCTTTCCACTCCAGTCCCCCGGCTGAACTCCGGGAAACAAAACTATCTCATCGTTTTTATTTTGTGGTCTGTACAGAGCCTGTGTCCGTGTGTCTGTGTGAGAGAGAGATTTGGGGGGTTGGGGAACATTATATGGGGGTTGGGGAGGGAGACCCCAGACCAGGCTCTGGGCTAGGTGTGATGTCTGAGGTGAGGGGCCAGGGGCCTGGGCTAGAAAGAGAGGAAGATGAATGGATTGGAGAAATGGGACAGGGGGCACCCTCTGAATTCCTCTTTTCCCCAACCATGACTTCCTGCTTGAGGAAGGGACAGAGACTGGGTCTAGCTTGATGGTGGACCTTTTAATTGTGCCAAAAAAAAAAAAAAATGCCAGTAACTAAAACACTGGTCTCTGTTGTCTCCTGGGAGTGAGGGGTAGTGTAAGTGGGGATGAGTGGAGATTGGGAACTCTGGCTCCTGTATGAGTTGGGACTAAGATCAGGAGGAAGGGGAAGGATATATTTCCCACTCATCTATTTCTCTGGGGAGGACCGAGAGAGAGGGTCTCTAAGCCCCACATCCAAGCCATGTAGCGCGGGTGACCTCCTGACATGACTAGATTTCCTCACCCACCCAGATCCCAGGTGCCTCTCTCCCATTTAGCCCAGGGTAGGGGGAACTGAGTGAGAGAGAGAGTGAGACGGACTGAGCAAGATTGAGACACGCGGGCCCCCCACTGGCCTCTGAGTGGGAAAGGCAAGTGCGAGAAATAAAGGCCTCCAAGAGAAAAAAGAAACAAACCAAAGATTTAACCATTAAAAAAAACACACACAAAAAAAACCACAGACAACTCCGCTACCTTTTTATACGTTGGAAAAAAAGTGAAAAAAATTAAAATTAAAAAAATACACAAAACAAGCCGCAGTTCCTTCGTGCGGTTTGAACTTTGACCTCAGCAGTCTCCAAAGCAAGATGACGATGACAAAGGCGAAACAAAAAAAGAAAAAGAAAAAATAATGTATATTTTTAAGTATTTGTCCTTGAGATGTTAGCTCCTTGTTAAACACAAAAAGGAGAGAAAAATCCAGACAGAAGTGTTGCTGGGACGGAGACAACTATTTACTATGTCTGTGACCCCTCCTCTCTGCCTCCCCCTTCCTCTCCCCTCCTCTTTCCTCTGTCCCTGCTGCCCTTCCCCCATCCTGTCCTCCAAGCCCAGGGGCTCAGTATTTATTTATTTATATAATTGCAGGGTGACTGGGGGCCTCTCTCAACAACTGTAGAGAAGGCCTTTGGATCATGGTGGGTAAGGAAGGGGCAAGGAGTCTTTGGGGGAAAGCAGGGGCCTGATCTTTGATCAACTCCTCTCTGCTGGCTCCTTCCAGGCTTCTTATCCCACTGCTGCCACCACTACCTCCCAAATCCAAGGCTGCACTAGGGCAAGGTGATCTCCCACCATGTAAAGATCTGGTTGGCTCAGCCCTTGCTGGGTGGGTGTCTTTCACCTACTCATTTGAATGACTGGGTGGAATGGCGATGGGAGGAGGTGGCAACGAGTGGGCATAGGAGACCAAAAAGTGGCTTCTGGAAATTGATTAGGCCCTGGAGACCTTCTCCATTCTCACCAAGTTAGCCCCCCGTTTCAGTTCTGTCTGACCCCTGTGTTGGTAGCCCTTCCCTTCCCATCCTGCACCCCCTTCCTGTCTCTTCTCGTGGTAGCGGGTTAGCGTTTCAGTGTTCTTAACTCCAATCTGCTTGTTCATTGTACAATGTGCTTCTTTTAAGGCCCCATTTTTGTAACTTGAGTGTGTCATTCATCTGAACAACATCAAAAAATAAAAAATTAAAAACTGTACAGAGAGAAATGCTGCCGGCTCTCCCTTGGTCTCCTCTCTTTCCTGGGAAGGTTGGTGGGAGAAATCAGGGTATGGGGTGGGTATGTGTGCACTGGGGAGGGGCAGGCTTTACTTCTGTTTAGGTAAACATTCACTCTGGCGTGGCTGTTGGTTGGATTGCTGTCCTGCAAAAGGTGGAAAGGTGGCAGGTTAAATTCCCAGTCAAGGTCAGGGCACATACCCAGGTTGTGGCTTCAATCCCCAGTCAGGGCCCTTACTGGAGGCAACCTGTCAATGATGACATCAATTTTTTCCCCTCTCTCTCCCCCTTCATCTAAATATCAATGAAAAGCATATCCTCGGGTGAGAATTTTAAAAAAATAAGTTTTTTGGGTTTTTTTTTGCCAATCAGAAAACAAAGGTTTGAAACTTAGGATGAATTCAAATTCCTGAATTCAAATCTCAGTTCTGCCATTTTATAGATATGTGATCTTTGATATGTAACCTTCAATGTCCTCATCTGTAACAGGGACAATACCTATTCTGGGGTTGGTAAGAATTAAATGATGCAGATTTCAAGCACATTGTCTTTAATAAATGAGAACCACAAAAAAACAGGAAACCAGTATTTCCCCACTTCCATCCCCAGAGGACTAACAAAATCCTTTAAAAACTGAGTTGGGCCCTAGTTGGTTTGGCTGAGTGGATAGAGCGTCGGCCTGCTGACTGAAGGGTCCCAGGTTTGATTCCAGTCAAGGGCATGTACTTTGGTTGCAGGTTCCCTGGCCCTGGTCAGGGTGTGTGCAGGAGGCAACCAATCGATGTGTCTCTCACATTGATGTTTCTCTCTCTCTCTTCCTCTCCCTTCCACTCTCTCTAAAAAATCAATGGAAAAATATCCTCAGGTGAGGAGTCACAAAAAACAATAAAAAAAAATCTGAGTTGGCCCAGCTGGTGTGGCTCAGTGGTTGAGCATCAACCTCAGGAAGTCGAGGTTCAATTCCCAGTGAGGGCACATGCCCCGGTTGCATGCTCAATCACACGTGGAGCAGCCAATCAATGATTCTCTCTCGTCATTGATGTTTCTATCTCCCTCTCTTCCTCTCTGAAATCAGTAAAAATATTAAAAATATACATTTAAAACAAAAAATGAGTTAACTTGAAGTCGGTGAAACAAAGTACACACCCCCCCTTTTTTTTTCAGCACTACACTCAAATTTTTGTGCCCATACTAAATCATTTGAAAGTAACAACAGCTTTCAGGGTAGTCCAAGGACTGATCACCAAGACTTCACCACTGAAAACCAGGAACGGTATCACAGCTGGGTTTTCTCACTGCCATCAGGTCTCCTTGTCACTGTTTCATCCTCTGATGTATGGCACTCAGGTGTTGGGATTCTGCAAATTCAATAGTGAGGGATGGGGAAGAGGAGAAAGGAAGAGTGGGAGGGTTTCGATCACTCAGATTTAAAAAATATCAGCACTGCATTGTTTTGGCAAGATTGAGAGATAAGTCAGTAGGGATAGGGGAATGGAATGTTGGAATGGAGATTCAGAATACTCTGAGGATGCCTGCAAGGTGGTATGGTCAGAACCATACAACCCAAAAGTTCCTTGTCACTCAGGTCATCAATCCTGTGACAGCAGACACCACACCTGAGAGCACTCTGGAACTGAACTAGCAACTACCTGTAGCCCTGTGAATGTGCTTAATCACTCCACATGCCCTCTCCTGTACAGTCATACTTGGGCCTCCTCTTGTCAAGAACACATTGGGCACTAGAGAACCACTATTCTGTCCCCTTAACAGTTCTGCTTATTAGCTTCCATATCCAACTATAAATTGGCAATACAAAGCTATTAGAGGGGTCTGCAAGTCACCTGCATCAGAACTGTTGTGTTCAGAACATGGGTTCCAAGGTCACACACATACATGCTTGCTGGATCCAAAGCTCTGGGGGAACCGCCTAACACACAAAGTTTGGGAAGCTTTGCCTGTCCAACTCAATCCCCAGCATCCAACAAGGGTTTGATTAGTGCCACCTTTTCTGACAGTGGTTAATTGAGGACTGTGGAAATTTCAGCAGGGTGATGGTAAATGATGAGTCTTGTTCATAAATTTGTTTGCACACATAACTTTTCCTCAGGGTGTGAGTCCAAAATTTCCTAAAAAGGAACCACGATAGAGGTAGGGTGGTCACCCACTGTCACAGAGCCTCCTTTCTCTGCTCAAAACATCTTTATCTTAGGGTCAACCACACCTTGAGTTTTTCAGTCTGATGTTTAGCTGGGTTTGCAAGCACAAATCTTGATTGTTCTCAGTACTGATTTGATATGACTGTCAGGATAGGATGTTACAGGTTTTTGTGAGAAGAGGCAGTTTAAGGACAAATCTTTACCTGGTGATTAAGGCAGGGGAGCATGCTGGGCTGACGTGGCTGGAATCCTTTCTGCAGGGTATAAAGTTACTGAAAGAGGTGCCTAGGATTAACACTCTGTGAAAACTGCTTCACAGATCACTTGCTCTTCATTAGGAGCTGTCAAGATACCAAATGGGTGAGTGATTTTTCTTTTTTAAAATGATAACAGTAAGCATAATGTAGCAAAACCTATTAATGGTGTTAGACCTAGTTTCTACCCTGGCCCCACCACTTGTGTGGCCTTGGTCTCTTCCCTCACTGAGCCCTCATTTTCTCACCAGAGCCACAGGCTAACCCAGTCTGTCTTAAAGCCCCAGTGCCTAGAGGGGAACAGGACTGCTAAAGGGAGTCCAGAGTAATGTGGAAGCCCAAGTGGTCATCAGAGACTGAGTGGGCAGCTCTTGGGCCTCCCTTTTCCCTGGTTTCAGTACAAACAGCTTCCCTCTTATTTCTCGTTTTTTAGTGTTCCAAATAAGAATTCTAATAAAAAGGCTGGAGTAATCTTTGAAGTTCGGGGGGGGGGGGCCACTTGTTTTCCTTGGGATTTGCCTCTTAAAAACAAGACTGCATTGTAACTGAGCATTCCCATGGCCACACACTCACCATCTCCTTTGCCCACCAAGTATGTAGAAGGCAGCAGAGTATAAAGCATATGGTGATTCAACCAAATGAAATTAAACTTTAATTCAAGTTCTGCCCTTGATTATTTCTCTGGGTTAAATGATCTTGGGCAAGTCACCTCCCTTGCCCGAGGATTCCTTCCCTGCATAATGTTTTCCTCACAGGATCAGTCTGAAAATTATTCCAAACAGCCCTGGCCGGTGTAGCTCAACTGGTTGGAGCATCATCCCGTACACCAAAAGGTTGTGGATTTGATCCCTGGTGGGGCGCATTCGGGAGGCAACCGATGTCTCTCTCTCTCTCTGAAATCAGTAAAAACATATCCTTGTGTGAGGATTAAAAAAAAATTATTCCAAAAAATGTAAGGTAGTACTTGAGACAAACTATTCAAACATCAGTCAGCCACACCACCCATCCCTCTTCCAACAAACACCTATTAGCCGAGTCAGACTCCAACTTCAGGTGGGTATCAAGTCACCTCTTCTGAAGCTTCCTTCCCCAGCCAACCCTTAGAATCTTCAAGTCCACAGCTGGGTCTGGTCCTAGGAGCCACCCTCCCCTACTGCCGGGAATATCATGCCTTTTCCAGACTTGCATATGCCCATAGGGATCCAGTGAGAAAATAGATGGCCCCGGGGAAGCCAACACGATACATCAGGCCAGGAAGTGGGAAACAGCAGTGGTGAGAATCTGATTTCCCCAAATATTCCTACCATCAGTAAAAACAGCTTCAGGCTTTTCTATGAAACTGTGGGGACCTCTAGTGGCAAGAGCACCATGCTGCCTCCATCTAGAACCAGAGTGAAGTCCTACTCCCCAGATGCCATACCATAACCTTGGAATTCAGGTCCTCTTCAATTTAACAAATATTTACTGAGCTCCTACTACTAGCCAGGCCATTCTAGATTCTGGGAACACAGCCATGAAAAGTATCTGGGCTCATGGTTCCCAAATTCCACCCCGCACAGCCGAAAGCACATAATGTCCAAATCAGTTTTTATTGACTATTTCACTTTGGGGCCACCAGTGCTAACAAGTGGAAGGGTGAGGGGCACTTTTATGCATATTAGGGACCCCAGAACACTCCTCATAAGAGAATAAATCCAGTTACAGAATTTACATTAGCAGTTGGGAAGGGTGAAGGGGCACTGTACAGAAATTTAAGGGGATGTTGGAGGGGGTTCTTCAGCAACAGGGCATGGTGCTTCTGAAGAGGGAAGCTGGCAGGGTCAGCCACTGATCTGGACTCCCTCGGCCTCAGCCAGAGGGTAGATCTCAATGGCTTCCACCAAAGGCAGCGCCTCCACTGCAGTCTCCATCACTGCCAGGCCAACAGCAGCCTCTGCCTCTGCTAGCTGCTGCCGCACAGCTGCCTGATGCTGCTGCTGGTGGGTCTTGCGGTGTTTCCATAGGTTGGAGAAGGAACGGTAGCTCTTGCCACAGTCGGGGCAGGAATAGGGCCTTTCACCCGTGTGAATGCGGCGATGTTCTGCCAGGCGCATGGAGATGGCAAAGGCCTTGCCACACACTTCACAGGCAAAGGGCCGCTCACCTGTGTGCAGGCGCCGGTGGTCCTTCAGATGGGTACTCTGACGGAAGGCCTTGCCACAGTCTGGACATGGGTATGGCCGCTCTCCTGTGTGTATGCGCCGGTGCACCTGCAGTGATGTCTCTGTGCTAAACAGCTTTTTGCATTCGCTGCACTCTAAGCCCCGGCGTCGGGCAGGGGCCGCAGGGGCTGCAGCAGCAGTGCCTGCAAGGGTTGCTGGGGGGGCAACTTGTGTGCGAGTTGCCCGCGGGGCCCTGGGGACTGGGGGCTCCTTAGCCAGGACCTCTCCAGGCCCAGCAGCTGCGTGGGCCGCCTCATGTGCTTGTAGCCGAGCAGCTGAGCCCACTTTCTTGCCACAGGTGCCACACTCAAAGCGCCGTGGGCCCTGGGCAGCAGCAGCTGCACAGCGATGCTCACGGAGCCGCAGTGAGGAAGGGAAGGCGGCCCCACAGGATGAGCAGCGGTGGGGCTGGCGCCCAGCATGGGCCACAAGCTGGTGCACCTCCAGCAGCCGGCGCAGCAGGAAGGAGCGGGGGCACTCGCGACACTTGTAGGGGTACTCGCCAGTGTGGTGGTAGCGGTGCATGAGCAAGCGGTAGGGGCGGTGAAAACGCACTCCGCACTCTTGGCAGCGGTAGGGGAAGTGTTGGGCATGCACCAGGCGGTGCTGCCTCAGTGTAGAGCTTTGGGTGAAAGCTTTGCCACAGTCCCCACACCGGTAGGGCCGCTCCCCTGTGTGCGTGAGCCGGTGGCGGGCTAAGTTGGCAGGCGAGTTGAAAGGTTTAGAGCAGTCTGGGCAGGGGAAGGGCCGTTCGCCCGTGTGTGTGCGCAGGTGGTTGCGCACATGAGACTTCTTCTTGAACATCTTGCCACAAATGCCACACTTGTGGCGCCGTTCTAGCCTGTGCACAAAACGTTGGTGCCGGGTGAGCTGTAATGCCTTGCCAAATTCACGGCTGCATAGGAGGCAGCGGTAGGTACCTGGGGCAGCGGGTTCTGCTGAGCTCTCCTCAGACACTGGCGGCTCCGGAGCCTCTGGCTCTCCAGTCTCTGCTGAAGCTGGCTCAGGGAAACCAATGACAGGCTCCTCTGGTAGGACTGGTGTTGTGGGTAGAGGAACACCTCCCACCCCATGGGTACGCCGGTGATAAAGGAACTTGGTGAGGTTGACAAAGTTCTTTCCACATGGACATGAATGCAGAGGATTTGGGGTGTGAGCTCGCCGGTGGGCCAGAAGGAGTGCCTCTGTGCCAAAGGCAAGGCCACAGTCCACACACAGGAAGTGAGACTCGCTACTGTGATCTCCAAGGTGCTGGTCTAGACTGGAAGGGCTGGGAAAGACACGACTGCACAGGGGGCACTTAAAGACACCTTCCCGGTGACTCCGCAGGTGCTGCTGTAGCTGGTGAGGTGAAAGAAAGAGCTGATCACAGGCTGAGCAAAAGAGCTCCTGGGTGGCTGTCCCACCTGGCTCTCCACTGTTGTTCCTCCGGGCCTTGCGCCCCCGCCGATCGCGCCCAATGGCTTCACCGTTGCGCAGTTCGTAACTGTGGTCAGAGGATGGCAGGGGATCAGGCGGAGTCACAGGCACCTCTGCAGGTGATGGGGCCAGGGTCTCCTGCTGCAAGGCAGGCTCCTCAGACTCTGGGGCAGGAACAGGGAAGTGGGTGGCTTGGTGCTCCAGAAAGTCAGCTGGCGACTGGAAGAGCTGGGAGCACTCAGAGCACTTGTAGAGGAGCAGTTCCACCTCAGTCACCACCTCAGTAGTGGTGGCAGCAGCAGAAGGGACAGCTGCCCCTTCCCCACCCTCTTCTGCTTTGCGGTATGAGTGTTCCACGGCCACACGGGCCTGGCCCATGGGGGATCCTAGGACAACTGGGGCTGGAGGCTTGGTGGGAGTGGCCCGGAGGTGCGTCTGCCGGTGGTTCAGCCAGAGCTCCTGGCTGGCGAAGAGCGCCTTGCAATCAACACACTCATAGTGGATGGTACTGGAGCTCAGGGGGGGCACCTTGGGTGGCGATTCAGTTGGCACTACCTCCTGAGGTGCCATCATTTTTAGGTGCAACTCCTGGTGCTCCAGGAGCTGGCTAGGGGACATCAGCAGTTGACCACATTCCAGGCACTGGTACTGGCTCTCCTGCACCACAGTCTGATAGAGGCCTGTGCCAGAAGCTGCCTCTGTGGCCACAGTGACTCCAGGGTCAGCCACACCCACCAGCTCAAAGTGCTGCTGGGGCACATGGGAATTCTGGTGCATGAGCACCTCCTCCAGGGATCCATAGAGCTGGTTGCACTCAGAGCAGACAAAGCGATGCTCAATGTACAGGACCGTCTCCTCTGACTCTTCAGTCATGGCGGCAGCAAGGCCCTGGGCTGGGAAAGGGGAGATTTTGTGGCAAATCACAACTAAGCCACTGCTTCTTCAGTCCTTCTCAGGAATGATTCTTTCCCTTTACCATCCCCCCACCTAGATCTATATCCCCTTATAACTTCTTGCTTCCATTTTCCACTCCCACCTCTCTTCCTAACAATCTTTCTTCTCCCAACACACAAGGGCACCAAGCACAAAAATCTTCCCAGCAGTCCATTCCTGGTGAATCAACTAGAATCAAACTCCACCCACCCAATCCCTGTAACCTGTCCAATCCCTCATTCTCCAATGCCTCAAAGCTGGCCCAAGGCCCCACCCATCACACAGGAACCCTTGTCCTCTCTACTCAGACCTCCTTCCACTGACTCCTCTCCCTACCAACTCACTATCCATTTCCACTCCCAGGGGAGTCCACAAAGGGTTTAACCACCCACTTCTTCCAGTCTTGCTCTTCCTCTGCTCACTCCCCGAGACTCTGAACCTCTTTTTACACCTAGATCGCTCAAACTTCCCCATGCCCCACACCTTTAAGCACCCTCGCATTGCGCAACTCCTCTCCTTTACACACAACCCTTGCTATCCACACTCTCTCCCTCTGGTGCCCACGATCTTCACATCAAACTATCCCTTTCTCCAATCAACTTTTTTCACATCGGCGTACTTAGATTTTCCTACTTAACCACTTCCCCACGATACCCAGGTCTTCTTTAAATAAAGGCCCTCTCCCCGAAACCTGACCCCTTATCCAAAATACCCAGACCCATCTTCACAAATACCTAACCCATTTTTCATAACTAGACCCTTCCCACCACCCTAACTTGTATCTCCAGGGTACCCAGACACTCTTCACATCAATCACCTTTTCTATGCACTGAGAACTCATCTGCAATTCTAATTTCCCTCTGGGATACCCAAATCCCCCTTTCACATTGATTTAGACCTCTTGTCTTCATTTACAAGCACCCTAACTCATTCAGGGGTTCCCAGACCCCCTTTCACATTATTAACCTTACGTATTCTTTGCAAAAAGACCCCCTCCCACCATAACTCATTCCAGGGATCTAAGGCCCCCTCTTCATATCAACTGAATTCCCCTTATTTGCAGAAAGATCCCGCACACACACTAACCCAATTCAGGGATATCTAATAGCTTGACCTCCTTTCACACATAGACCCTTCCACTGCCCAAGTCCCCTTTCAGGATACACAGAACCTTTCTTCTTATGCAGAACTCCCCTCGACACCCACTTTAACAATGACAGAGAAGAGCCAGATCCCCCTTCCTCACATCCAGATTCTCTCACAAGCCAGTATTAAATACTCTGGGGATACCCAGACCCCCAACTTCTTATCAACTTAACAGGTCATTCTCATTCCAGTGATACCCAGACACCCTCCATGACCCCAGAACACATCTCTCTCAACACCCTAAACTCCTCCAATTTCCACTCTTCACCTTGACCTAATTGCCTATACTTTTCCAAAGGACTACCTCCCTCCTTCTAGGGGCACCCAGACATCCTTCTCAAATAACAACACTTTTTTTCAGAGACCCCTCTCAACCCATTCCAAGGGTATCCAACCCTCCGTCACTTTGGTTTAACTCCCCTTCACATTAATATAACCCCATTCTTCACACCTGGGACTCTCCCTCAGCTCTAAATCTGCCCTCTGGGGATGTCCGTTTCCTACATCTTTTCAGGTCAAGACCCTTCTCACTGGCCTAATTTTTCCAAGTGTAACTAAATCTTCTCTTTAAGTTAATTATCTCTTTTTCTCATGTCCTAAACCTCCCCGGGCACCCACGTAACTTCTAAGCGCCCACCCCTTTTCGGTTTTGGACTGCCCCACGCCAAGCCCCTCGCTCCGATACGCCCTGGAGTCCCTCCTGAAGACACACAGGACCCTCCCAGGCCTCCTGGACCCTCCTCACTCAGCCCCGTTACTCGACTCTAGACCCTTTCCATCCACCGCCCCAGCCCGGCCCCCGCCCGGGTGCCCACAGGCCCCGCCGG
>NW_006288857.1:394639-396181 GCF_000327345.1 Myotis davidii
GCCTCGGGCCCGAGCCCGGGCCACCGCTCCCCTTGCGCGGCCACCCCACCGCTGCGCTCTCTCTAGCTCCCGCCGTCACCTCTCGCCTGCTCTGCAGCCTCGCTCTCGCCCCCAAACGCCCTCAGCAACGCTCCTCCCACCTTCCTCCTCGGCCGCCGTGCGACGTCCAAACGCACCCAATCATCGCCCGTCTAGCCTCTGCCGTTTGGCCAATAGGCACTTACGTCTCCGAGCCTTGGACCAATAGTATGGAGCGTCTGGATCCCTTCAGCGCCCAACCAATCCCCTAGCGACCTTTCCTCTCCGGCTGGTCCGGGTTGATAGTGCCCGCCCCCTTACGCCTGGAGGCTGCTCCTCCTCCATTTCCAAGTCGACTCCACTGGACGGCTCAGAAGGAGGGGCAGCGTGATGACGTCAGGCGGCGGAGTGAGGCTGCGGGCGCCATCTTGGGGACAAGGCGGGTAGTCGCGTGGGGGTTGAGAGGGAAAGTCGGGAAATTGAGGCACGATTCCCCGAGGGCTAGGGCGGGGGAGTTGAGGAGCAGGAACCCCGAGGAGCGAAGGAAGAGAGTGAAGAAGCTCGAGTCAGCTCAAAGAGGAGAGGAAACCAATCACAGGGAGGGAAGAAAAGAGGAAATTAAGGCTCCAGATTCACTTTGTATGGAAGAGAGGAATAAAGGAAGAGGAGAAAAACGGAGGGACTCTGAGGGAGCGGGGAGGGGAAGTGTCAGAGGAAAAGCAAGAAGAGAGGGAATCTGAGGGAATGAGGAAAACCTGAAGAAAAAAGGAAACGCAGAGAGAGGCAGTTGATGTGAAGAAACGGAGGGTGTGAGTGGGGAGGGAGGTAGATGACCTACGGGTCCCCGAGTTTGCGAGTGAGTTGCCCCAACCAGAGCTGTTACAAATGTTTCTAGAGCGACTCCCTGAACCCAAGGACAGGGCAGCTGCAAGAGACTGGCTTGGATCACACCCCGCGCCCCCATTTCTCCCATTTCTCTGATGAGTAACGAGTCTCAGAGGAATTGGTCCTTTACCTTCCTGAGGCTAAAAAGCTACCAGGGGCCTTCACACACAGTCAAACCTGGGAGTGACGGTCCCGTTATAACTTTGCTATGTCTTGCAATTGGTTTCTACCCAGGCGTCCTAATTGCCCACTAATCAGCGGTTCTCAACCTGTGGGTCGCGACCCCTTTGGCGGTCCAACGACCCTTTCACAGGGGTCGCCTAAGACCATCCTGTATATCAGATATTTACATTACGATTCATAACAGTAGCAACATTACAGTGATGAAGTAGCAACGGAAATAATTTTATGGTTGGGTCACATGAGGAACTGTATTTAAAGGGCCAGAGGCTGAGAACCACTGCTAGATTAAACTCCCTAACCAGGCCCATGTCATTAAAACAGGCTGGCTGGGTTGGATTGGACTGGAGTGGAATCTTGGCCCTGCCACTTCCTAGCTGTTGCTTTGGGCAAGTCATCTCCCTTGGACCTCAGTTTTCCTGTCTGTGAAATGGGGATAATGGCCCCTGTCCCATATGA
>NW_006288857.1:396239-398948 GCF_000327345.1 Myotis davidii
GTGTGTTGCTGATAAAATTGTTCCTGTCTGAGAGTTATTGCGATGGCTTAGGTCAGCGGTTCTCAACCTGTGGGTCGCAGACCCCTTTGGCGGTCCAACGACCCTTTCACAGGGGTCGCCTAAGACCATCCTGTATATCAGATATTTACATTACGATTCATAACAGTAGCAACATTACAGTGATGAAGTAGCAACGGAAATAATTTTATGGTTGGGTCACATGAGGAACTGTATTTAAAGGGCCAGAGGCTGAGAACCACTGCTAGATTAAACTCCCTAACCAGGCCCATGTCATTAAAACAGGCTGGCTGGGTTGGATTGGACTGGAGTGGAATCTTGGCCCTGCCACTTCCTAGCTGTTGCTTTGGGCAAGTCATCTCCCTTGGACCTCAGTTTTCCTGTCTGTGAAATGGGGATAATGGCCCCTGTCCCATATGATTGTTGTGAGGCATAGAATAAAAGCTACATAAGAGTTATTTTTATTATTAGGACCTCAAGTAATAATAGCTTGGAACATGTCCTGAGTGTATTAAGCGTTCAGTATTGTACTTTCCATGTATTATTCGGTTTAATCCTCTCAACAACCCTAGAGGGAGGAGCTATTATTTTCACTTTACAAAAAACAAAAAAACAAATACAATAATAAAACACACTCGCGCACACACACACACACACACAAAAGACTGAAGCCCAGAAAAGTTAAGTAACTTGCCTATAATTAGGAAGAGACAGAGCCAGGATTCCAACCCAGGAGTTAACTCCAAGGTTTTTGCACTCATGATGCCCAGGCTCTACTGCCTGGCAGGTGGGACCCAGTGGCATGTTGAATGGATTAAGTGCAAGAAGTAGAGGAATGAAGTTGGTGGGAATCAGTGAGCTCTAAAATTGGTAATCTGGGTTTTCCCTCAGGGTGAAATCACCTGGGGCCAGAGCTAGAGAGCCTGGCAGCTAGGTTCAGCCTTTGACAAGTTCTGTGCTCCTGGGCAGGTTTGCACTCCTGCTGAGGCCTCCTCTTCCCACTTAAAAATGCCAGCTAGCCGGTGTGGCTCAGTGGGTTGGTCATCCTGTGCACTGAAAGATTGCCGGTTCAATTCCCGGCCAGGGCACATGCCCAGGGTTGGGGGCTTGATCCCTGGTAGGGGGCATGCAGGAGCCAGCCAATGGATGCTTTGCTCTCACCTCCCTTCTTCTCTAAAAATCAATAAAAATATTTAATTGGAAAAAAAGAAAAAGAAGGGAATGCCAGCCAGCTTGGCTTGTCAGACCCCTTTCTTGCTCTGACCTGCTTGGACCTCTCAATTTATTCGAGTTGGGTAGTCCCTTCTCTTCAGATGATACAGGAGTAAACTGAGGCCTAGGTCAGTCTTCCCAGAGGTGGTGGCACAGGATTAAGACTTCTGGGACAGGTTCAATTTAGAGAGGACAAGCATTCTAAGCTGGAGTCCCTGCATAAGCAAAGGAGGTATGTGCAAAGTTGGTGGTCCTTCAAGGTCAGATGTACGTGTCAGATGTATGTTGGGGATGCCCCACATGCCAGCTGCAGAGGGCTTCCCATGCCAAGCCAGTGTGAGTTGCCACGTGCCACATGTGTGCTCGAGGCATGCAGTCACGTGTGCTGGGGTGCTGCACGTGAGTGTGTCAGTGTCTCCTCCCCATCACGAGCAGTTGGGGCTGGTGGTGAGTCATGGACTCAGCCTTCAGCACCAACTGTCATGTTTCTTTCCCCCAAATTTCACACCCCCCCCCAGGCGTGCACCACCCACCCCGACTCCAAGATCTGTATTGCTGCTTCTCTCTTCCAGCTCCCTGCCCTGCTCAGCTCCCTCCTGAGGGGGAGGAAGTCTCCCATTTCAGTTGGCTTTGCCCTCCACCTCCCTGCCCTTTCCCACTGCCTCTCTTCAGGTGACTAGAGAATTTAGGGCCTCTACTCCCCACCCACTCATCTCCATAGGTCCCAAGGATTTCTCTATGCATTATGGAGAATTCCTGTACTCACCACCCTTCACCTCTGTGGGGGCTATTTCTATTTCTGGGGGCTTCTCCCTTTCCTCTATGGGCTGGCTGCTCCTGCCTCAGTGGGCCTCTTGTGTCTGCATCCTTATCTTTATAGGTTCCCTGGTGTCTGTGGGCCTCCTGCCCATTTCTGTGACCTTCTCTCACTCTCCTTGGCCCGCCTCCCTTCTCTGTGATGTGCTTTCTTGTTCCCATTTCTGTGGGCATCTCTTGTCCATTGCTTTCTCTCATCACCATGGACCACTCCCCATCCCTGAGGAGGGCTTTCTGTTCCCATAGACCTTTCTCCATCTTCACAGGGGCTCTCTGGGTCCACAGCTGCCCGGTCTCTGAAGTCCTTTGCTTCTCACTGTGGTTTGCTTCCTTGTCTCCTTGGGCCTTTTTCTCGTTTCTCTGGGCTTTTCCCCGTCCTTGTCCTTGTGGGGTTTGTGGACCCTGGCCCAACTCCGTGGGTCTTGATGGCTCTTTTTCTGTTTCTTTTCATATTTCTTCATCCCTGTCAGCTCTCTCCCCCAGCAGCACGGCCTTCTCATTAGGGCTCCCCACCTCTCATCGGCTCCAGTGCCCAAGGGCTGCCTGGGCAGGGCGGTGGCATGGTGTGGTGGAGGGGGTGGCCTGGGGGTGGGCCCTCCATCCAATGCAGGGCCTTCTCCTCATCAGCATTCTCCTCAAGGGGGCCCCCAACCCCGACCAATA
>NW_006288857.1:399019-409005 GCF_000327345.1 Myotis davidii
CAGCAGAGAGGCAGGCCCAGCTGGGGACCAAGAGCCGGAGGCTGATCCTCACAGGAGACCAGGAGCCGGTGGCCAGGCCCTCTCACCCAGGCCCTGCGCTGGGCACCCCCTGGGACACCCCCACCCTCCTCTGCCTTCCTCTTCCACCTGCTCCTCTCCTTCCTCCCCTCCCTGTCCTCTCCCTCCCTCCCGTCTCTCCACCTTGCCTGTTCCCTTCTTGGCTCTCTGAGTCTCCCAGCATCACATCCTCCCCAGCCACTCCACTCCTCAGCCTCTCCCCACCCCCGGCATGCTTTTCCCTCGGGGGCTGAGGGCTTGAGGACTCCAGACCCTAGTCTCATCCGGGGCTGGGCCAAGGCTGGGGGGAGGGGGGAAGGGGTGGCCCCCTCCCCCCCATTAAGCCCTTCCCTCCCTCACTTCTGATGGCTGGCTTCCTTGTCTCCACCCAGTCCTCGCCCCCAGTGGCCCCCCCAGGCCTGCCCGGCTAGGGGAGGGGGCAGGGGCCCTTTCCTGGGCCGGCTTCCCCCTCCCCCGGCTTTTGCCTGTGCCCCCTCTTTCCCATTTTCACCTTCCTCTCCTCCTTTCCTCTCTCCTTCCCCTCCATTTGCTCCTTCGCCCTCTCCTCTCTCCCCTTCTTTCCTCCATTTTCTCCTTTCTCCTTCCTCCCCTCCTCGGCCCACCCTCTCCTCTTTCACCTGTCCTTTCTCCCTGCTCCTGAGGAGCCCCCGTTTTGGATTAGTTGGGGCCACCACCGGAGGTGGGGGAGGGGGCCCTGTGGACTGCCCTCTCCCCCCCTCCCTGCCCCAGCCACACCACCGCCCAGTGCCAGAGCATCTCCCCGCTGTCATTTCTCGGGCCTCGAGGGAGCCCTGCCCTCCGTCCCACCAGGATCCGTAAGTGTCCGCAGGGCAGGGGTTGGGCTGGGGCCGGCCTGAGTCCTGGAAGGCTGTACTTACTGCCGCTTGGTGAAGTGGGGGGATGGGGGGGCACATTTCTCTGCTCCTGGGACCGGCAAATACCCTCCCCCACCAGGGGCCTGCCATGTCCCCAACCTCCATTCCCCTTGGCCCTTTCTCACCCCTTCTTCTGGGTACACAGCTCACCCTTGCCCCTCAGCGTCTGGGGTCCTGAGGGGCTGACTGTGGTCTCACTCCTCCGGACTCCTGGCACGTCTCCGCCCCTGCTCTCTCCAGCCTGGCTCCACGGTGACCGGTGACCGGCTCTGCTCGCACCCACTGTTTCTTCCGTCTCCCTCTTCTTTCCTCTGAGCCTCATCCTCTCTGCCTGCCATGGACCCATCCCCATGCCATCTGGTCTCTATCTCCTGGAAAAGTCTATCTGTTTTTGAATCTCCATTTCACGTGGCTGTGGGGCTTCTGACTCTGTCCAACTTCTTTCTTCTTTGCCGGTATCCTATTTCTTGGTGTGTCTCCGTTGATCTCTCTCTCTCTCTCTCTCTCTCTCTCTCTCTCTCTCTCTCTCTCTTTCTCTCCCTCTCTCCCTCTCTCCCTCTCTCCCTCTCCCTCTCCAAACTCCCCTGTCTCTTGTCTCTTCTGGAGGCTGCCATGCCAAACCTAGCCCTCTTACCACTTCTCTCTGTCTACTCTGTGCTCTGCCTGGGCCTCTGCCCACCTGGCTCCTCCCTCTTTAACCCTGGGCTTGGAGGCCAGCTGCCTTCTCTCACTTTTCTGCTTTCCTCCCCAGATTCACTCTGGGTGTATCCCCTTCATTGCTCACTCCTTAGCCACTGCCCCTCTCCATGCTCCACTTTGTGACTTTGTCTTTTCTTTTCCTTGATGGCCTTGCCCACAATCCCCCCAATCCTCTTCCCACTTCTCCCCTCACCCGCCCCCCTCAATGCTCCAGGTCCCCCAACGTGCCCGCAGGCACTCTGAGTGGGTGCCCCTCTATTTGGACTGGCTCCCCTCCTATGGGTGCTTTGCCTGTCCCTGCCTGTGCCCCTCCAGGTCTCTCAGTCTCCCACCTCAGTTTTCCTCCCTGACTCTCACTCCCTCTCTCTACTGGTTTGAGTCTGTCTCTGTCTGTCTCTCTCAGTCTTGCACACCCTTCTCCTATAGATCTGCTGTGTGGCTCTGACACACTTCTTTCCTCTCTTTCCAAGGAGCCTTCTTTCTTTTCAGAGGTTAGCAATTTCTTTCCTCCCCACACTTCTTGTACCTGTTGTCATTTCTTTTGCCCCCTCTCTCAGCCCATTTGCATTCTCACCCTTGATACCAGTATCTCACATGCCCACTTGCCCGTCTCCCTCCCCTGGCAGGACCCCCCTAATTCAGTCCCTTCTGCTCAGTTTGCTGCTGTATTTCACCTACGTCCCTGAGCCTGGGAATTAGGCTTGCCTTCTCTTCCTCTCTCACACCCTCTCTCTGATCTCTCTCCTTTGGTGTCTGTGTGTCCTTCTCTCTTATTTAATCCCGGTTACTTTAGGTCTGTCTGTCTTTCTGTCTGTGACTTCTTATGCACCTGTGTCCATCTTGCGGCCCCCATCCCTGGCCCAGCGCTCTGTCTCTGTCTTTCTGCTCCCACCTGTATCTGGCACCCTTGGGCCCCTGCCCTTTTGGCCCCTGTATCTTCCTCAGTCTTTCATCTTCTAGTCTCTGCTCCCTGATTTGCCCCAAAGCCCCTGGTGTCTCAGGATGACAGCCTCATTTCTGCCTCTCTCCCAGTCCCAGCCTCCACTTCCTCCCCTCTGAGCTCCTTCTGGGTTTCCCAGTTTTCTTTGCTGCTCCACTCTTGACAGGCCTTCACCTTAGATCCAAATTGCAGTCTGCAGCCCCTGCCTGTCCAATATGCCCTTTTGTACCCCCAGCCTATCTTCCCAGAAACCCCCACAGAGAGACAGACAGACAGACAGACTTGCTGAAGGTCACATGGGAGTCTGGGGCAGAGCGGGGACTGATGGGATCTTTTGCTGCCCCGACCTAGGTTTTCCTGGCCCGAAGGGACAGTCTGAAGTGTTCATTGTGTCTCTGCCCTCCCTAGGCAGGTTCCATTCTGCCTTTTTACCAGCGCAAGCAAGCACTCCTTCCTTGGAGATTGGGTGGAGTACAGGGCGACCCCAAGGCTTATCTCCCAGCACTCTGGGCCTCACAGTAACCCTCTCCCAGAGAAACCCACGGGGCATAGCCCTTGTCCAAGGGAAGTCGCCCCTGTCCAAGGGAAGTCGCACATCTGGCTCAAGTCACCCGTGCCCAGTGGTCATCTTGCAGAAGGCTGGGGTACACACAGGAATCTCTAACTTGCTAAAGGTGGGGAGCAATTGTGGGAAGCAAAGATGGACTGTCTCCCCCAATCTTTAGCTGCCCAGAGCTGGGCAGACAGTGCACTCCCTGCCTTCCTTTCCCTTTGTCTCTTTGGTGGTGCCTTGAGTGGATTTGTGTCTCCATTCTCTGTCTTCCTGTTCTAGTCTGTCTCTCTTGTATCTTGACTTCTCTCTCTTCTGCCTGTCCTGCCCCTTCTCTCTCCATCTCCGTGTCTCCCTACCTTCCAGTCCCTTCCCTCCTCTCTCCTAGTTCTCTCCTTATTTCCCTGTAACTCTCCTCCTCTATCCTCTCCATTTCTAGCACCATTTCCCTGTCTTATCATCTTTCTGGTCACTTGCATTTCTGCCTATATTTCCCTTTCT
This sequence comes from Myotis davidii, assembly GCF_000327345.1. Lineage (NCBI taxonomy): Eukaryota > Metazoa > Chordata > Mammalia > Chiroptera > Vespertilionidae > Myotis > Myotis davidii. The sequence continues at coordinate 402,663 of NW_006288857.1, forward strand.
CCATTCCTGAGTCTTTTCATATTTCCTCCCTCTTCGCCTTTTTTTCTCTTTCTGTCTCTCTCTTCTCCTCCTCCCCCTTTTGTCTTTACTCTTTTAGCCCCTTAGCTGCTTTAGGTCTATCTATGTGTCTCCATGTGTGTCTCTCTCCATCTTTTCCTCTCTCTCCAAGTTTCCTAACTCCCGGATACTCTACCCTCCAGACCCCGGATGTCCAGACCTCTCTCCCTGTGGAATTGTGGGAACCAGGGACGTCAGGAAGGTGGCAAGTGAGGCCTGGGAGGGGTTGCTTAGCAACCACTGCATCCTCTCCAGCCGGTTTCTGTTGCCTAGTAACAGCTGCCTGCCCAGAGACAAGGGCCCAAGGGTGGAATGGGTCGGCGGGGTGGCACTTCTTGGTTTCCTGTTGGGGTGGGGATGGTCCCTGGTATTCGCCCTCACCTGAGACCCGTATCATGCTTCCCTCCCATTTTGGTAGCTGTGAATATTCCCCAGCAGTGGCTCACCCACTCAGTGCCTGAGTGCTGTGAGCGCCTCCCTGGTAGTGCTCCTGCAGCCTGAGCTGCCTTCCTAGCAATGCCCTCAGCACTGTCTTGTCAGCTTCTAATGAGGGCAGGGCCCTTCAGAGCTCACTCACAATGTCCCAGGTCCATGGTCACCCTGTCCAGCAGTCCTCCAAAGGGGCTCAGTCTCCCCATGGTGATCCCTGCAGGTGGCGAGAGGGGGCCGCGGCAGCTGCGTCCCCATGAGGAGGGGAGGAAGATGCCGGCTGAGCTGCTGCTGCTGCTGATTGTCGCCTTTGCCAGCCCCAGCTGCCAGGTGCTGTCATCACTGCGCATGGGTGAGGCCCTGCAGCCCTGCCCCTGCCTCCTCAGAGACCCTCCCGTCGGACCCTGGGCTCCTCTTTAGGAACCCAGGCAGACCGTTTCCTCAGGACCCAGGGATCCGGGCCTCTGCTCTCAGCTTTCCTCAGTCCCCAGCTACTTCTTCCCTGGACCCGGTTCTCTTCAGCCTCAGATCCAGGAGTCCAGACCCCAGTTCCCATCCCCGCTCCCACCCCAGGATCTCGGAGTCTGGTCCCCAACCCCTGTGTCCTCTCAGCTGCGATCCTGGATGATCAGACGGTGTGTGGCCGTGGTGAGCGTCTGGCCCTGGCCCTGGCCCGGGAACAGATAAACGGGATCATCGAGGTCCCAGCCAAGGCCCGAGTGGAAGTGGACATCTTTGAGCTGCAGAGGGACAGCCAGTACGAGACCACGGACACCAGTGAGCAGGGCCTCGGGGGTGTGGGGTGAGGCTGGGCTGGCTAGTAGCCCTCCGTGGGTCCCTCGGCCCCCCTACCTCCTTAGCTCACCTTGTCCTCCTCTAGCTCCATTCGCCCCTTCCTTCATGTCAGCTCTGCCTGTCTCCCAGAGATGGTGCTGCTGGGGATGGGGATGGAGAGGGCATCAGGCCCAGTCCTGCCCTGAGGGCCTCATTTGAAAAATAAGCTTTGCCCTGGCCGGTGTTGATCAGTGGTTGAGCGTCCTTCAGTGCACCAAAAGGTCTCTGGTTTGATTCCCAGTCAGGGCACATGTCAAGATTGTGGGCTCAATCTCTAGTAGGGGTGTGTGCAGGAGGCAACCAATCAGTGTTTCTCTCTCAATTGATGTTTTTCTTTCCCTTCCTCTCTCCCTCTAAAAATCAATAAAAAATGTATTTAAAAGAAAAATAAGCTTCATAGTTGACCAAGGACACTTAGTTTCCAGGGCTGAGTAATGAGGGGCCCAGGCAATAAGGCAGGGGCGTAAGGGGCAGGGCTACCGAAGGCATTCTGGAGAAGGCTAAACTGACGTTGAGCTCTGAAAGATGAACAAAGTATATACAAAGAGTGGTATTGCTCAAAGTATGCCACAGAGTAGGGGTGCATAAGTATTCGTTGAACACTGTGGATTGAATGAATGTCAGTTAACATGCTGGAGTTATAGACCTTTAGAAGATGCTGCCTTCAAATGTGTTTTAGACAGATTTCTTTCCTGTAGGCCTTATCAGAGCGTTTATTATATTCGTGTATATTTCAAATCACTGAGAGGGAGAATGAGGAGTAATGTTTCCTGGACTTTTTGACTTTTGCAGCACAGAATATAAATTGGGAGAAGCTGGGATAGAGGGTGAGGAGACAGATGGTGTTCTGGGCATGTGCTTATAGTCTGGAGCTGGGGTGGAGGATACGGGAGCCAAGGAACAGGGTGCTGGGTTACACCCATCCTGACCACCTGGGCTCAGGACATGTTTAGGGGGATCATGAGAGACTACATCTGGACTAGAGTGTGACTGGGAGTGGGAGGCCTGCAGTATTGGCTTGAAGATGTTGCCTTCACTTGTAGGCAGTGGGGACTTGTTGGTGGGTTTAGACCAGGGAGCTGGTGAAAGTGAATCCAGAGGCTAGATTCAGGTGATCAGTGAGGAGGCTGAGTTGAGAGCCCTGAAGTAGAGCAGGAGAGGAGGAGTCGAAGAGAAGAGGATAGGTGTGAAAAGATTTGAGGACAAAAAAAGAAAATTTGGTGTCTAGTTGGCTATTGGGAGACATATTGAAAGCAAGGGTCACATTTCCAGGTATTTGAATGGTGAGTCCTCACCAGTGTGGAAACTATAGAAGAAGCAAGTTTGGAGGAAGATAAGGCATTTAGCTTTGATGCTTTTATTTGAATGTGGCAGGGATCTCTCTGTCTTCACCTTTGGGTCCTGCTTTTCTCTAAGTTGGCTTAATTTTCAGGAATGCTCTTCCCAACTGGTGGCAATGTGTTTCCAACAGCTCAGAACTTATATCACCAGTTTAGCAAACCCAGTAATAATTGTAGCAGAAGACCTGGGGAAGGCTCCCCAAGGCCTGGTGTGAGCCCGTTTCAGCCTCCGAACCAATCACAGTGGCCAGGACGATATGGTTCTGTTATCCTGGGTCAGGTGACAATCGATCTTGGGAACCACGGGGCTTCTCTGAGGAAAAGTCAGGGTTCTGCCTTGAGAATGGGCATTGGGCAGCCATAGCAACAGCTTCTTTCGAGGCTTGAGATGCACACAAGTTTAAGGGGAAAGAATGTGGAAGAAAGTAGAGCAAGCAAATGCCACAGAAGCATGGTTTTTGGGGTGCAGAGGGCAGGGGGGACCTTGGCCACGGGTTCAGAGTGGAAGGGGTGTTGGATGCACCTAAGGTTGTAGCATGGTTGGAAAGGCTGAGGAAAATGCAGGCCGAGTGACCTGGCACTGGATCTGCAGCCCGAGGAGGCCCCTGGTATTTCCTCTTCATCCCTTTGTTTTTCTCTGGTTTGACCTGTCTCTGTGTTGCCATTTCTCCCTGTCTCTCTCCGTCTGTGCCCCCTCCCTAGGGTGGCAGGGATAGGGCCCCTGGGTCCCCATGGTGGAGGAGTGTCAGTTCCACTCCTGGGCTGGGGTGGTTCCCTGGCGGTGGGGACGGGGAGGAGGGAAAGGGTCCTTGACTCTGTGGTCTCTTCCTACCCCTCGCAGTGTGTCAGATCCTGCCTAAGGGGGTCGTGTCTGTCCTGGGGCCTTCCTCCAGCCCCGCATCTGCGTCCACCGTGAGCCATATCTGTGGGGAGAAAGAGGTGAGGCGGGGTGCGGGTCCCGGGGAGGTGAGGATGGGGAGGAGGGAGCAGGATAGAAGCAAAAGCTCCTTCTCTGTCCAGATCCCCCACATCAAGGTGGGTCCCGAGGAGACGCCTCGCCTCCAGTACCTTCGTTTTGCATCTGTCAGCCTGTACCCCAGTAACGAGGATGTCAGCCTGGCGGTCTCCCGAATCCTCAAGTCCTTCAACTACCCCTCGGCCAGCCTCATCTGCGCCAAGGCCGAGTGTGAGGGAGGAAACTGGACGTTTCGTTTTCGGTTCCCCAAACTCCCTTCCCAAGTGATCTAGTCTCCCACAGTCATCAGTGCCCCCTGGTTGGAATGATCTCTTGGTTCCCACTATACCTTTCCCTTCAGAAACCCAGAGCTCTGGTTCCACTGAGCCCTCGCCCCACTTCCTGAAGGGACCATTTAGCCCACAGATAGAACGAAGCACCTGCCAGATGCAAGACCCCTGCTCAGCATGGCCCCTGACTTCAGGGAGCTCCGAGCCAGTGGAGGACACAGTGGCTGAGCAGCTGTGCTATGGAGTGACACGTGCTGTGTTAGGAGTTGAGCAGGGGCTGTCGAAGCACAAAGTCTGGGAGGTTTGGAACCTGAATCCCTAAGAAAGGGACATCGCAGCTGGGCCTGAAGGGTGGGGGGAGGGGGACCATGTTCTGAGGGCATGGCAGGCCAAGTTGTGACCGAGGGAGTGTGGCCCCTTTGAGAGGCTCAAAGTCATTCCCTGTGGCAGGAGTATAGGAGCATGAGGCAGGACCTTGCATCCGTCTTATCCTGAAGATGGTGGAGGTTCCCACGTAGGGTGGGGTGAGGGACAGGCCCCACTTGTGGTGCAGGAAGCAGTCTTTGGCTGCAGTGCAGGAAGTGGACTGGAGAGTGACGTGAGAGGTGGCAGGGATACCAGCGAGAGGCAGAGGACATGGTGCTCGTTAGGACTCAGGTGGGGCCGTGGGATGGACAGACCACAGATTTGAGAAGAGTTTTGAGGGAGGAGAGAGGGCAGGGTCATGAATTGTGACCAGGTCCTGTCAAGGAGGAGGAGAGAGCCATTCAAGGGCACAGTTGGGTTGGAGATCTGTGAGACATTTAGGTGGAGATGTTGGAGAAGCTGTGGGTCTGTGGGTGTGCAGCTGGAGAGAGAGGGTATGCTCAGAAACCTCCAGGAAGAATTCCTGTCCCAAATGGGTGTTTATTGAACACCTGCTATGTGCCAGGCATTTTGCTTGATATTAAGGATATGGCAGTGTGCAAGCCAGGCTGGCATCCCTGCCCTTATCAAACTTACATTCTAGAGGGAGGAGCTAGGCAAGGAACATAATGAGGACGTTGTTTAGTCAGAAGGGAAAAGTCCTGTGAACAAACAGGTGAGGGACTGGGCGTGCTGGAATGAGGGGGCAGTCTGAATGGAATGGTGGGTATGGGAGTCATCGAGGGCATGATATTTAGTGAGGATCTGAAGGTGGAGGGTGGGAGCTGTGTGGGGATCTGGGAGACGCGTGTTCCAGGCAGAGGGAACAGCAAGTGCAAAGGCCACAGGATAGTGTGAGACACGGAGGACACCTGTGTGCCCGGGAAGAGGGAGTGACGGGAGATGAGTCAGGAGAGAATGAGGGTGAGCAGATGGAGGCGGGCCTTGCAGACGTTGGCCTTCGCTCTGAATGAACGAGAAGCTGTTAGAAGATTTGGAGCAGAGAAGGGTCACGTCTGCTTTCCATGGTTCTGGCTGCAGAGTAGGGAACAGACTCTGGGGGCAAGTTTGGCTGTTGTAACGGGCAAGAGATGACACTGGCTTGGGTCAGGGCAGTGATGGTGGGGTATGCAGTCGATGGGTCTAATGTGTTTTGAAGGTAGAGCTTAGGTAGATTGGGTGTGGGTGTGAGAGAGAGGAGGCCAGGCGGATGTCTAGGGTTTTTGGCCTGAGAGACTGGCAAGCTGGAGTTGCTCACCAACTTGGGAGACATGCTGGTTTGGCAAGAAGAGCAGAATGTGGCTTTGCACGTGTGAAGTGGGAGATGCCTGTCACACATACCAGTGGGGGCAGAAGGTGGCAAGAGGAAGGCCTCTGGAGGTCGGGAGGAAGTGCAGGTTGGGGTTTTAATTTGGGAGGACCCTGGGTCCAGTACCCCAAGACAGCCAGCTGCACTCTGGACAGACAGCAGCCCATCCCCTGTGTGCACCCTCATCCTCTCCCCAGTTCCCCCATGGTGGTGAGGAGGAGGGAGTGTTCGCCCCATGTCAGGCACATGGAGGGGCTCTAATCCAGGACTGGACCCACCCCCAGGCCTGTTACGGTTGGAGGAGCTGGTTCGAGGCTTCCTCATCTCCAAGGAGACGCTGTCAGTGAGGATGCTGGATGACAGCCGGGACCCCACGCCACTGCTCAAGGAGATCCGTGATGACAAGGTGTCCACCATTATCATCGACGCCAATGCCTCCATCTCACACCTCATCCTCCGTAAGGTGGGTCCCCTGTCTCTGCTTCCCTACGGGGTCATGGGCAGAAACACGGGGGACAGAGCACATGGCCTAGTGCCCATAGGCCTCGGTGGTCACATTGGGTATGGAGACCTGCTTCCAGCTTGCAGAGATAATCAGAAAGATTGTCCCTCGGCTCAGCTGTTCCCCAGTTGCAGCCCTCGTTGGACTCTGGAAAGCTGCCTCCCCTCCCTACGAACAGCTGCTGCCTCAGTGGGTTGCAGTGGGGGTTAATGAGTGAGTGGT
>NW_006288857.1:409046-431336 GCF_000327345.1 Myotis davidii
TGCATGGGACTGCCTGGCCCAGACTACGGGAGCTTACTAGTATCCTTACGAAGTGCGTGTTCTGCTGTCTATTGAGGCACTTTGCATGTATTCTTTAGTTTGGCTGTCACCCACCCCGTGGGCACGAGTGATGATCATTTGTGGATGACGAAGCTGGGCTTCCTGCGGGGAACGGTCTGTCTCAAGGCCACCCAGGAGAGGCCGTGTCAGATGCTGGCCCGCCACATGCTGTCCATCAGTGACCCACATTCATTCATCGTTCGTTGCTTCCCTGCTCTTAATTTTTCCTCATAATCTAACCTGTATTACTTATTTTTCTCCAGTTTTTATTTTTTAAAATATATTTTTATTGTTTTCAGAGAGGAAGGAAGAGGGAGAAAGAGTTAGAGACATCAACGATGAGAGAGAACCATTGATCAGCTGCCTCCTGCATGCCCCCCACTGGGGATCGAGCCCACAACCCGGGCATGTGCCCTTGATCAGAATCGAACCTGGGATCCTTCAGTCCGCAGGTCGACGCTCTGTCCACTGAGCCAAACTGGCTAGGGCTTTCTCCAGTTTTTAAAAAATTAAAACCGTATGTCACTGCTGATCGTAGCTTATAGGAAGAGGTGTGGACAGCACCCATAGGCTCTGGAGTCAGGGTGGCTTGTAGGAAAGATTATGCTCAGGTGGCAGGCCTGGGCCGGAGACCCGGCCCTCCCGTGTGAGCCCAGGGACCTGCGGCCACTTTCCTCTCGAGCCTGTCCATCCCTGTCGTGGAAAGGGCTATAACCTACATGATCACAGCTCTTGACACTCAGGCAATGCAAGCTGGTGCCAGTTAAAGTTCTAATGTCCATTGCGGGGCAGGATTGGGCATTCGTGGCCTGGTCTTCTAGCTTTGTTATCCTCAGGGGCTGTGAGAAAGGGGGCTCAAAACGTGACTCTTAGAGCCATATTGGCTGTCTTTGCTGCAAAGGGCTTTTAAAGGTGGCAGGGGTAGTTTACCTGACCTGGGACCAGGCTGAGCCTTACAAGTGAGCAGCCCAAACCTGGCATGGGCAGCCTGGGCATTAAGGTTAAGGTTGTCCTCCCCACCTGCCCTGTTTCTGAGGTGTCCCTGTGCCTATCTCCAGAGGGCAGCCTTTTAAGTGACCTAACGCGGGGGCTGGCATTCAAGGCGCCTACATCCCACCTGGGCTACCAGTCAGCAGGGTTGGACGCGAGGGATCAAGGTCTCCCTCTGCCCACATGTGTCTTCTTCCTGTCTCTCTCTGTCTCTGGGTGTTTCTTACTGTATTGCCCACATCAATTTCCTCATTTGTTAAGTGTAGACACGTCCTAAGGGGTTCTATGCAGAGCCTTTGATTTAAGTATCTGTTTTATTCTTGGTGCCACATTAAGTGAACTTCTGTCATTATCCCCATTTCTGCTTCTCTGGTCGCCTCTTTTCCTGCTGGTGTTCTCCAGGCCTCAGAACTAGGCATGATCTCAGCGTTTTACAAGTACATCCTCACCACCATGGTGCGTACCCCCAGCAGCCTCTCGGGCCCCATTCCCTCCCGTGATATCTGCACCAGTGGTGCCTGGCCCCGGGCTCACCCTTCTTCTCGTCCCAGGACTTCCCCATCCTGCACCTGGACGGGATCGTGGAGGACTCCTCCAACATCCTGGGCTTCTCCATGTTCAACACCTCGCACCCCTTCTACCCCGAGTTTGTGCGCAGCCTCAACATGTCCTGGAGAGAGAACTGCGAAGCCAGCACCTACCCGGGCCCTGCGGTGAGCAAGCCCCCTGGCCCCCGCACACAGACACTCTGCACACAGATACTCTGGGCCCCTTCAGATCTCTGCCAGTTGGTGCTCAGAGCCTCTGGTGCTCCCACTTCACTTCCCGAGTACCTGCCATGCAGCCTCACTCTGAGATAAGTCTGACCTGTCCTCCTCTCCACCTCCCATGGTGCAGCAGCCACACTGGTCTCCAGGTGCCTCTGCCGCCCCAGCACACGCGCACCTCAGGGCCTGCGCTTCGCTTCCTCATCACCAAGTCATTGCTCAAATGTCCCCTTCGTTGTGAGACCTTCCTTGGTCCCATTAAAAATATGGGAAACTCCCCACGATATAGCCCCCTTCCCTGCTGTATTTTCCTCCATAGCACCTGTCTTTGCTTATCTAATTACCATGTGGCTTGCTCTATATTTTGCTTAGATATCGATACACATACATGATTTTAAGTTCCTTGAGAGCAGGGCTTTCTCTCTGTTCACCATTATATACCAGCACCTAAGACAGCCTGGCTCAGAGTAGGTTTCTGATAATATATGCTGAATAAGTGCAAACATAGAAAAGATGCATATTTATGTGTGTTTGCTCACAGACATCTAGTCATATACCAAGATACTGAGACAGTCCTACGTGCACAGAAACCCATGGATACCGAGCCATGCAGTCGGATGTGCACACATGGACACAGACAGAGGCACATTCATTCGCACCCCTGCGCCTACCTGCATAGCACGAGATTCACACCTGCACATCCACCCAGCTAAGACGTACTCTCGCAGACACACTCACAGACGCCCTGTGCCATCAATCACAGCTCAGTGGCAGCTTGTATGGAGCCCGCACCGTGTGCCAGCGCTGTTTGGAGTTCTTTGCTGCATTATCTTGCTTGATCCCCACCCTAGTACTCAGAGGCAGAAATGGCAATTATCCCCACTATACAGGGGAGGAAACTGAGGTTCAGAGGGTAGTGGGGACTTGGCCCACTACAGGGAATAGTAGAACTGGGCCTTCAGCTCAGACCTGCCTGTCTCCCAGGCCCGGGCTCATAGCCATTATATGCTCCTGCCTCCTAGACACCCGGCCCTGCCCTGTGTATAAACAAATAGGAACATTTGCCCAGCCCCACCCACATAAACATCCCTAGGCACACTGAGAGAGGGGCTGTGGCCATTGTCTCCAGCCGGCATCAGCCATACAGACATGCAGATTCCCAGGCGTACCCTCACCTCAGGCCCATGAACAACCCCTTTGGGGGTGACAGGACTGGCTGTCCAGGCACACTCAGACATGTCCTCCCCTGAACAGACACATGGTCACACGCATTCAGGAAGAGATGCTGCCATAGAGGCCTGGCAGCATGCACACCTTTCCCTGTCACGTGCATTCCCCGAGAAAGACACCAGAGAGTTGACTGAGGGCTGGGGGTGGCACCAGGGGGCTCGGGGACTCCCCTGGCTAAGCTGCCTCTTCCCTGTCCTGCCCCACCTCTGCCCCCACTCAGCTGTCGGCAGCCCTGATGTTTGATGCCGTGCATGTGGTGGTGAGCGCCGTCCGGGAGCTGACCCGCAGCCAGGAGATCGGTGTAAAGCCACTGGCCTGTACGTCGGCCAACATTTGGCCCCACGGGACCAGCCTCATGAACTACCTGCGCATGGTGAGCTGCGAGTGGGAGGGCTGAGGGCAATCAGCCTGCCTCCGGTGGGGGACTCACTGTGTCCACCTTTCGGCCCTTTGCCCTCTCCCCCACCTCCAACCCCACCCAACGCCTCTTGCTCCCTCTGCGCCTCTTCCTTGCTCTTCCCTCTGTCCCTTCTTTCCTGGCTTTCTTCTGCCTGCCGGTACTGCTGCGTCCTGTGTCTTTGTTCCATCACCCCACGTTTGCTGGTGTGTGGTCTTGCTTGTTTAATTGTGGTCCTTCCTGGTCCCTCTCCCTCTCTCTTGTCCCCTCCACCTCTGTCTCTTTCCCCCTGGGCCTCTCCCACCCATCTCTGGGCTCCTGCCACCCCTCCCTCTGGCCACCTCCCACCCTGCTAGGTAGAGTATGACGGGCTGACCGGGCGGGTCGAATTCAACAGCAAAGGGCAGAGGACCAACTACACCCTGCGTATCCTAGAGAAGTCCCGGCAGGGCCACCGTGAGGTGAGCAGGCCCAGGGTGAAGCCAGAGCCCTGACTGGGTGGGTGGGGTGGAGGTGGAATGGAGGGAGGGCGGGGTGGGACCCGACCGGTTAGAGTACCATACCCCTCTCCTCCCCAGATCGGGGTGTGGTACTCTAACCGGACCCTGGCCATGAACGCCACCACCCTGGACATCAACCTGTCGCAGACGCTGGCCAACAAGACGCTGGTGGTCACGACCATTTTGGTGAGTGGCCCTTGTGGGGCGGCAGTAAATGAAGGGGCCTTTCCTGAACGATGCCCAGCCCAGTCCTGGTCAGGAGGAGGGATGCCTCAGCTGGCAAAGCCCACAGCGCCGTGGGGCTGTGACTCATGCACCCAACAACCCCAGACTGGGCCACGGTGTTACCATCCTAATCGCTGCCAGGGCCAGGGAGGCACAGACTCTGCCCTCACAGCTGGCCCAGCCCGGGCTCCGCCAGCCTGCTGTGCGTTGCACAGCGGAGAGGAAGGCCTGGCTCACAGGAGAGCGCCATGAGCATTCCACGCGGCCACGCAGGCAGGGAGGGCACCGCACAGTGTCTGGCCCATGGAAGGCCCCGTCAGTTACGGTCAGGAGTGGCCATTTTGTCACACTTGCCAAGTATATTGACACACATGTTAACTTATTTAATGTCCATCTTGAAGATGTGGAAACCGAGGCTCAGGAAGGTGAAGCGACTTGCCCAGGGTCTCACAGCAAGGAAGTGGCGTAGTCAGGATGGAAGTGAGTCTCTGAGGCCCCAGAGCCTGTGCTCTGAATCTCCAGTCCTCTCGTCCCCTCACTGTCCCGCAGCCCACTGGTGCTGCTGCTGCATTTGCCAGACCAGAGCCAGGCCTTGTGGGTCAGGAATATTCACCGAGCACTGTTCTGCATGGGCACTGTGCTAGGCCCTTTGACGGTGTCACTCTTTAAACATCTCAGCCACTCCATAAGGTTTGTCTTATTTTCCTTCTTTTGAAGGTAAGGAAACAGGTCCCACAGCAAGTGCCTGCTGGAGCTGAGTGTTAGTCTTCGAGGCCATGCCCTCTCCCCTGCAGCCCTGCCACCCGCCGGGCACAGTGGCCTCTAGGAGGTCAGGGAGGGGTGACACGCAGGATCTGGTGAGCAGGAAGCTGTCGGGAGCAGCTGGGCTTAGAGGCTGGGCATGCCGCAGCCATGCTCTTTGCAGCAGCCAAGTCCCTGGCCCACTGGCATCCACGTCTTGGGGGTCCCTCAGTGCCTCTGTGAGCTGAGCTGGCTGGTGCTATGGATCCTGAGGTTGAAAGCATTACCACAGGTTCCACAGGATGTCAGAGGCCCCCTAAAGCAGAGTGTCGAGGGGCCATTCCCTCAGTCCCTAGGGAACTTCTGATCTAAAAGTGGACTTCGAGTCCCTCTGGAGAAGGGCCAGCGATCCTGCTGGGGAGGGACAGATGGCCTGCAGACAGGAAACCAGACACTTCGTAACAGCCTCACTGAGAGCCCTATGGGCCAGGCAGGCTGGCTGGCAGAAGTCGGACCTCCGTGCTTGTGGGAGTGTTTGCCAGTTCCAGGGCCTTCCCGGGGCCTGAAGAGATAGGGTGCTTGGTGGGGAGCAGGGGCAAAGGTCAGGGAGGGGGTGTCAAGAGAGCAGAGCCATGATCCTAGGGCAGCCCAGGGCCATTTGGATATTTATAACATCATTTAAGGGCCATACAAATGATCAATTTAAAAATTAGCTTGCTATACTTGGTCAAACATTTAATTAACTCTCCCCTAATGCCTGACAGGACCAGACCAAATGATTTCGCAGGCCTTGTGCAAATGATCAATTTAAAAATTAGCTTGCTATACTTGGTCAAACATTTAATTAACTCTCCCCTAATGCCTGACAGGACCAGACCAAATGATTTCGCAGGCCTTGTGTGTCCCTAGGGCCAGACATTCCCCAGCCCTGACCTAGGGACTTCGAGTTTCTTCTCACACTTACCTCTTCTCCCCAAGGCCCATAAGCCAGTGTTCTCTTCCTGATACTCATTCTCTTGATGGATTCATTCATTCCACAAATATTTTCTGAAGCTGCTGTGTGTCAGGCTTTGCACAAGTTCTGGAGGTACAGGAATGAGTCACACGTGGCCTCATGGTTTCCTTACTTTTGAGGGGAGGGGATCCCAGTTCAATGGAGGAGACAGGCATGGACACAGTCATTCTCACACAGAAAGGAGGGACTGACTCAGCTGTGAAAGGCCCGAGGAAGGCTTCACAGAGGAGGTGGCATTAGACTGGGCTTTAGAAGCTGTGTAGGAGTTGGGTGCACAGAGGAGGCAGGGTGGGCATCTGGGCAGCAGGAGCCACAGAAGCAGGGGCCTCAGGAAGCGTTTGTCAGATTGGACGTGGAGGTAGCTGGCTCCGTGTGCACAGCCAGATGTGCCTGCTGATTCACTAACATTTTCTGACTTGTGTTTCTGGACAAGGGCCTTTGTCAGATACTTGGGGATTCAGACTTGAGTCAATGTGGGCGCCTGGGCAAGATGCAGTCAGGACTTGTCTTATGCCCAGCTCTGTCCCCAGGGCCTAGAGTGGTGCCTGGCACCTAGTAAGCATGGAGGGGTGGTGAGTGCTGCCACAGAGGTGGGAGGGTCTCTGAAGGACTCATTTATGCTTACCCCCTGTACCTTGAAGGTGTTGAGTGAAAGGGGTGGGGCCAGATTGGAATAGCTCCTGGGTGCATAAGGGAGGCTGAAGGAGAGGGAGGTGCTCCAGGTGGGGGGAACACAAGGCCTGAGCTGGGCTGGGCTGTCGGCAGGGAGGGGGATCTGATGTGGAATGTTGGGAAGCAGTGAAGATAGGGTGTGGTGCCTGTGATGCCCAAGGACTGGGCCAAGGGAGGGAACAGGAGAAGTTTCTCAACAGGGTGGGAGTGTCCCTGGGGTGGGGCTCACAGGTCTGGAGCTGAGAGGGCTGGCTGGTGACAAGTTGAGAGAGGCCCACAGGAAGGTGAGGGTGTAAGAGGAGGCCCCAGGAGGTGAGTCTGTGCAGGGGCCTTTCCTCAGGCCCTGCTCCTGGAGAGCCCTCACTTGGTCCCCATGATTCCCTTCATCAAGCAGCTGTGATGTCGCATCCTGCTCTTTGGTGCCTCTGGGTCAGGTATTCCTGTCTTCACTGCCTACCACTCAGGTTGTCCATACTTTCATTTGTAAAATGGGTCTATTAATCTCATTTTGAAGGGTTGTGGGGGGATTGCATGAGATCAGAAGGCACCCTTGGTGGCGCCCAGCATGATCGTGGTAAGCACACACGAGCCCTTTCCCCTTCTCTCTTGTCATCTGGCATCCTTGATAGAAACATCAGTCATCTTGGCTGATGTCTTTGAGCACTTACTCTTCAGCTCTGAGTTGGGTACCCTTATGGCCCCTGATTTTCAGATGAGGGTTAAGTGACCGCCCCAGTCACCCAGCTAGAAGGTGGCAGAGCCCACATACCTGTCCATTGCACTACACTGCCTTGATTTGCCTCATTTTTTTGCTCTTTTCTGAGCCCAGAGGACTGTGTTCTAGGCTTGGCTCTACCATTCGCATGCTACATAACCTGGTGGGTGTCTTCTCTCCATCCTCAGTTCGCGCCTTTAAAGTGGGGGAATTGAATGTTCATAGAGTGAAGGGGCTAGACTAGATCAGGGTTGTTTAAACAGCACTCCAGGAAGTCCTGGATATGGATTTGGGTCCTGGGTTCACGGAAGGCATGCAGCTTTCGAGGAATGTTCTAGAACCCACCCTACTTAATTTTTTTGTTTGTTCTTAGTGGGTTTTTTTTTTTATATTTTATTGATTTTTTACAGAGAGGAAGGGAGAGAGATAGAAAGTTAGAAACATCGATGAGAGAGAAACATCGATCAGCTGCCTCCTGCACATCTCCCACGGGGGATGTGCCCACAACTCAGGTACATGCCCCTGACCGGAATCGAACCTGGGACCTTTCAGTCCGCAAGCCGACAAGCTATCCACCGAGCCAAACCGGTTTCGGCTGTTCTTAGTTTTAAGAGATTTTTATGGAAGTGTAACATGCATACAGAAACGTGCACAAATCCTAAATGTACTGCTCGCCGAATTTCCAAAAACTGAATACACCCATGGAACCAGCCTTCCCACCCGAGCCCTCCTCATGTCCCTTCTGGTCTCTGACCCTCCAAAGTAACTACCATCTCAACTTCCATCACCACAGATTAGCTTTTCCACCTTTGAACTTCATGTAAATAGCTTCATACCCTATGTTCCCTCTTTTGTCTGGCTTCCTCTGTTGATGGGTTTGTGAGATTCATCCATGTTGGATTAGTTTAGTTTCATCGTTACATGTTCTGTTCTATGAACGTAACACAGTTTACTTAGGAGTTGTTTTTAGTGTTTTTCTATTATGAAAAGTCCTGCTATGAACACCTACTACATGCCTTCTGGTGAACACAGCGTTTCCGTCCAGTGTTCACCCAGGAGTGGAATTGCTGGGCCTATCAGCTTTAGGAGATGCTGCCGGAGTGCTGTCCATAGTGGCAGTGCCACTTTGCACCCGCACCAGTAGTGTGAGAATGAGCATTTCAGTTACTCCTCATTTTCTCCAGTGATGAGCATATACAGGACCTAATTACACTCTGGTTTTCACCGGCATTTCCCTAATGATCAGGGAGGCTGACCACCTTTTTCTGTTTGTTAGCTATTTGGAAATCTTTTGGGAAGTCTCTGCTCAAGTCTTTTACTATTTTTTAAAAATCGGGATATATGACCTTTTTATTGATTTGTGAGTTATTTATATATTCCTTCTATAAAGGATACTATCCTTTGTAGAAATATGTATTACAGATGTCTTCTCTCACTTTGTGGCTTGCTTTGCCCTCTCACTTGTATGTGTCCCCCCACCCCCCGCCCATGATATATTTTTCAATCCTCACCTGAGAATATGTTTTTTAAGTTGATTTTAGAGAGAGAGGAAAGGAGAGGGGGAGAGAGAGAAACCTCCATGTGAGAGAGAAACCTTGATGGGTTGCCTCCCATGTACATATTGATCAAGGATCGAACCCACAACCTTTCAGTGTATGAGACAACACCATAACCTGAGCCATACTGGCCAGGCCCCCCAGTGATATATTTTGATGAAATTTTATCTTTAAAAAAATAATTTATTGATTTTTAGAGAGAGGGAGAGAGAGAGAGAAACATCAATCGGCTGCCTTTTGTGTGCTCCCCACCCAGAATTGAGCCACAACCCAGGCATGTGACCTGACCGGGAATTGAATTGGCAACTCCCTGGTGCATGGGATGATGCCCAACCCACTGAGCCACACTGGCCAGGGCAATGAAAATATTTTTAATTTTACTAAAGTTCACTTTATTGTGTTTTTTTTCCTTTATGGTTAATTCTTTTTGAATTTAATGATTCTCTGGACCAAGGTCATAAAGTCTATTTGTTTTCTAAAATTAACAAATTTTCCTTTTATATTTGGATCTACAATCTACCTGGAATTGATTTTTATGTATCATGTGAGGTAGGAGATCAGAATACATTTTTTTCCCATATGAATATACTTGGTTGAACAGCACCATTTATTAAAATGGTCATTCATTTTTAAAATATATTTTTATTGATTTTAGAGAGGAAGGGAGAGGGAGATAGAAACATCAATGATGACAGAGAATTATTGATCGGCTACCTCGTGCACCACCGCTACTGGGGATCAAGCCCACAACCAGGCATGTGTCCTTGACTGGAATTGAACCTGGGACCCTTCAGTCCGCAGGCCGATGTTTTGTACACTGAACCAAACCAGCTAGGGCAAAATGGTAATTCTTTACCCCTTCACCACAGTCTTACCTTTGTCATAACTGAGTATCCACTCATGTGTGGGTTTCCCACATTCTGTTCTTTTTTTTTTTTTTAATAGACTCCAGGCAGACTTTTTTAAAAAATATATTTTATTGATTTTTTACAGAGAGGAAGGGAGAGGGATAGAGAGAGTCAGAAACATCGATGAAAGAGAAACATTGATCAGCTGCCTCCTGCACACTCCCTACTGGGTATGTGCCCGCAACCAAGGTACATGCCCATGACCAGAATCGAACCTGGGGCCCTTGAGTCCACAGGCCGATGCTCTATCCACTGAGCCAAACTGGTTAGGGCCCACATTCCGTTCTTTATCCATTTGACCAGCTTTGCTGTCATGCCACATTGTCTTACATACCATATCTTTAAGTTAAGTATTAATATCTGATGGATAAGTCCTCCGGTTTTCATGTTCTTTAGAATTGCTTTGGTTCTTGACCCTTTGCATTTCCACCTATATTTAAATGTCATACTTCAAAAAATTGAAATATTTTACTAGTTACTATTCAGAAGTCTAAACTGGGGGAGGAACAGTTTAATATAAACCTAAATTAAATGGAATTCAAAGAGGAGATAAGGAGTGAAAAATCAGTGTCCTTTTCTCTCCAGTTCCCCATAGGCCACATCCTTCCAAAAGGTCTGCACATACAAGCACGTCCCCACTCTCTCCTTCACAAAGAGTAGCATATTGTACACATTCTGTAGCTTGTTTTTCCCCCTCTTAATAGATCTGAGAGAACTTGTTATTTTAGTAGTTGCCTGGGATACTTTGGTGACGTCAGCAGTCTTTTAAACCTGTGCCGAATTAGGTTGCTCCAGTCTTTGTTCCCACTACAAGCAATGCTGCCGTGACTCCAGGACCTGCGTTTTTGTGTACAGGTGCACAGACATTTGTAGGATGAATTCTTAACCCAGACTTAGCAACAGCCCACTGTCTGTCTGCAGTGCTTCCACAGAAGGTCCCTGAGGAAGCCTGAAAACCTTGGATTAGAGGCTCCTTTAAGAGCCTCAGTTCTGACGGTCTGGGGCTCTAGGTTGAGTCCTACAGCATCGTTTTCTGATCCTGAGTTCTGTTCACAGGCACAGGCCCTCTTTCTGGCCCTATAACCCCAGACCCTGGTCCTGAGGCCTCAAATCCACAACCCAAGTGCCTCAACCTTGAATCTGAGATCAGCTTGGCCTGCTGGAAGGAACAAGGGGATTGGACCCCACAGCAACTGGGTTTTGAATCCCAAATCTTCCCAGTCTCCCCTTCCCACTGTCCTGCTTCCGCTGTGTGGCCTTGGGCAAGACACTTGACCTCCCTGAGCTTGTTTCCTTCCTCCTTTGCATGTGAAGAGGGTTTAGTAGAGCCTTCCAGCTAACAGCGGTGCTTATCTAGATAACTCTTGATGTTTTATTCTCCAGCTTTGATATCTGACCTGGGTCCCCAGCTCTATGTCTGGGATCTCCCATGTTGCTCTCGGGTTCTGTCCACTTGAGTTCAGTCTAGCACAGGGCTTCAGGGCAGAGCTTCGGAGTCAGACTGACTGTCCATCTCAGCCGCGTACTCCTTCACTTCTCGGGACCTCAGTGTCCTCATCTCTAAAGCAGAGGTAATAATACCGACCTCCCACGCTGACAGAATAGCTGTCACAGCGAGCCACAGGAAACACTAGCTGCGCCGCTATTATTAGTAGCATCTCACATTCCTACCCCCAGTTCCACAGTTTTGGATTTGAAAAGGCAGCTTGGTCGAGAGGAAAAAAGCACTAACCTCCCTGCATGTCATCGCCCCTCAGCTGAAGGGCTTTGTGGAGTCCTGGAATCCAGAGCTCATAACAGGATCTGGCCTCACTGTACCTACCTGTGTAACCACCTCAAGACCCAGAAGCTCGCAACTATAATAATTATTATTTCTCACAATTCTGTGGTTGACAGAGCAGTCCTGCCGCCCTCCTTGCCTGCTGTGCCCACAGTGGTTAGGCTAAGCTGCCTTTTCCAGAGTGGCTGTGGGTGCTGGCTGCTGGCCAGCACCTCGGTTCACTCATCCTTCAGCAGACGGGCCTGGGCTTCCTTACACAGTGGTCCCAGAAGGCTGCTCTGAAGGCCCCGGCTCTGGAATTCACACAGCATCACTTGCACGCATTTTGTTGGCCAAAGCGAATCTTGAGGCCAGCTCAGAGCCAAGGGGTGGGGAAATCGGCTCCACCTCTGGGAAGAACTGCAAAATATTGCAGCCACGTCTGCCTGAGAGCTCAGTAATGATGTGCTGAATAACAGAGGTGACATTGTGAGCCTCTGTGAGCCTCAGTTTCCCCATGTGTGAAATAAGTGTAATAACCCCTCCCATCAAAGGTCACTGAGGAATCAAAGGGAGAGAATCCTGAGAACACATGCAGCACAGGGGCTGTACTCCGCAGGCGCTCAGCTCATGCTCACTGTCATTGCCAGAGCTCTCCTGGCTCTTTCCTAAGCTCTGACTCCTTTTGTTCCTAAGTCCACAGAGATACCACACAAACAGCCACTTAGAAAATGACTATGTCAAGGTAAGTGTCCCTTTTGTTACGAGCATCTTTGGAGGCCTCATCCCACCGGCACTTGGAGTATTCTCTCAGCTTTTGCACTTACTTGGCATGATGGGAGTCAGTCGAGCTTTGCTCGAATACATAAATTTGCTCGAATCCCTCAGAAATAAGCATCATCGTAAGAACCAGCTCTAGGCCAGAGATTGCAAACTGTCAGGTGTTTGTTTAGCCTGCACAGCATTTAAAAAATGTTAACAGAATTTGAGTTGTGACTAACCTTTATAATTGGGAGATCTTACAAAACTACTTGGGTTTCCAAATTCTCTCAACATGGGCCACCTGACATCTCACGCCCATCTCCCTCCTGGTGGCACTGGGCCGGAACTGAATCCTGGTGGCGACCCTACTGGGTCCCTTGCTGGCTCCTGAAGTCAGTTCTCAGTGGCTCACTACAGGTTGTGGGGAAAATAAACACGGAGCAGAGCGGAACGTAGCAGGGTGTATTGCCATCGCACAAGCCTGTTTTGTGGAACCGAGTCTCGTTATGGCATGTGAGTACATGCGCATATATGTGTGTAGTTTGGGTTACAAAGTAAAAGGAATCTCACTGTGGGTCATGGTCAGAAATTTGAAAGACCTTGTTCCAGCTCAGCATGACCTCCATCCAGTCTGATTCACTCTTAGGTTGCCTGCCTCCCTCATAGACAGTTGAGATTGAGACAAATGAACG
This sequence comes from Myotis davidii, assembly GCF_000327345.1. Lineage (NCBI taxonomy): Eukaryota > Metazoa > Chordata > Mammalia > Chiroptera > Vespertilionidae > Myotis > Myotis davidii. The sequence continues at coordinate 422,036 of NW_006288857.1, forward strand.
CCAGGGTGTCTGGTGGAGATTAAAACAGCACCTGTGATCTGGGGGCTGGTAGGGTCCATGTGCTTTTGCCCTTGGCTTTCAGGCCTGGTTCCCACTCATTGGATTCTGGATCTAGCTGCCCAGCCTCGGCTCCAGGATCCTGATGCAGCCCCCAGACGCCGGACTCTGACCCTCCTTCTCCCTTGCCTCTCCAGGAAAACCCATACGTCATGCGCCGGCCCAACTTCCAGGCCCTGTCGGGAAATGAGCGCTTTGAGGGCTTCTGCGTGGACATGCTGCGGGAGCTGGCTGAGCTGCTGCGCTTCCGCTACCGCCTGCGGCTGGTGGAGGACGGGCTGTACGGGGCACCCGAGCCCAATGGCTCCTGGACGGGCATGGTCGGCGAGCTCATCAACCGGGTACGGCTGCGTTGGGCCAGGGCTGGGGAAGGGGTCACAGCCTGTGGGGTAACGGCAGGTGGCAGGGGGCAGCGAGGGGAGTCTCAGAACCAGTCTGGCACATAGCAGAAGAGGAATGAGTCCCTGGGGGCTCCTTACACCTATGGTATACCATGCACCTGTGCCTTCTATGTCCCAGACATTTGCCAAATGCTCCCCTGTGCCACCAGGGCTTAGCTGGTGCTCAAAGGTTTGAGCAAATGAAAGGGATGTGGAGTGGGAAGCAGGCAGAGCACAAGTAGGTTGAGAGAAAGGCAGGGCTTGGGCCAGGAGAGCAGGGACTATGCCTCATTTATACGCTATGCTCAGCACCTGCCAGGAGGTCTGGCACATTACAGACATCAAGTCCGCTCCATCAGTGTTTGTTGAGCACCTACTATGTCTTTGTACCATGTTGGCAGCACAGGTGAGCACAATGGACCTTGATCCTGCCTCCAAGAATTTAGTGTCTCCTTAGAATGCAGAAAAGCAAATGAACGCAAGACAGAGCCCTTGGGGCTATGATGGGGGAAGTTCAGTCTTAGAGGAGGATTCTTACCTAGCCAGGCATCCAAGGAAGGCTTCCTGGAAGAGGTGACACCCAAGTGGATACTCAAAGGGTGCAGAGTCAGAAAGATGAAAGGGGTAAGGGAGGAGGGCATTGTTTTCGGAGCTCAGGAAATGGCATTTGCAAAGGTGGGGGATAAGAGAGTGGGGCACACTGGAAGTGCCAGTGGGTCCTGAGTGTGTGCAGGATTTGGATGAAGGTGAGGAGGGAGAGGCAGGGTCCTAGAGGTCATAGGTGAGGGTGCACTGGAAAGAATATTTTGGAGTTAGACCAACCTGGGTTTGAGTGTTCAGTGTGTCATTTCTCTTCTCTGAACGTCAATTTCTCCTCCCCGGGATGGGGATAATGATATCTGACAGGTGTGCAGTGAGAGCTACAGGAAATGGACAGCACCGCACACATTGCTTGTCAGAGAGGAGTGCCCGTCATAGTTCCTCTTTTTATTCCAGGCACTAGAAGCTGTGGGCAAATGCCCAGAGGCAGGACTGTGCCATGGGAGACAAACAGGCCCCAACTTGGGGCACACCCAGGCAGGTGTGCAGAGCAAGGACCTATGGCCGTGAACGGTCAGGGCAGCTTTGACATTGGACTTGGCTAAGGGCACTGGAGATTCTCACTCTCCTGACTTTTCCATCCCAGAATTCACTGCATCAAAGCCTCTGAATGTCACCAGGATAGACTTGAGAAGGCCACTTTGCTTGACAAGGACATTTATCCCATAGGACACAGATTTCAAAAGTTGTTTTGATTGCAGAACCTTTTTTGTAATTGAAAGTGCCCTCAGAACCCTGGACAAAGCAGGCTGCTCTGGTGGAGGCGGAGGTGGGGTGTCCCCGGGGTCCTGGGTCTCTCCAACCCCACCCCACCGGCAGGCCTGAGGCACAGTTCCACAGGCTGCCAGGTTGAAAGCTTCTGCCCCAGGTGGTTTAAAGGCCCTGCAGCCAGAACCTGAGGAGACAGGAGGCGAGGAGTGTGATAGCTGGTGCCTAGCACCCACCCCACTGTCCAGTTTCTGCATGACCTCCACTTCCACAGGTCAGTCAAGGCCCCCAGAAATAAGTAGACTCCATAGTTGCCCCCCAGCTGAAGTCACTAAACTGGACACCAGTTCATTCTTCAACAAAGAAATAGTGGGATAGTCCTGTTGAGAGCTGCATGACCTTGGGCAGAGTCTTAACCAGCTGTGCGTTGGCCTGCCCCACAGGATTGTGGGAGAATTTGGTGCGATGGTACCTGGGAGAGCATAGCACAGATCAGTTGCTGCAGTTGTGGTCTTTAGTCCCATTTGAATTTTGGCGTTGCTGCATAGTAGCTGTGTGACCTTGGGTAAGTTACTTAACCTTCCTGTAACATCATTTCTTCCACTAAAATTGGGAAAACCACAGGTGTTAGCACACAGGGCTGTCATTCACATGAAACGAGTTAATCCAGGTAGGGCCTTAGAACAGGACTGGCAGGTGGTGGGTACTGTGTACAGGTGCCCTATTCATATTATTGTTAATGTTATTTCTATTGGTGCAGCCAGCACATACATATATTCATGCATTTGTCCATTCTCCAGCCACCTAGCATTTATTGAGTGTCTACTGTATACCAGGCCTTGAACTATACCCTGGGGATGTAGTGGCCAGGCCTGGCCTGGCTCTTTCTGAGTGGGTTAAAGAGTTTGGTCTCAGAAGGAGGTCCACAGGATGTGCCCCCCAGGGTTTGAACTGGCTTAAGTGAGAAAACAGAATCAGTGGGGTGGGGGGCAGCAGGAGGGGGGCAGGATGACCAGCGGGGAGGTGGGCCGCAGAGATGGAGACCAGGGGAGGCTGGAGTGCAGGCTGGGGGATATAGGTGAGAAGATGTGGGCATTCCTCCCGTTTCTGGCTCGGGCAGCTGGGCGATGGCAATGACATTTAGGGAGAGAACACTGGAGGAGGAGCAGGCTGGCAGCGCAAAAGACAGGCGGGGTTTGGCCTGGCCCAGGCTCAGCTGTCTGCCGTGGGATGGCCGAGTGCGCTGAGCTTTGCGCAGATGCTCCCACCAACCTCACAGCAGCAGCAGCTGCATTTGTTGACTTCATACCACTTGCCAGGAGCTTTTAAAGTGTTACCTCCTTCTAACAATCCCTCATGGCCCAGAGGATCACGGCCCTCCTACCAGTGTGAGCTCTGGGACGCAGCAGTGAAAGGACTCGCCCCTCCACCCCCACCACACACACACACACATACACAGGGCACCCAGGTGGTTCTGATGCAAGGCATGTGCCCTTTACAGACACCCAGCAGGTACTCGGGAAGCCTGCAGCGAGCACGCCTGCCAGGCCCTTGGCCAAGCTTTTTGAACATGTGTTAACTCTTTGACTCTTCATGGCCACTCCATAAGGAGGGCCTGGTATTAGCCCAGTTTTCTCTAATGGACAGAGGGAGACACCAAGGTATCATGTCCAGGCCACACGGCTAGTGTCAGGCAGAGCCAGGGCTGGCACCCCAACAGGCTGTCCCAGAGCTGATGAGTGACTTCCAGATGGAAGACAGCCCGGTGCACCGGCATCCCCTGAGTCACCCCCGGCCAGGCGCAGGACTCACCAGCCAGTCTAGAATTACGGTCCATTTATTCCACCCAGTGGCCACTGCCGGAATCGGCCTCCCTGCCATCACTGCATTCAGGCCCAGTCCCTCTCACATCCTCCTCACTGGCCTACAGCTCCCCCCTCCCCCCATTCCAGTGTGCCCTTCAGTGGAATCTTCCCACAATGCAAATCTGACCTGTCACTTGCATGCCTTAGCAATAGCGCCCCAGGACCTGCAGGATAAAGTCTGGGCCCTCCAGCTGGGCCCTCGAGGCAGAGCAGATGTCTTAGGCTGGGGTCCAGGAAGTGACTTTAAGGTGGAGCCTAGTAGGCAGGAGGTATATTGGGGTGCCCTGGGACACCAGCCCTGTGAGGGAGTGAAGGAGCAGGCTTGAGCAGAGAAAGGAACTGAGCTATGATGCAGTTATAAACAGGCTTCAGCTGTCCCTCGGACGGCTCTGGAGCTGGGATGGCCATCGAAGGCATCCCCTGAGGTAAGGGGGTAAGCCTTTATACTCCCACCTATACATCATTGCAGAGGACTGTCATCAGGGAGGGTCAGGGCCTTGGGTGAGGGGGTTCTTTCACCCCAGAGCTGAGAGTGGTTGGCCACCAGCACTCTGCGGCTGGCCAACGAGTGCTCCATCCTGAAGGAGAGTCTGGGTGGCCACACGGCACACGGCCGCCAGCTGTGAGCTGGTTCGGAGCCAGGCAGAGCCAGCCTCAGGTGGCACGTAATCCCTTGCAAACCAGTTCATCTCTCTGAGCTCAATCTCCCCTCTAAAACAGGAGGTGATATTACCTCCCTCACAGAGGTTGGTGGGGAGTGGGTGAAAGAGAATGCAAAGTCCCAGAGTAGAGCCCCGATCACGAGGGCCTGTGGGTAAGGAGTTTGGACGTTATTTTATTGTGTTGCGAAGCAATTGGAAGGTTTTAAGCAAAGAATGTGCTATGATCTAATTTTTAAAATTTTTCTTTTTCTTATTGAGGTGAAATTCATGTAACAAAATAACCATCTTTTTTAAAAAAAATATATTTTATTGATTTTTTACAGAGAGGAAGGGAGAGAGATAGAGAGTCAGAAACATCAATGAGAAAGAAACATCGATCAGCCGCCTCCTGCACATCCCCCACTGGGGATGTGCCCGCAACCCAGGTACATGCCCTTGACCGGAATCGAACCTGGGACCCTTCAGTCCGCAGGCCGACGCTCTATCCACTGAGCCAAACCGGTTTCGGCAAAATAACCATCTTAAAGTATACAGTTCAGTGGCAGTACATTCAGTGTTGTACAACCATCACCTCTGTCTAGTTCCAAAACGTTTTCTCCACTCCCAAAGGAAAACCCCATGCCTATTACGTGGACCCCATTTCCCCTTTTCCAAGCTCCTGGCAACCACCAATCTGCTCTGTCTCCCTGGATTTACCTATTTCATGTCTTTCATATCAATGGAATCATCCAATATGCGGCCTTTTGTGTCTGGCTTCTTTCAGCGAAATGTAGTCGAGGTTCATTCACATTGAAGCATCTGTGCTGCATTCCTTTTCAGGGCTGAATAATCTTCCATTGTATGGATGTGCCAGCTTGATTTGATTTTTAAATGATTTAAAAATCATCACTTTCGCTATCCTCTTGAAAAATAACTATAATGGGGCAAGAGTAGAAACAGGATGGTGCATTTAGAAGGCCATTGGAGCGTTTGGAAGAGTGGAGATGCAGGTGCGTGCTAAAGTGGTAACCGTGTCAGGCCTACCCAGTGGGGAGAGAGGAATGGAGGCTGACCGCAGGGTTTGGCCGTAGCAGCTGTGTGGATGGCGAGGCTGATTTCCACCTTGGGAGGGTGTGAGATGAGCAGTTTGGTGGGGTGGTGAAATAAGTTATCTCTGGACATGGATCCTTTGAGATGCCTATTTGAAATTCAAGTGGAGAAATACGGATTTCATTGTGCGCTGAGCGTGCATTGTTTAACTCACCCCCTGTTGATGGCTACTTGGGTGGTTTCCAGGTTTCGCTAGTATAGGCAATGCCACCATTCGCTGGGCCTGTGGATTTGTGGGTGTGTTCCTGCGGGAAGAATTCCAAGCAGTGGAAGCACTGGGTCAAAGGCTATGAATGTTTTTTAGTTGATACTGCCAAATGGCTGTTCGAAAAGGTTCCACCAATTTGTATTTCCACCAAAAGTGCACAAGAATATCAAAATCCCTGCACCCTTGCCAACAATGGGTATTATCAATCTTTTTAAAAAGCTTTGCCAATCTGAAAGGCTAAAAATGGTATCTTATTGTTTCCTCCTAAATAGGATGTTACGTGGCTGCCTATTAATTCCTGTGTGGATATACTATAATTAGTAAAACATTTTTTTTTACATTTAGTTGTTTCCAGGTATTTTGTTGTTGTTGTTTTCCGGTTATAAGCAACTGTAAACAAACATCTTTATGCACAAAAGCTTTGTTTGATTCTCTGACTAGAATGAGTGCGTGAAAGAGGAAGACTCTTTATATGGCTTTGGTTATATATTGTTGAACTACTCCCTGGAAAGACCACACCGGTTTCTAAACAGACCCCTTCTCAGCACTGAGGGTTTTGATTGGCTTTTAGATATTTAGACAACCCCCTGCCATTTTTACAGACGGCAAATCTTTCTGACTTTTCCTGCTTTGACTGGGGGACCATGGCGAGACTTATGTGGTCAGGTGATAAATGGAGTGTGAGCCCAAGTTCAACTCAGAATGGGCTTGCCAGGCCCCTGGACCCACCCTGTGTTTTCCAGGTCTTGGTCCTACAATTGAGATAGATGCATGTGGTTGCTGGCAGAGCTGACCTGTGGAGTCAGGGCCATTATGGTAGCGAGAGCCAAGTGGAAGCCCCTAGGACTCCCATCTTTCCCAGGATAGTAATCCAAGAGCAATTCTATATCCTTTGGGGGGAATTGCAGTGATTAGTGCTGCCATTTCATTAATGGCTGGAAAGAAGCGTGGTAGTGATCTCATCCCTGTTCGTCTGGTCTGTTTGGTCTGTGCAGAAGGCAGAGGGTCTTGAAGAATGACTGTGGGTTAGTATAAATGTAATCGGGTGGTGACTCCAGTTGCAGTTGTTGCCCCAAATGAAGTGTCTTTGCTGTAGCAGGCCAACACAGCCCTTGGCAGCTGGTGTGAGCTACTGACTTGGCAGACGCTTTTTCTCTGCGTGGCTTTCCCAGGACCACCGGAAGCAGGCGCACACCCATGCCTTCAGTTTTACCTCAGGGCAACTTCAACTCTCCTGCTTCCTGTCTTCACATAGGCCTCTGAGAACTTGATCTCAACAGTCCACACAGTGTCTCAACAGTCCACACTGTGTCTCAACAGTCCACACAGTGTCGGCTGGCCCACTCCATTGAGCAGGAAGTAGCACTTAGGAGTGGGTGGAGTAAACCTAACCCACTGCTGACAGCCCACGGTCAGGCTCCAGTCTAGAGACGAAAGCCACCAGCTACTTTAACGGAGAGAATTCTATGTAAGAATTGTTAACAGATGGAAAGTTGTTAACCAGCTGGCTGAAGAGTAAAAGGGAAAAATACAAAGGAATCGTGGAAATAGCAGCTCTAAGAAAGCTGAGGGTTGAGGGCACAGGGGAAGAAGTTGGAAAGAGCCCTAGCTGGTTTGGCTTTGATAGAGTGTCAGCCTGCAGACTGAAGGGTCCCAGTTCAATTCCCCGTCAGGGCACATGCCCGGGTTGTGGGCTCAATCCCCCACGTGGGGTGTTGCAGGAGGCAGCCGATCAGTGATTCTCATCATTGATGTTTCTATCTCTCTCTCCCTCTCCCTTCCTCTCTGAAATCAATAAAAATATATTATAAAAAAGAGAAGACATTGGAAAGATTAAAACTTAGGAACTCAGACAAGGGGCCCAAACCGAGCTGGAATGCAGAGCTCGGAGGCTGGTACTGGCGGCGTTTGGTGTGCGTTTTCGATTTGTGCAGTCTGAGTTGAGTGTGCTACTTCAGTCCATCTGCTGAACAACCCATTTGGCTTTTCATTGTGAGGGAGGCCAGGAGCCGGCTCTGTGCAAGCCGGTCTGCCACGTGGACTGCTGACCTAGCAGATCCAGGGGTGTGCTGGCAGGGATGCAGCCACCAAGAGGTGACTCACAGCTTACACGGCTAGGGTTTGGAACAAATCATGCTCTCTTCTCCTTACTGGGCCCTCCTAGAGACCAAACAGCTGCCCTTGGGCAGTGAGTGGCCATGCATGTCCATTGTAATTCACTCCCAACTGAACACCTCCCCCCAACCCCGCCCACACACACTTCCATTCTTGCCCCTGTGTCTATTCTCATGGAGCCAGATCACATCATGCTCCGATGGGATGTCCTGTTACCCTTGGAGTAGAATCCAGTCCCCTTACCATGGCCTGTAAGACCCTGCCTGACCCTGGTCCTGCTGTGTTGCATGTTTCATTTCTCCCATTCTGCCCCAAACACCCAGCACTGCAAGTTGCTTCCCACCTCAGGGTTTGTGCCTTCTGCCCCATAGCCCAGAACTTTCTCCCCAGGTCTTCTCACACCTGGCTCCCGCACTTCCTTCCTGTTGGTACCAAGACCTCCCTGCAGTGGGGTGGATGGCAGTCTGAATCGTGCTGCCCTCCTTTATTTTTCTTTATAGCATTGGTCACTACTTGATGTCATATGTTAATACTAGAGGCCCAGTGCATGAAATTCGTGCATGGGTAGGACCCTACTGGCTGCCAACTGGGGCCTCCCCTCCCCAGCTGCCAGGTGCTGGCGGGGCCTTTCTTCATTTCGTGCTGTTCCCTGGTGGTCAGCGCATGTCATAGAGAGTGATCAAACTCCAGGTAGGTCTAACTCCCAAGGGGACACTTTGCATATTAGGCTTTTATATTATATATAGATTCATTGCTATATTCCTAAAGCTAGAACTGTGAGTACCCAGTGGTGGGTGTTTCGCAAGTACATGTCGAGCAGGTAATTGAATGAATGAATGAACATGGGAAGGTGGGGTGAGATGGCGGGTATCTCAGTCCATTTAGGCTGCTGTAGCAAAATACCATAAACTAGGTGGCTTGTGGACATTTATTTGTCACAGTTCTAGAGACTGGGAAGTACAGGATCAAGGTGCTGGCAGATTTGGTGTCTGGTGAGGGCTCATAGGCGGCTGTGTCCTCACCTGGCAGAAGGGGTAGGGGAGCCCTCTGGAGCCTCTTTTGTAAGGACACTAATCTCATTTGTGAAGGCTACACTTCATGCCCTAATCACCTCCCAAAGGCCCCCTCCTAAATACCATCACATTGATTTCAACATGAGTTTTGAGGGGACACAAACATTTTATCTACAGAGGTGGGGGATAAGGCTGCTGAGGTAGGGCTGGAGGGCGCTGGGCCTTGGGGCCAGCTGAGGAGCACCTTGTCAGGATTCGCTCCCTCCTCTCATCATTTGGCTCTCATTTCTGGGCTCCCTGGGAGCAGGGAGGACTCGCACACCTGCACCCTGACCTCAGATGCCCTGAGGGTGGAAGGAGAGGCTGGAACAGCCGACAGGTGAAGCCCCCTCAGAGCATGAGTGGTTCTGAATTCTGGTATCAACTAGAGCAGGGTCCTTACTTCATCATGCCTTGGATTCTTTTTTTAAAAATATATATTTTTTTGCTGTAACCGGTTTGGCTCAGTGGATAGAGCATCGGCCTGTGGACTGAAAGGTCCCGGGTTTGATTCCAGTCAGGGGCATGTACCTTGGTTGTGGGCACATCCCCAGTGGCCGGGGGG
>NW_006288857.1:431355-431992 GCF_000327345.1 Myotis davidii
TGGTTTTAGAGAGGAAGGGAGAGAAAGATAGAAACATCAATGATGAGAGAGAATCATTGATTGGCTGCCCCCTGCCTCCTGCACGCCCCACATGGAGCATGTACCCTGACCAGGAATTGAACCGGGACCTCTCGATTCATAGGTCATCGCTCAACCACTGAGCCACACCAGCCGGGCCTCGGTTTCTTCATTTGAAAAATGGCATGCATAAATAAAGGTTGCTCTGGGCCTGGGGGAGATGCTGTCAGTGTGAGCCTCTGGTCCTGTGTGAGGTTCCTCAGGCCCAGGAAGGAGAGGTTTCTGTCTTGGAGCCTGGGGGGGGGGGACGCTCCCTCAGGAAGTGTGACATTCCTGGGGTTTCAGCAGAGGAGACAGGAGTCCAGCTGGCCCTGCCTTTGAAGGTTCAGTTGCAGAGGCAGAGACACTAACAGATAGTTTCCCAGCTGAGCTAAGTGCCGAGATCAAGGGGTGTCTGTGGGGGAGGCATGGAAGGCACAACAGAGGAGGGAAGGCTAGAGGGAGCCCTGGAGGGGTGGGTGGCCCAGTTCTGCAGGGCTGAGTGGGGTGCGGGAGTGGCATGCTCACAGGTGCAGAGGCCAGAAAGTAGCTGGCCCCTGAGGGTGGGGGGTGGGGGAGG
>NW_006288857.1:432259-452947 GCF_000327345.1 Myotis davidii
GGGGAGGAGGGTAGGGTAGGGAGCAGCCAGAGGCCCAGGAATTTGGTGGGGAGCCAGAGCAGCTTTGGTTTGTTCAGAGAGGCTGGACTTGGTCAGAAGCAAGGAGTATGTCATGTCAGTATGTTGGGAACCTACTCTGTGTAGGCTCTGGGCTGCACCTCTAACCAGATAGGCAAGGAGCTTGTAATTTAGTAGGGAAGACAGTCCATTAATAAGCAAACAGGGTCTCCTCCAGTAGTGCTAAGAAGGATGTAAAACAGGGTAACGGGCAATGAGAAAGAGGAACATGGGGTGGGGCGAGTATGGCCTGGAGGGCATTGTGGGGAAGGCCACAGGGGTGAGATATGAGCGAAGCCTCGAATGGGAGGAAGAGCAGGAGGAGCACGTGCAGAGGCCTGAGCCTGCTGTGTTGAAGAGCAAAAAGCAGCCGCTGTGGACTGGAGGTGAGTCGGTGAGGGGAAAGGCCATGAGGGGAGGCCAGTGGGCAGATGGGTTTCAGATCATGTAGAGTCTCTTGGCTGTGAAAGGGTTTGGTCCTAGGTGCAGTGGGAAGCCACCAATGGATTTTAAGCAGCACCCCCCCCCTTTGGATTGGGGGTTATGAGTGGCCAGAGGGAAGCCAGCGAGGCTGATGCTGTTGTCAGGAGAAAGACCGGTGGTCTGGGCCTCGGGGTGGAGGTGGAGAGAAGTGGGCAGATCGCAGGAGTGCCTTGGAAGCAGAGCCGTTGCCCTTGCCACGGGAGGAGATGTGGAGCATGCGGGAAAGAAGCAGGCGGCCCAGGGTTTGGCCTGAGGCCAGGTCTCAGGAGTGGGTGAGGAGGCTGGTGAGCGAGCCAGGGATGGAACAGAAAGGAGCCGGAGCCCTGCAGGCCTTGGGAAGTGGGCTCCTGAGCGCCTGGCCTGGGGACCCCTGCGTCCTTTGGACCCCTTCTCTGAAATGCCACTGCCTCCTGCTTTCTGAAATGGGGACTTGGGCCCCCAGTAGGGCCTTGCCAGGACACAGCTTCCCTGGGTGCATAAAATAATTGGCTTCCTGTATTAGCTGTGATTATTCTAGACAATTCACATGTTAGTCATAAAAGTGGCACAAGAAAGGGGGAAATACTCCTTACTCTCAACAACTAGGGATTCCCAAGGGTATTCTCCGAATCCAGCCGTGTTCTGGGCCCTGCCACACGCCGCTGCGTCTGAATTCTCCTTGGGGCTGTGCCACTCCGCTTCCAAGTCATACTGTGGCGGTGCCATCTTTCCCTCGCCCTGGGCTAGTTGTTGGCCTGTGCCATCTCTCTCTCCTCTTGGTTTAGCTTTTGGGTCTGTCCTCTCTCTGTCATCACATTGTCTTTGAGGCCTGACCCTGCATTTCATTCTGGGCCTACGAGCTCTCTCCTTGACCTTGGTTTTGTTTCCAGCCTGTGCCACCTCTCTCTGTCTGTGGTTACCTTTGGATCTGTGCCTCTCTCGCCACCTGGGCTCTGCTGGGGCCTGTATTACCTCATGTGCTGTCAGTCTCAGCTCCTGTGGGCTGAGTGCATATCACCCCTGGGCCAGAGGTCCAGGACCTTGACTCTTTTTTTTAAATTTTTAATATATTTTTATTGATTTTTTTATAGAGAAGAAGGGAGAGGAATAGAGAGTTGAGAGAAACATCGACCAGCTGCCTCCTGTACACCCCCTACTGGGGATGTGCCCGCAACCAAGGTACATGCCCTTGACCAGAATCAAACCTGGAACCTTTCAGTCCACAGGCCAATGCTCTATCCACTGAGCCAAACCGGTTAGGGCCAGGACCTTGACTCTTATTTCAGCCCCAGAGGGAGGTCTCTGCTTAGAGTCATTATGCCTGGAAGGGACATCCTGGGTGCTGGGTCCTAGCCCTCACCCCCATTTTACAGAGGCCCATAGATGTGGAAGCCCCTGCCTGAAGTCACCCAGCGCTCAGGGCAGAGCTGGGGATCCCTGCTCCGCACCTGGTCCTTCCCAGCCCCCTTGGGCTATCGTATGCACACATGTGAGGGCCATGTGTGCAAGTGTGGGCGCTATGCCTCTGGCAATGCCTGCTCTCCCGTGTGTCTCCACTCCTCCCCACACTTGTGTACGGGGCGTGCATCTATCTGCCTGCGTCTTTGTGGGCGGTGCGTCACTGGTCAGCCTGTGTGGATGTGGCGTGCTGAGCTCACAGTGGTGGTGGTGCAGATGTGACTGTGCACAATGCTCACATGTGCAGGGTGTGTGTGTGTGTGTGTGTGTGTGTGTGTGTGTGTGTGTGTGTCTGGCGGGTGAGGGGAGGGTATGAGAAGTGCCAGGTTTTTTCCCAGCTGTGTCTGCCCACAGTTAAAGGTCAGCTAATGTCCACTTCGGCCAGAGCGAGATGGCCCTTTTGGAGCAGGGATTCCAGGTGTGCCAGCCCCAACCTTCTTTTTGTCTCACCTAGCCCCACCCCCACCCTTCCCCATGTCAGACCTGGACCCCAGCTCCACTCCCCCGAAGTCAGGATCTCAGTTGAGCTGGGCACTGAACCTGCTGCTAGTGTCCACCAGGGGCAGGGGAGTAGAGGCCATAGCTCTTGCCTCTATTCGCTAGTGCCTTTGCCCCTCTGAGACTCAGTTTCCCCATCCACAGAACAGGCTAGTAGTGGCCCTGAGGGAGCTGGTGGGAGGAGTACATGGGTGATCTCTATGCAGTGCTGTCTGGCATGGAGCCTGGCACAGAGGAAGCGTGTGACAGATGTTGCCTGTTGAACTAAGACAGAAGCCAAGGCCCCCAGAGGGTCCTGAGTGGGTCAGCGTGCAGGCATCTCAACACCAATCCCGGGTTCTCTCCAGGACCCCAGAGTGGGGCGTGAGGGTCAGTGGCAGGTTTTATAAAGCAGCACGTTAGTGATGAACTTGATGGGGGTGGGAAGGACTGAAAGAGGCAGGGCAGCTGGGCAGGAAACAGGCCACAGGAGCTTCTTCCAGCAGATGTGAGGTGACGGGGTCCAGGCTCCTGCCCCTCCTGTCCTCGCTCCTGGCCTCATTCGGCTTCTGATATTCTCTCTTAGTTGCTCTCCGTGCGTTTCTCCCTGACTGACTGCCTGTCTGTCTCCCTGCCCACCCCTCTGCCCGCCCTGCTTCCCCTCAGCAGAAGGCAGACCTGGCTGTGGCTGCATTCACCATCACAGCCGAGCGGGAAAAGGTCATCGACTTCTCCAAACCCTTCATGACCCTGGGGATCAGCATCCTCTACCGAGTGCACATGGTACGGTTCCCGTGGAGACATGGGGGCTGGAGGCAGGGGCCGGACCCGGGCAGGGCCAGTTGGTCTCATGGGCCGCTGGTGGTGGGGAGCAGGGGCTGGCATTCAGCTCAGGTCAGGGTGGCTCGGGGTCTCACTCCCTCTCCCCACAGGGGCGCAAGCCTGGCTACTTCTCCTTCCTGGACCCCTTCTCCCCTGCTGTGTGGCTCTTCATGCTTCTTGCCTACCTGGCCGTCAGTTGCATCCTGTTCCTGGCTGCCAGGTGAGCCCACGGCTTGCTGCCTGGGAAGAGAGGGTAGGGAGGAGGCCTGAGCTGGGTCCCACGATGACCTGCACATTCTGTCCTCTGTCTGCACATCCTCGGCCTCTGCCCGGGGCCTTGGATTCCCTGCACTCTCCTTCTCCCATCCTGGCCCTGTCTCTGCATTTCACCCTATGGCTCTGACTTGCTCTATGGCCCTCTCTCTGGGCTGCTCCCCTTCCCATTCTTTCTGTCTTTCTCTGTTTCTCTGTGTGTGTCTCTCTCTGTCTCTTTCTGCCTCTTCTCTGCGTCTCTCCATCTCGGTGTGTGTCTCTCTGCCTCTCTCTCTCTCTCTCTCTCTCTCTCAATGTGTTTCTCTTCCCACCTCTTCTCGTGTGTGTCTCTCTCTGTTCATATCTTGGTCCCTTTACCCTCCGTTTCCTGTCTCTCCCACATCTCTCCTGATCACGCTGCTCTGTCTCGTTCCTGTTTCTCTCCACCCCCCCTTGACCCTCTTCATATGTCCCCACCATGTCTCTCTTTCTGCAGGCTGAGCCCCTATGAGTGGTATAACCCACACCCATGCCTGCGGGCGCGCCCCCACATCCTAGAGAACCAGTACACGCTGGGCAACAGCCTCTGGTTCCCCGTCGGGGGCTTCATGCAGCAGGGCTCGGAGATCATGCCCCGGGCGCTGTCTACTCGCTGCGTCAGTGGAGTCTGGTGAGAGGCTTTCTGTCTGCCGCCTGGGACTGGGAGGGGTCACTCTGAGGCCTGGTTGGATCCCTGGTCCCCACTGCCAGCTGTGTGCCAGGGAATGGGGTGGGGAGAGCTGAGTCCCCGCTCTGCCACTCACTAACTGTGTGACCTTGGATAGGCCATATTTCCTCTGCATGCCTCAGTCTCCTCATCTGGGAAATGGGGATAAGAACACCCATGGCTCAGGGTGTAAGGATTCAGTGAGGCTATTACAGAAAAGTGCTTCTGCTGACATGAGGGGTCACGATCAGAGTGGGACCAGTGCTGTCGCTGTCTCAAACGTTGCTCTGGGGCTCACAGAGACAGAATCCTTGAGCCAGGACATCCTTCACTATCCTGAGGCCAAGGCCCAGACAGGGACACCTGGTCCCTCAAGTCCTACGGGGACCCGGCAGCTTGGACAAGCTCTGAGAAGCTACGTGTCAGAGAGCAGACACCAACTTATGGTCTGGCCCACAGTTTACATTTTTAAAAAATTAGTTGGCAACATGTAAACATTGGGCAAACTCACTCACAAATCCAGATTTCTCTTCTAGAAAATTCAGCTCTGGTGGTGCTCAGCTGGCATCTCCACCTGGCGTTGCTGTCTGTTCCTTCGGCCTCATCCCCTCTCCCCCTCCAGTCACGTCTGGCCTGGCCTCCATAAGCACTCGAGTTTGCTCCCCGTCTTCCAAGTAGCACCTGGACTTGGTTGCAGATCATATAACTCTCCTCACCTCCCTTCCCTCATTAGACCCACAGAAACCCGAGGAGAATGCTTAGGGAAGAGCATGTTCTCCTGGCTTGTTAGAAGGCAGACCCGGAGAGAAGGAGTGATTTACTACAGAGCATGCATTCGGCTAGAGGCAGGGCTGGCAGGGCCAAGCTGGCCCCAGTGCCACTCACACCAGCCAGCCCCAGCCCTGCTCTCTAGGCCCCTGGTGACTCCTCCAGGGCCGTCCCAGGCACCAGGCCTTCTCAGGGAGCACCCCTTCCTCGCCTCCTCTCGGTCAGAATTCCTGCACAAACAGGCACTCGGTCAGGCACTCGGGTGAAGAATCAGCCCTCGAGAGGCAGAGGAGCCGAGAATAAACAAGTGAACAGATACATAAACACAGGGACGTCATATTTCATGCCAAGCATATGTGCCAAAGATATTGTCTAATTCCCAACTTGTTTAATTCAAGACTAACCGTAATGGCAGCAGGTGTTTCTCTCTCCCAACTAAGAGGGACTAACTACCAGGTGGCCTTGTTTGCCATTCACTTGGTCCACTGGATTCGGAACTTTTGAGTACTGATGGCTTTTTCCCAGCCTGTTGGGATTTGCTTCATTTCAAGTCTTCAATCTGTTTTCTAGTGCTCCTGCAAAAATCACAAATTTAATGGCTTAAAGCAACATAAGGTTCTGGAGGTCAGCAGTTTGAAATGGATCTCACTGACTAAAATCAAGGTGTCTGCAGGCCGATTCTTCGCAGCGGTTCTCAACCTGTGGGTCGAGAACAATGAAAATACATCCTGCATATCAGATATTTACATTACGATTCATAACAGTAGCAAAATTGCAGTTATGAAGTAGCAACGAAAATAATTTTATGGTTGGGGGTCACCACAACATGAGGAACTGTATTAAAGGGTCGCAGCATTAGGAAGGTTGAGAACCATTGTGGGCTCCGGGGAGAGCCCATCTCCTTGCCTTTTCTAGCATTTAGGAGCCACCTGCATGCTTTGGCCCATGACCCCTGCCTCCATCTTCAAAGCCAGAGCAAACATCTTCAAGTCTCTCTTTTTGTCTCTGACCTCCTCCTGCTGCTGAGAAGGACACCGATTTCACTGGGCCCACCCGGCCAATCCGGGGTTCTGTCCCCATCTCAAGACCCTTAATTTCATCATCTGCAAAGAGCCATTTACACTGTGAGGGAACATACAAGATCCAAGGATTGGGGTGTAGACATCTTGCGAGGGGAGCTTCCTTCTGCCTACAGTGCACCCCAAGTGGAAGTCATTAGTACTTTCAGTGTAATGACATATGAGATGCACATACACTGGTAGTGAGGAACCAAACCCGACGCAGGGAGAGAGCAGTAGAGAACGGGGTGCTTGGGGAGGCCCCTCTGAGGAGGTGGCAGGCTGCGTCCTAAAGGCTGAAACAGGCATCCGTGCCACGGAGAGGGAGGTGCACTCCAGACAGGCCTGGGGAGGCACGTGTGTGAGGAGGTGGCTGGGAATCAGGGACCTCCTCTTTGCAGGCCATTTTGGCTTCCCCAGCTGGGCAGTCCCTGCCCCTGCCCATGGCTGTCACCAGGAAACCCCCAGTCACACCCTCCCTCCCTGGAGCCCTTGACCTGGCTCACTCTCATTTCACCCTGAGTCTTCCCACACATTGGCTCGTTCAAAAGATGTTTCCACAGGTGGTTATTATCTTCAAAAGTGACCCTGGCCCGACGGTTGGGCAGGTCAGGGCCAGTGGTGGGGTGGTGGGTGCAGGTGCCAGTACCCTGTCAGACTTGGCTGCCACCTCAACAGCAGCAACCGGGCCAGGACCCGCTGCCGGGGCTCCTCGTCACCAGTGTCCAGTGGGTCCACAGCCACCTACAGCCACACCAAGGGCTGGTCAGTGTTCGGCACAGCTCTGCTGTGGAAGTCAGTTTCTGAGCTGACTCAGTGGTCAGGCTCTCCCGCGGTCACTCCAGGACATGAGTCCTTGGACCTTCCTCTTTCCTACTTTCTCATCAGTTCACCTAGGCAGGCTCCCAGGCGTGTCTTTGGCTGCTCCTTTGCCACTGTCCTCAGCTCCTCCTCAGGTCCAGTTGTCCTTTCCTCACGCCCTCTTGGCAAGAAGCCCCCAAACCTCAGATCTAGCCAGTATCTGGATCTCCACTGGGGTCACACGGGACCCCTTTATTGATAAGCCCAATACCCCCTGTTCCCACCTTCCTCCTAGAAACCCTTTGCTGAATCCTCCCAGTTTCCACCTGCATCTTTGGATCCTGTTTCATTTCACCCTTGCATCTCATGGCTTTCCTCCCTCCACATCAGTGACGCCCTGTTTACAACAAATGTTCTGTGACATCCCCTTTTCCACCCCGATGAATTTCAAGGATAATCTATCTACCTATACAAACAAAGCAATAAAACGCCCTAATTATAATACAGAAGGAGAAAAAGGGAAGTGATTTATGATAAAACAGCTGGCTAGTGAAGCATAATAGCTGGGTGGGGCGATGCTAGAAGACTGGCTGCAACGGTTAGGTGCCTGCGTGTAATGCGAATGTGTAGTCACAGGAAGTGAGGCCGTTTAATAGAATTATTTCAACACCTGAGACGACACTGAAATAGTCGGTGAATGAGTGCGTTTGTACGAATATAAAGGTGAAGGTGGCGGTTTATGGATGCAGCTGGTTCTAGTGTCTTGGTGTGACTCAGGTACCACGAGCAGGGCTGTGCTGTCAGAGATGCAGTTTCCCAAAATGGTGAGCATCTCTTGGCAAAGTTTCAAACAAAACAGCACCGAGTTCTTCCTCAATCTAAGTAATAGGTGCATTTCTAGAAATTTCAGTTTTATCCTAGCCCCATGGTCGGCAAACCGCGGCTCGGGAGCCACATGCGGCTCTTTGGCCCCTTGAGTGTGGCTCTTCCACAAAATACCATGTGCAGGCGCGCATGTACAGTGCGATTGAAACTTCGTGGCTCATGTGCAGAAGTTGGTATTTTGTGGAAGAGCCACACTCAAGGGACCGAAGAGCCGCGTGTGGCTCGCGAGGCGCAGTTTGCCAACCACTGCCCTAGCCAGTTTGGCTCAGTGGATAGAGTGTAGCCCACAAACTGTATGGTCCTGGCTTCGATTCCGGTCAAGGGCATGTGCCTCGCTTGGGGCTCATGTGGGAGGCAACCAGTCGATGTTTCTCTCTCTGTCCCTCCCCTTCCTTTCCACCCTCAAAAAAATCAATGGAAAAATATCCTTGAGTGAGGATTTTTTTAATTTAGAAATTTTAGTTTCTATTGTAACCATGTAAAAATACTTTGGTTTTTATGTACCAAGGAGATAGGCTCAGATAATCACGGTCCGGATTTTCCCTGTTGTGGAGACTGGGCTGCATTGTCAGACACCTGTTCTCGGCCACTGACACCAGGGGCCCCCTCCGTCATTTCGACCATCAGAGTGCTCCACACCTAAACAGGCAGCTTCTGGGGGGGCCCACTGCCCTGTGCTTCTGGGGTCATATTACCCACCCTGCCTGGGTGCCCGATGGCCTCCTTAAAACTCAACTTGTCCAAAACGGAGCTCACATCCTTACTCTGAAATCAAACTCCCCATTGGCTCCCCTGCTCTGTCATGGTGAGTGGCCCCTTCTTCTCACCCACCACCGTCAGCCACACTGTATTTTTAGGGTCTAGGTCAGTGATGGCGAACCTTTTGAGCTCGGCGTGTCAGCATTTTGAAAAGCCCTCACTTAACTCTGGTGCCATGTCACATATAGAAATTTTTCGATATTTGCAACCATAGTAAAACAAAGACTTCTATTTTTGATATTTATTTTATATATTTAAATGCCATTTAACAAAGAAAAATCAACCAAAAAAATGAGTTCGCGTGTCACCTCTGACACACGTGTCATAGGTTCGCCATCACTAGTCTAGGTGGTCCTGGTGTCTGCCAGGCACTAAATCATTTTGTCTTATGTGAATGACAACATTGCCCGGTGTGGTGGGTTCGGAGAGACTTGGTTCCCAGAGAGGAGGTATCAGGCTGGGTCTGTGTGTGTTGGGTTTTGGTTTTGCTTTGCAGGAGGCTGTATTATTCCTCTCTTCTCCTCCTCTCCACCCCACCCCAGCGCCTTGCACAGTGCTGTGCATGTGTGCTCAGCAAAGGGCAGCTGCTGTTTTCATTACTTTTTTTTAAAAGAATAGTTTATTGATTTTTAGAGAGAGGAAGGGAGAGGGAGAAACATGATGCGAGAGCGCAACATCAATTTGCTGCCTTCTACAGGGGTGGGGGCATCGAGCCCACAACCAGGGCATGTGCCCTGACCTGGAATCAACCTAGGGCCAGGGCTGTTTTCAATATTACCTGCTGGAGAAGGTGTGGCCTGGAAGGTCCTCTCAGAGCTGTACCATCTGCAGGAAGCCTGGCCTCTCTCCCAGGTGGTAGGACAGAGAGGGCCAGGTAAGAAAGACTGACTGCCCTTGGGCCCCGGGGGCACTTACACAGATGTAACTCTCACCAGCCCTGTGAGGAGGGGCCCACAATTATACTTACCTCACTGGTGATCCCAGGTCATGCAGCTAGGCAGTGATAGAGCCAGCTTTGGGGATTTTCCAGAGACCTATTAGTGATTTCTCATTTAGTTCCATTGTGGTCAGAGAATATTCTCTGTAGGATTTTAATCCTTTGAAATTTATTGAGACTTGTTTTGTGGCTCTGAATACGTTCTTTCCTGATAGCTATTCTGTGTGCACTTGCATAGAAGGTAAATGGCCATCAGGGCCAGTAGGCTGATAGCATTATTCAAGTCGTCTGCATCCTTGCTGATTTTCTGCCTACTTGTTCTAGCAATTATTGAGAGAGGGGTGTTGAAATCTCCACCTGTAATTGTGGAGAAATTGTATCTATTTTTCCTTTTAGTTGCATCAGTTTTTGCCTCATGAATTTTGAAGCTCTATAAGTAGATGTGTCAGTGTTTAGCATTGTTATGTCTTCTTGATGAATTGATCTCTTTCTCATTATAATGTCCCTGTTTATTCCTGGTAACAGTCCTTGTTCTGAAGTTACCTTTAATATTGATATAGCTGTGCTTTCTTATGCTTAGTGTTTGCAGAGTATATCTTTCCCCCATCCTGTCACTTCCAACCTCCTTCTGTATTATATTTAGGCCTTGAAGCAGGGATTGGCAAACTTTTTCTTTATCAGGCCAGATAGTAAATATTCTAGGCTTTGCTGGCCATGCAGTCTCTGTCGTAACTACTCAACTCTGATTGCAGTGTGAAAGCAGCCTTAGACAACACACAAATGAGTGAGTGTGGCTGTGTTCCAATAAATCTTTATTTATGGACACTGACACTACAATTTGGATTTTATGTCATGTGTCATGATATATGACCCTTCTTTTTGCTTTCTTTTAAATTATTTAAAAATGTGAAAACTATTCTTAGCCTGTGTACCAAAACAGATGGCAAGCCAGATTTGGCCTGTGGGCCATAGCTTGCCAACCCCTGATTGAGACCTTTCTGGTAATTGTTGGTATGGTCAGGTTTAAATCTGCCAGCTTACTGTTTTTCTTCTATTTGTCCCATCTGTTCTTTGTTCCCAATTCTCTCTTTTTCCTCCCTGCTTTTGGGTTTATTGAGATTTTTAAAATTCTGCTTTATGCCTGCTCTTGACTTACTATACTTCTTTGTTTTATTTTTTTTTATATGCATCTTTTATTACTACAAAGTACTATCAGGTAACATTATACCACTTCACAGAAGATGTCAGACCCTTACAACAATGTGCTTCCACAGCTCCCTCTCGTCCTCTGAGCTACTGTTGTTATGTTTTTACTTCTGCTTATTTTGCGAACCCCACAGTACATTCGCTGTGTGTGTGTTTACTTTAACCGTAAATGTCTTTTAGAGAAATTTTAAAAATGAGGAATATGTCTTTTATATTTACCCACACATCTACCGTTTCTGATGCTCTTCATGCCTTTATGTACTTCCGAATTTCCATCTAGTATTTTCCTTTTACCTGAAGAACTTCCTTTGGCATTTCTTAAAGTGCAGGTCTGCTAGCAATTAGTTCTCCAAGCTTTTGTTTGCACGAAAGGTCTTTTTTCTGAACGTGGAATTCTGGGTTGGCAGGTTGCTTTTTCCTTTCAGCATGTTGTTGCATTGCCTTCTGGCTTGCACACTTCCTGACAAGAAGCCTGTCGCTCTTATCTTTGATTCTCTGTGTGTAATATATTTCCCCACTCGTGGCTGCTTTTCAGATTTTCTCTTTATCACTGGTTTTCAGCAATTGGTTATAATGTGCCTTGATGTGTTTTATGTGTACGTCTGTTTATTCTACTAGGATTTATTGAGCTTCTTGAATCTGTACCTTTGTTTTTATCAAATTAAAAAAAAAAATTTGGCCATTACTTCTTCAAATATATATTTTCCTGTTATTCCTTGTCTCTCCTCTTTCTGGGACTCCAGCCACACATGTAAGATCACTTGATATTATGCCTCAGGCCACTCAGGCTCCGTGCTCAGGGTCAGTCATTTTTTCCTTTCTGTGCTTCGTTTTGGTAGAGCCTTTCACTTTCTCCCAATTCCCTGTTCCGTTCTACTGCAGCGTCTGATCTGTGTGATCCCTTGCAGTAAAATTTCCCCCTTCGGTGTCGTCTATTTCGTTTCTAGACGTTCCTCTCACTTCTGTCTTCTATCTTCCACCTGCCTCTGCGTTATGCTCACGTTTGTATTTATATCCTTGAGCATTCTGATCATGTTTATAACAGCTGTTTAATGTCCTTGTCCTCTCTGTCAACTCTGGGTTTTTTCAATTGAGTGATTTGACTCTTGGTTACAGTTTCCTTTGCTTTTGTATATCTGGTAATTTTTTTAAAGCGTCACCCAAGGATATGTTTATTGACTTTAGAGAGAGAGGAAGGAAGGGGGAGAGAGAGAGAGAGAGAGAGAGAGAGAGAGAGAGAGAGAGAGACATTGATATGAGAGAGAAACATCAATCGGTTGCCCCCATACGCACCCCGACCAAGGAGCAAACCTGTAACCTTTTGGTGCATGAGATGACGCTCCAGCTGAGCGACCCAGCCACGGCTATTTGGTAATTTTTTTATTGGATGACAAACGTTGTGAATTTCACACTGTTTACATTGTTGAAAGTACGCTTCAAACAAGTCTTAGACTTTTTCTGGCAGGCAGTTAAGCTACTTCTAGATTATTTTTATCCTTTCCAGGCCTGTTCTTTTGGTGCAGGTTTAGCATGGCCTCTATTCTAGGACTAAGCTGACTCTATTTCTAATGTGTTGTCCTTTGGGGTCTCTTCTGAATGTCTCATGAATCCAGTGAGATCTCTCGACTCTGGCTGGAGGGAGCTCAAAAGATTTGCAGCCCTGAGAATTGTTCTCTCTTTGAGAGTTGTTCTGTCTGGAATTTCACCCTGTGCGAACAGACTGATATTCAGCCAAAGACTCAAGGGGACCCCGTGAGACTTCTGGGGCCCTCTCTGTGCAGCTCTCCCCTTAGGCACTCTATCCCGCAAATCCCAGCCGTCTTGAATTCTGATCTCCATCTCCACAATTCAGCGAGACTGCCAGACTGGGCTTTCCTTCCTGCCTGGCACTGCAGTCTGTGATTAAATCCACCCGCAGCCTTGGCAATGCCAAGGCTCGCTTCATTAATTTATTTCCCCTCAGGGATCACAGTCCTGTGATGCCTGTTGTCCTATGTATTTAATTGTTTTTCTATATTCTGTCTCTGTCTAGTTTTCTAGTTTTTCTTGGTGGGAGAATACTCCCAGACCACCTTATTCTCCTGTATCTGGAAGTGGAAGTCTCTAGAAGCGATATTTAAACCCAGAGAGTCTGGCTCCAGAATCTAGGCCTCCAGTCTCCCACTAATCAGCAGTCACTGAGCCTTCTAGCTGTCAGGTCCTTGAGGGGCACCACCAATGGGCCCATGGCTACGGGCAGGGTGGCAGGGTGACTCCAGCTTGTAGCTCACCCCTCCCACCCCTCAGGTGGGCCTTCACCTTGATCATCATCTCCTCCTACACCGCCAACCTGGCCGCCTTCCTCACCGTGCAGCGCATGGAGGTGCCTGTGGAGTCGGCTGACGACCTGGCAGACCAGACCAACATTGAGTATGGCACCATCCACGCTGGCTCCACCATGACCTTCTTCCAGGTGGGCCCCCGAAGCTGTCTGGGCTTGGTGTCGGGGTCCCCACCATGCATAGCAGCTCAGAGTGGGGCTGGGCGGGACCTCCTGGGTCAGAGGACCTGAATGTCCTGAAAGTCCGGGAGGCCAGGGAACAGAGGACACGCTCGTGCTCTCGTGAGGAGTCTGCTGTCTGGATGGGGAAACTGGACTTTCACCCACGGAATAGGGGAAAGGAAGCAGGTGCGGGATCCAGTGCCACATCAGTGCCGGACAGGCCAATGGGGTCCTGGAGGCTGCGACGGTCAGGCCTGGCAAGATGGGGCAGCGGAGAAGAGGGAAGGCCCTTCAAGGGGAAGGGAGCTTGTCCAGTGCGTCTTGGGTGGTGGGAAGAAATCAAAAGGAAAGCAAGCCTGGTGAGGAGGTTTGGGTGAGAGACTGCAGAGGCCTTGAATGCCAGAGTAGGGCTGAGATTGGACCCTGTGAGTGGGGATGTGGGAACGGTTGAGGGGTAACCCCTTTAAAAGCTGGACATTCCCTCTGGGGCAGTTGGGAGTAGACAAGTGGGCTGGAGTTGGGCAGTGGCCGCTGGCTGAAGGGGTAAGCAGCTGAGAAGGAGGGGGTGAGTTCCCAGGTTTCTCAGATGGGTGGCGGGACCAGCTCCCCCAGGTGGGAGGCCATTGGAATAAGGTTGGAAGGTTGCCGAGCCACGGGGCAGGGTCTGTGGGGTACCAAGGAAGAGCAGAGTCTGAACCTCAGATCAAAGAGGGAGATGTGGGTGCAGGAGGGCGGGCGTCAGGTGGTCGGGGCAGGAGTAGTCATTCCCAAAAGGTCCATAGGAAGTAAGCTGTCCTATTCAGCATGGACTCAGGTCTTCCTGAACCAGACTGGACCCCCGGTAGAGTTGAGGGTTGAGCATCTACTCCCGGGTTCTATGAGTAAGGCCTGGGAGCACTGGGAAGCCAGGGCTGGTGTTGAAACCTAGACCGTGACCCCTTCTTTCCAAGTCTTTGGTCCTTGGGGTCTCACTGGCTGGGGGGTGTGGGGTGTCTTGGACCGCACCTTGAGCAGTCTGTCCAACTGGTTTCTCCTCTGTCTTCCTCTGCTCTCCTCGCTCTCTCTTGGGTTGAGAGAGACTTGCTGGAGGGCAGGGGACAGGGTTCAGGGGAAGGGCAGTGGGTGGAAAGCCCCTCATCTCTCCCCCTTGTGCCATTCTGTCCAGAATTCACGGTACCAGACGTACCAGCGCATGTGGAACTACATGCAGTCGAAGCAGCCCAGCGTGTTTGTCAAGAGCACAGAGGAGGGCATCGCCCGCGTCCTCAACTCTCGCTATGCCTTCCTGCTCGAGTCCACCATGAACGAGTACCACCGGCGCCTCAACTGCAACCTCACCCAGATCGGGGGCCTGCTTGACACCAAGGGCTACGGCATCGGCATGCCGCTGGGTATGTGGTGGCAGGACTGGGGGCTTGGCAAGCAGGCCGCGGGGCTTCCTGGCTGTAGGGCCTTGGGCAGGTGATGTCACCTTCCTGAGCCTCTGCGCCCTCAACCTGTGAAAACGGGCCTCGGAGCAATCTGTTCCAGCCCCGCAGGGCTGCTGGGAGTGCAGGAGACTGTGCAGGTCAGCACACGGCAGGAGGCTGGCGCCTTCTCACATGGCTCCAGGGCCCCTCGAGGGTGAGGACCTGGTTTCATTACTTCAGATTCTCTGCACCAAACCCACAGCCTGGCTCAGAATAGGTGCTCAGAAAATGGCTGACGGATACTGCTGGCTCGGTGGAGAGGCGGAGGGAGGATAGAAGAATGGGTGGATCGGCCAGCAAGACTTAGACATGCTTTTCCAGGGCTCACCACCAATATTGCCACCAAATTTGGGCATTTTAGCTTTTAAACCTCTTCATATGCTGATGACTGCTGCGATAGTCACATATTACTGTTTAACACGTTACCCCAAATCTTAGCTGCTTCGCAACAGCGTTGGTACTGTGCCAGGCAAGCAGTGTGGCCTGGTGCTTTGTGGGGACAGGCTCTGGAGTCACTGACCTGGATTCAAATGCCTGCTCCCTCTGCCCCCCAACTCAGCTTCAGTGTCACCTGCCCTGGGGCTGGTAATACCTGCCTCACAGGATCACTGTGAGGCGTGAATACAATTCTATAAACCAAGGTTCTGGCAAATAGTAGGTGCCTGATAAATGCTAAGCAGCCCATTCGCCCATATCCAGAGTTCCTGGCACTGGTCGATGCTCAAGACGTATTGCAGTGAATGAAGAAATGAGCACAGGAGAGGGTAGGCGTGGGATGGTTGGAGGAGACAGGTGGTCCAGGGTTGGGCCATGCAGAGGAGAGGTGTGGCTGGGGGTCTTTTGCCTGGCCGTGTGCAGGCGTGTGCTGGATGCTGGATGCTGGATGCTGGAACAACATAGCGGGGAGCTGGCAAGCTCCGCCCTCCTGTCCTCTGCTAGGGGCACAGACAGCAAACCGACAGTGAACACAGCTTTATAATGTGATGTCAGGTGGTGACAACTGCTCTAAAGTAAATTAAGGGGAAGAACTGATGGAGTGGAGCGCTTTGTGTCATTGTAAATAAAGTCCGTTAGAGAAGACCCCCTGAGGAGGCACCACATGAGCAGAGCCCTCAGTGAACTGAGAGAAGGAACATCCCAGGCAGAGGGAAAGCTCCCTAGTGATGGGTGGGTGAGGGGGGCCTCCTGGAGGACTAGCCAGGAGGCCAGTGTGGCTAGAGCTGAGAGCCGTGGGGGCGGGGGAGCCCCAGTGGCCTGGCCAGCGGCTAGACCAGCAGTTCTCAACCTGTGGGTCGCGACCCCTTTGGTGGTCGAACGACTCTTTCACAGGGGTCACCTAAGACCATCCTGCATATCAGATGTTTACATTACAATTCATAACAGTAGCAACATTACAGTGATGAAGTAGCAACGAAAATAATTTTATGGTTGGGTCACAACATGAGGAACTGTATTTACAGGGCCAGCAGGTTGAGAACCACTGGGCTAGACCGTGTAGGCCAGGAGAGGACTTTGTCCTCACAGCACCAGGAAGCCACTGGAGAGTTTTAAGTATGAGGGAGGCATGGTCACTGTTTCTGAAATTGTTTCTCTGGCTGCTGTGTGAAGAAGAGCCTGGCTGGGGATGAGAGGGGGCTGCAGGGAGGGACCACGGCCAATCTGACCTGGGGTGCAGTGGGCGTGGCCAGGCATGGTTGCAGGGGAGCAGTGGTCAGACTCAAAGGTGTACAGGGCACACCCTGGGGACATGGTGGAGACAGGGAGCAGCGGGGGACTGGTGGCAGCGCTCGGGCCCCATGGCCGCTCGTTCCATGTGCCGCCCAGGCTCGCCGTTCCGGGACGAGATCACACTGGCCATCCTGCAGCTCCAAGAGAACAACCGGCTGGAGATCCTGAAGCGCAAGTGGTGGGAGGGGAGCCGGTGTCCCAAGGAGGAGGACCGCCGTGCTAAAGGTCAGCCACCTGCATGCGTGCCCCCTGGGAGCCCCTTCACAGCCCCGTGCCTGCACAGTTCAACCCCTGGCTCTCCCCCGACCCCCAGGTCTGGGCATGGAGAACATCGGCGGCATTTTTGTTGTGCTGATCTGTGGCCTCATCATTGCTGTCTTCGTGGCCGTCATGGAGTTTATATGGTCCACGCGGAGGTCAGCAGAGTCCGAAGAGGTGAGGAGGTTGGCAGAGGGTGTGGGGTTGCAGTGGCGTCCAGGTCGGAGGGGCATGAAGACTGTAGCACTGGGAGCCACACTGGAGGGAAACAGGCCGCGAGGAGGGGCCGGGGAGCCAGGGAGGTGAGGGGGTCTGGGAGAGTTCAGGGGTAGAGGAGGTTGAGAAGAGGAGAGAGCAGTTTGGGGGGAGAATCCACAGGCATGAGGAGGGCAGAGGCAGCGACGAGGATGCCGATGCCGGGGAAAGGAGTGGGAAGGGGCACAGCCGGGGAGAGGATGTGGGGAGAGGCAGAGGTAGTAAAGCAAGAAGAAACGGGGGGAGAGGTGAGGAGAATGCAGCTGCACGAGCCTGGATTGCTGACGGGTCTCCCACTGTGTCCGGCCTCGGGTGCTGCCAGCCCACTCCTCCATCGCCAGACTGTTCCCGCCCCTGCCCTCCCAGCCTGTTCGGACCTTCCCTCTCCCTGCCAGCCAGCCCTCCCGCCATCCTCACTGTTGGCTGATGACTTTGCTTCTACTCTCCTGAACACATGCAGAGACCCCTTCCACATCTAGCTGCCGCCTATTTCTCCACGGCCCTGGGAGTTACTCCAGGCTCCTAGCTAAGGCCCCATCTGGCCCCATTTCCTCCCCTCTCGTCTTCCCCGGGACACCCCCCAGCAGTTCTCTCCTTGCCTCGGCATCATCAGTTCTCTTTATTGGATCAAGGCCGGCAGCATACAAATGTGCTGTCATTTCTCCCATCTTCAAAAAACCCTCTCAAGCCCACTTCCCTTCCCAGCCACCAGCCACGCTCCTCTTCCCTGACAGCCTTGAGACTTGTGTCTCCCTGCTGTTCCCAATTCCTCTCCTCCCATTCACTCTCGGACACACTCTAGTCCAGCTGCTGCCCCCACCTCTCTGCTGAAGCCACTCTTGTCACCAGCAGCCTCCACGGCTGAAATCCAGTGCCGGAAGCTCAGGCCTCATCACACGTGAGGTAGCGATAGGCTTCAGCCCGGCCCATCATTCTGTCCTCAAAACCCACTCTTCCCCACCCACCTCGCTTTCCTCTACCTCCCTGGCCACTGCTTTGTGGGAATTCTTGTGCGCGGGCCTGGGATTGCCTCTCTCCTTGGTGATCCCATCAACCTCATGGTAAGACCTTCCATTCTGTGGACTCCTGTGTTAGTTATCTATTGCCATGTGACAAATTGTCCCCAAATTCAGCAGCTTAAAACAGCAAACATATCAATTCAGTTTCTGTGGGTCCGGAAGTGGGAGCAGCTTAGCTGGGCCATTCTGGCCGCACAGGGTCTCTGCTGAGGTCATGGACACGATGTCGGCTGAATGCTCTGCTGGGCGGGAGGAGCCACTTCTGGGATGGCTCTGCCTCAAAATGTCCCTGTAGCTTTAAAAAAAATTTTAAAATTGATTTCAGAGAGGGCACATACCTCAATTGCAGCTTCTCCCCGACCAGGGCCCTGAGAAACATCGATGATGAGAGAGAATCATTGATTGGCTGCCTCCTGCATGCCCCCTACTGGGGATGGAGCCAGAAACCCTGGGCATGTGCTCTAACCAGAAATCGAATCATGACCTGGCTCATAGGTCGACTCAACACTGAGTCACACCAGCCGGGCATGCATGGCTGTACTTGTGGATTTTAATTTATGGAGGTGATTGAGTGAAGACACAGAGAATCCGATGCCATTGAAGGAATATTTTTATTACATTTTCCAAGAGAAGGGGCCCCACCGTGCCACACAGGACCACATGGGGAAGCACAAGGTTTGTGCAGAAGCAGAAGGAGGTGGCGGGGGTGGGGTGTCATGGGACTAGGCCAGAGCCTTTACTGGGGTTTCTGAAGGAAGACAAGGCAGGGCAACAGCTTAGAACTGGCTGGTTTGGATAATGTCAGCCGGCTCTGGGCTAGAGGAGTGGTCTCCAGTTGTCTGGTGCGTGCTCCCAGGTGAGTTAGGACAGCTTGATGTGTGAGAGGTACATGAAGGGTGTGGGTGGGGGTGTGGACTTGGGATTGGCTGGTTGGCATGTGGAAGGTGGGCCGGTAGCCCTTTGCTATCTACCTCTAAGAATTGGCTCCCTCTGAGAAGGGCAGTCTCTCCCTGGTCAGCAAGATTTTAAAGATATCAAAACATCCTAAGATACAGAAAATAAAGAGCACGACTAGCACACACATGCACATGGCAGCTGGCAGGAGGCCCCAGTTCCTCGCAGAGGGGCCGCCACAGGGCTGTGTGTGTCCACGGCGTGGCAGCCGACTTTCCTGAGTGAGTGATCCACAAGCCGGCAGAAGCCAGCATGTCAGCTGACCTAGCATGTTCTGTTGGTCATACAGCAACCTGGACGCAAAGGCAGAGGGGCTGACACAAGGGTGGGAACACCAGGGGATGGGATCTTGGGGGCTGCCTACCTTAGCCTCCAAATGTGTATCTCACAGGGACCTCTCCCTGAACCCAGGGTTTGTACTCGACATCTCCACGTGGATGTCTAACGGACACGTAACGCAGGTGTCCAACATGGAGTCCCTGCCCACCCACCAGGCAACACCGTCATTCTGGTTGCTCAGGTCAAAATACGTGGCATTACCCTCCACTCCTTCCTCTCTTTCCCACCCTCTATCTGATCTCTTGGCAAGTCCTGTTGGCTCCACCTTCAAAATACTATACCCAATATCCAACCCTTTCTCGCCTCCACAGCGGCCTCGGTGCCTCCCTGCTCTTGCCCTTGGCCTCCCTACAGTCTAGTCCCGTGGTTGGCAAACCACGGCTCGCGAGCCACGTACGGCTCTTTGGCCCCTTGAGTGTGGCTCTTCCCCAAAATACCACGTGCGGGTGCGCACATACAGTGCGATTGAAACTTCGTGGCCCATGCGCAGAAGTCGGTATTTTGTGGAAGAGCCACACTCAAGGGGCCAAAGAGCCACATGAGAGCCGCGGTTTGCCGAGCTGCAGTTTGCCGACCACTGGTCTAGTCTCAACACCCATGATCCTGTGAGAGCACAGCATCCCCCCTGGCAAGCTCTCCACTGACTCCCATCCAACTCAGAGTAAAAGCCAAATCCTTAGTGTCCTCTGGCCTCCCATGAGCTGGCCCCATTGCTCCTCTCACCTCCTCTACCTCTCTCCCCCTTGCACACCCCATTCTCATGGTTCCTGAACATCCGCCACTCTCACCTCCGCACCTTTGTCCTGCTGAGCGGCTGCTGCCTGCTCTCCCTCCGGGCTCCAGGGCACACCTCTTCTCTATGAGTTTTCCCTACCTGCCCCTTGTTGAAATTCAGCCTCACTCCCCACCCACACGCCCCACCACTTTTGCGGACTTTTTCTTCAAAGCACTCATCATCGGCTCGCATACCACCTGCGTTTGCATCTTTCTTTTTTTCCTTTTTTTTTTTTTTTTTTGCATCCGCACACTGGAATTTAACCTCCACAAGGGCAGGGACTGCTGTCTGGTTCTCTGCTGTATCCATGGCCCAGAACTGCCTGGCACACAGTAGGTGCTCAACATATATGCCTAGCAGTAATGATAGGAGATGGAAGGACTAGAGGCAGAAAATTTAAAGTGAAAAGACAAGAGAGAGAAAGTGAAGGGCAGATTCAGGAAGAAGCCCACGTAAGAACGGAGAGGGGAGAGAAAAGTGGAGAGACTGGAGCAGAGAGCTGGAGAGGTGAGAGGAAGGAACCAGGAGGGAAGGGAAAGGAGACGAAAGGCCTGGGGGTGGGGCGGGGAGAAAGAGGCGAGGAAAGCCGGTGGGGTGTGGAGAGGAGAGGAGGGGGTGTGGAGAGAAGCTGGGGTGGCGGGGAGGGAAGAGACCGACGCAGAGCCTGGCGAATGGGTGGTGGCGAGGAGAGCGAGGGCCGGTGACCCCCTCGCTGCCCGCAGGTGTCGGTGTGCCAGGAGATGCTGCAGGAGCTGCGGCCC
>NW_006288857.1:453136-457252 GCF_000327345.1 Myotis davidii
CAGGGACGGGCCCGCCCCAGGCTCTGGCCGCCCAGCCTCCCCTGCGATCGAAGAACAGGACTTGTGCCCTGGCGGCCGGTCGCCACGATTTTTGCCTTGGGTTCCGGGTGAAGAGCGAGGCCCGCTCCGGAGCCTGCCTGCGCCCCCTATTGGAGTCGCCAGAGTGTGCGGCGGACCCCGCACTCTGCCCCCGACTGCGGACACGAGGAGCGCAGGAACTGAGAACTCCAGGGGCCGGGGACTACGGGCTTATCCCCGGAAGCCGGGAGCAGTCTGCCAGGAAAACCCTGTCCTGGGACTGCTCAGGCTCCCAAGACTTGACGCAGCTCCCCACTTCTGGAGGAGGGCCTCTGGGCGGATGGGTGTCCCCTGGCGCCCCTCGCCTCTTTTTTTCTCTCTTTTTTGGGGGGAGAAACTTCGGAATTTCTATGAGACACCCCCCAGGGAGCGGGTCAGTTGGGCCCTCATCCCTCCCCCTGCCACACCCCAGTCCCGTTGGAATAAAAAAAGAACAAAACCCCCAAACCGGGGATACCCCGAGTTCATTTCCTGGGAGCGTGAGGGCATTAAAGGCTTGGACCGCCTGAGGAGTCTGCTCAAAACCACAGGCTGGATGGTCACTTTTGCACTCTCCATCCTTGGCCCTGCCCACAACCAGCAGGTCAGCCCAGGTCCCGGCAGCTGGCCCGTTTCCACTGACCTCTCAGGACAGAAGGAGGCTGCGACAAAGACCCGGAGACAGATGGAGAGAGATGCGGGAGTCTGGAGAGGCGGAGACACCAGGAAACACGCAGAAAGACAGAAACCAGATGGGGCTGGGGGAGGGGAGGACAGTGAACTGTTCAGTGTGGTGGTGCCTGGGGGCCGTGTGCTGGTGGTGTGTGCCTAGGCAGGGATGATTGGCGACGTTGCAATCATGCGCATATGTGTGTGTACATACATCCACGAGGCCATCTTCAAACGTCTGTGGCTGACCCAGTGTGTCTGCTGAAAATGTACCTCCCCAGCCCCCAGAGAGGGAGGATAAATCCCCGCAGAGAGGGAAGAGGGTGGGTCTGTTTTCTGTCCCTCCCTCCCTCGCCCAGCTGGAGGTTTCTGTGGAAACTGCAGCTGAGAAAGGACGAGTGAAGGTCACACAGTGAGAGCCAAAACAAGGCCGAGTAGGAGGGGAGAGGTGGGGGAGAGAGAGAATGGGAAGAGACTCAGATGGGGGGGGGGGTGAGGAGAGAATGAGGGGTGCAGAGATGGATAGGGAAGGAGAGTTAGGGGCAGATGAGGTGAAAGGATGAGAGAATGGAGGGCAGGAGAGGGATGGGCGGAGGGGGAGACAGGAAGCAGGGAGGGTAAGATACCTGGGAATTGGGGCTGAGAGAAGCAGGGATTGAGGTGGAGCAGAGACAGGTGAGAGACAAGAAGCCATAGGAAACTAGAGGGTGACCGGAGGGGCCTAGAGCAGTGAGCGAAGCCAAACAGGGACAGCGCGAGGGAGAGAGGCTGGCCCTGCCCCTGTGGCCCAGAGCAGGGAGCTGTCCGTTCAGCACCGGACCGGCTGCCGCACTGCTCTGCCTCCCTCCCCCGCACACCCCAAGATACCTGCCTATCACACAGCACCCCCAGTCCCCATTGAGCCCCTTCTGTATCAGACACTTGCCCTCAGGGACAAGTGTGAGAGTGAGCTTGTGTCTCAATGGTTCTGTTGTCTCCACATGTCTCTTACAGACTCTAATCGATGTCTCTGCCCTTGGCCCGTACTGTGAGTCTGTCCAGTGACTAGACTACATCTGCAGACATTTCTAGTCTCTCCCAGTCCTGGTCCCAATACCACACTGCTGATCATCTCTGGGTTCTTCCCATTTCCGAGTCTCACCCGCACCCCCATTTCTGCTCGGAGTCTCTCCAGTCTTTATCTTGGAGTGTCTCCAATTTTTTAACTGTCTGTGTCCCTGTGTCTGTGTCACCTTCACTGAGTACTTCTATTGCTCTGTCTCCCTCCATCCATTTTCTCATCTCTGTTTTTGTCCATCTGTATCTGCCTCTCTCTGGTCCTGGACTATGTGTCCATTTCTCCTCTTAGGTGCCCCTGTCTCTAGTGCTGAGTTCCCCTGTCGTTGTCCATCCCTGTGACCTTCCTAAGTCTTCCCCCCCAATTCCGCAGAGCACCATGCACAGTCATCAGTCTCACCAGGGTGGTGCCTGAGGAGGGAGTGCGTGTCTAGCATGGGGTGTGGGGACCAAGGCTTCCCGAGCCCAGCTGGAGAGTAGGAGGAGAGAACCTAGAATCTCTTGGGACCCAGACACCTCCAGGCTTCTCTGTCTCTCCATCCCTTCCCCATGGTCCTGGCTCATTCCTGCAGGCCAGGGTGTCAGGAGAGGGAGGAGATATATTAACAGGTTCTCTCTTGCTCCCCCAGGAAGGAGACAGAGTTGGGGAGAGCAGCCTGGGGTCCAAATACCTGGCTTAAAAAATCTGCCCTCCCTTCCCCAGTCTCCATGGAGACAGGCCAGGTCTGCTGGCCCAGCCTCCTTTGCTGCATATTCGGCCTCCCTGTTACCATAGCAACAAGGGACAGCAGAGAGGGAAGGGGATAGGTCAGAGTAGGGCATTGGGCTGAGGCTCTGGGTGCTGGGAGAAGCTAAGAAACTGCCTCCCTGCCTCCTACTGGCACACCAGGCTCACACTGCTCCTTGCCTGTGAACACTCCCATAGGTGGAGGGGAGACCCACATTCTGAGAAAGCCACAGAGACAGGTTCTCTGCTCCTTCTACTCACCTCAGGGAGAGTCTGGAGCGTTCCTCATAGAGAAAAGGGTGGGGGGAGGCCATGACTCTTCGGGTTCCAGTGGGTGACTGCTGGGGTGCCAAGTGTATGTGCAGGCCTGGGGTATGGGTGCCGGCTGTGTGTCTGTATGTGCATACGCATACCAGCATGGATGTGTGTGGCGTACGGGTGGGACATTGGGGTGTATTTGGAGGTGCCACAAAGGTGTACACAATAGCACCCCAATAGATGATGTGT
Source organism: Myotis davidii (assembly GCF_000327345.1). Lineage (NCBI taxonomy): Eukaryota > Metazoa > Chordata > Mammalia > Chiroptera > Vespertilionidae > Myotis > Myotis davidii. Next base: position 456,153 of record NW_006288857.1, read on the forward strand.
ACAGCATGGGAGGTGTGTGGGATGGCATCGAGTGATGTTTGTGTGAATTATTGGGCTGTGTGAGTCCGTCATTAACAATTAGCAACCATAATCTGTCATTCTGGCACTGTGGACCTTTGTTCATGCCCAGATATCCTGGGGAGGAGCATATGTGATGGTGTGTGTGCTGTGTGACCATGCCACAGCGTCCACAAGGCTCCCGTGGTGTCTGGAGGCAGTGTGAGGCCTGTGGTGTGTGATGATGCTGAGCGTGGATGTGTGTTGGTTCTGTGGGCAGCGTGGTTTTGGGTCTCTATGTGAGCTGGCACGAGGCCAGATATGGTGTAGTGTTCCGAGGGGGTGTGTTAATCTGCATGGCACTTCATGACTGTGATTGTGTTCTGGTGTGATGGTGTGTGAGGTTTGTGCTATGTGCATTTCATTTCTCCGTGTTCGTGAGGCTGGCTTGAGGTTTTGTGAGGGGGCAGTGCAGTGTGTGTGAGTGAGGGTACTGTGATGGTCAAGCTGAGGGGGGTGTGATGGAGGGGTGCGTGTGTGTCCCCCCAGGGTCTGGGCTACCTGGGTGTCCGTGGCTGTGGTGCTGAGTGCGGCCCCTGGTTGTGATGTGTCTCCTGTGGACCTGTGCAGTTGCGTCTTATTGGACGGCTCTGCCAAGGTGAGGGGCAGGAGGAATACACGCATTGAGGGGCCTCAGGTCTCCTCCCCGCTCTGTAGCACCCCCTCCTCATTGTGGGGTCTCCCTTCCCACTTGTGCCCTCTGCAGCGCCCCCTCCTGAGCAGAACCCCACGCAGTCTCCAGCCGCCCCCCCTTCACTGCGGACAGAGGTGCTCTGGGCCCCCCGCCTTGCTGCGGTGGTGTACCGGGCTTTCCCGCACCGGGTGTCCACCTCCCACAGCCCAGCCCTCCCCCTCGTGGCACACCCGCACAATGAGGGGAATTCCGGGGCTCTCCCTCCCTCAGTGCCCCCTCCTCGGAGGCGCCCCCACATTGTGAGGGTCTCTAGGTTTTTCATGGCGGGGGATCTCCGGGATCCCCCTCCTGCAACGTTCTCCCCTGGCGGAGGCTGGGGGCGGGGAGGACAGCTGCAGTACCGGAGGCG
>NW_006288857.1:457517-458466 GCF_000327345.1 Myotis davidii
CCGGACTCCGCATCCCTGCCTGCCCGATGCTGTGGCATGCCCAGCCTCTGTGCGTGCGTGTGCTTGTGCGCGCGTGTGAGCTCCTGGCTCTGCCAGGCCCTGGGAGCACCGTCTGCCCGCGATTGTGTAGCCCGGTGTGTCTGACCCTCTGCAGCCACGTCTGGGTGTGTCTGCCGGCTGGTGTTTGTGTCTGGGGGTGTTGAAGCCCCTCTGCTTCCCTGGCCGGGTGGGGACTAGATGACCTCTCTTTCTCCTTCCAGGCCTGAGGGGGGGGAGGGGGTCTCTGCAGTGCGGTGCAGTGCGGCCTGGGGCTGCGGTTGTGTGCAGCCCTTATCTGGGGGAGCAAACATTGGGGTTGGGAGGAGCAGGAGAACCCTAGCTGGGGACGGAGTGCCTGGCTGAAGGCAAACGTTTGCAAGTGCATGGTGGGGGGCGGTGTGGGGGGGATCCCGCATGCCTGGCTATGCCCTTGCCTCAGTGTCCGTGTGTCCTTGTCTGTCTGCGAGTCTCTCCAACAGATGCCGCCTCCTTCCTGGCTGACCACCTGACCCCCAGCAGCCCTGGATTCCTTCCTGAGTGCCTGGGGCGCGTTGGGGGCGGGGGGAGTGGGAAGGGATGGGAGAGCAGGTGGGCTAGGCTGGGTGGGATGCAGAGAGAGGGTTTGGGTGGGAGAAGCTAAGAAAGAGAGAGTATGAGGGATGGGGAGAAAGATGGCGGATGAACAGCTGATGGGCCCAGGGATGGAGGTGGGGGATGGGGTTTCAGATCTGTGGATTGAGGTGGGTGATGGGGGATAGGGAGAAGAAATGGCTGGGGAGAGGACTAGGGAGAGGAAGGGGGGGTGGGAGTCAGTGATGCTTCCAGGTAAGTGGGATGGAGAGAGCGGACGCCATGGCAGATGGAAGAGAGGACTGAGGCTAAAGGCCTTAGAGAAGGAACTGTGGGGGGC
>NW_006288857.1:458689-470756 GCF_000327345.1 Myotis davidii
GTGGGGACAAAAAGAGAAGTGAGGTGCTTACATGGAAAGATGGAGAAAAATGCAGGGACAAAGAGATACTCCAAAAGAGACAGGGAGAAAGAGAGACACGGGCAGAGAGACCTAGTAAGCCACAGAGAGACAAGGAGAGAAACAGGCTGGAGAGGTGACCCAAGGACACACGTGCTCTCCAGACACAGCCTGAGTTAGCCCGAGTGGGAGGAGGAGACAGAAGGCAATAGGGGAGGTGGAGGGAGAGATGCCCAAAGATGATGCCCAGATACCCTGAGGGGGGAGGGACGGGCTGGCCAGGTACCGAGACTGTGTGAGCTGAGGGCATCAGGGAGGCGGACAGCACAGAAAATGGCAAGGAGCCATAGGCAGACTGCAGCGAGACAGGCGCGCCCCCCACTCCTGAAGGTGCTCCCGCCCTGCAGTACACCACTCTGGGCCTCCTGCCTTCACTGGGAAAGTCTCAGCTCCCCCTCCAACAGATGGAAGCCTGTCCCCAAGGGAGTCTGGTCATGGCAAGGGCAAGCAAGAGCCAAGGTCACCCAGCCCCCTCCCTCAGACCAGGGTCCAGGCCCCCAAGCCCTCCTCCCTCAGACCCAGGAGTCCAGGCCCCCAGCCCTCCTCCCTCAGACCCAGGAGTCCAGGCCCCCAGCCCTCCTCCCTCAGACCCAGGAGTCCAGGCCCCCAGCCCTCCTCCCTCAGACCCAGGAGTCCAGGCCCCCAGCCCTCCTCCCTCAGACTCAGGGTCCAGGTCCCACTCCTAGGCCTCACAGGGACCAGAGCATCAGCTCCCAGCCTCCCCTAAGGCTTCTGGGGTGCACAGCTGGCTTTCTTCCCGACTCCAGCCAGGCCCCCATCTTTCCTCTCCTGCCTCCCCCTTCCTATCTCTACCCTGACCCCAGGAGCTTATATCTCCACATCTCTCCTCCATGGGTCTACTTCTCTGCACAGGCTGAGACCCCTCCTGGGACTGAGGCTGAAGGAGTGTCCTCACTGTCCCCAAGCCTCTGTGCGCCGTGTCAGGCGCAATGCTGCTGCAGGGCTGGCCCAGGGCCAACCCTCCCTCCCACCCCCTGTTCTGTCCTAGAAGCTCTAGGCTGCAGCCCTGCCCAATAGCCCCCCAAGCTCAGCCTTGGGTCTGGGGGCAGACAGCAGGCAGCTCAGCCCTCTGCAAGGTCACGAGGAGATTATCGCTGAGCCTCGCTGAGCCTGGGATCCTGGCCTGGCCATGGGCCCAGGGGATCTGTCAGCAGCCCTCCACCAGCACTCGGCCTCTCCCCACCCCTCCCGTCACCGTCCCAGGACACTGCCTTCCCCATCTGCCCAGGCGGCCAGACTGGGACTTCGGTCACTCGCCCTCACCGCATCCAGTCAAGCCAGGCCTGGGGCTTCTGCCTCTTGCTCTTGTGCACCCCTAATCCCAGCCAGCTCCCACTCTGTCCTCCAGAGACCTGACTGTGTCCACCCCTGTCCAACCTGCTCACAGGAGAGTGGCAGGGACCCACAGCTTGTCAATCAAAGCCCTCAGGCTGGCTGGCTCCCAAGATGTGCTGGGTCCTCTGAGAGACAGAGACGGATACATCCGTGGGGCTGGGGAGTGAGGCCCAGGGTAAGAGACCGGAGGAGAAGACCAGGGCGAGCAACATACATGTGAGCTGGAGCTGGAGGGACAGATGCCAAGCTGGGTGCAGAGACAGACAGACACAGAGAGGAAGACTGTAGAGTGAGACAGTGAGAGACAGTTGGGGAGAAACTCACCGAGCCTCACAGAGCAGACGCAGGTTGAGAGATGAAGGCAGAGACACAAGACCGAGAGGGGCCGAGACAAGGATGCGGAAAGATGCGAAGACAGAAAATACTGACACTTAGAGAGGCTGAGATCCCAGGCTGGGGGCCTGGACTCCTGGGTCTGGAGAAGGAACCCAGAGGGACAGACTCAGCAGACAGAGATGGTTCAAGAGACGGAGACATTGTGTGCGAGACAGAGACATAAAGAGCTGGAGAGCAGAGGGAAACAAAAGTCATAGAGAGACACAGGCAGCGAGACTCAGAGACAGAGAGAGACACAGGCAGCGAGACTCAGAGACAGAGAGAGACACAGGCAGCGAGACTCAGAGACAGAGAGAGAGATCGACAGACAGCATTAAGTGAGGAGGGTGAGAGATCAGGGATAGAAATAGCCACAGAGATGCAGAGGTAGAAGGAGACAGGGGGAGACAAAACAGAACAAGACAGAGAGGCATAAACAGAGACCCAGACAAATCAAGAGAGAGGCAGGCAGATACAAGACACAGACACTTGGAAGGTTGGACAGGCCTGGGGAGGGGGAGAAGGAGACAGAGGAGACACACAGGAGTAAAAAGACACACAGAGACAGAAGGGAGTGACCGCAGATCTGGGCGCAGAAACAGAGAGACGCGCAGACACCCAGATGGAGACCCTCAGGGACAGACCCCCAGCAGCACGTGGAGCCAGAGGCGGTGGTGCCATTTGGCAGAGACGAGACTCACAAGTTTGAGAGACACCCAGAGCCAGAGGGAATCCCACCCAGAGACACAGGCTGAGAGACACAGGGCAGGGGAGAGAGGCTCGGAGGGCAGGTGCCCCCGTAACCCCTTCTCGCCCGCAGTCTGGTGGCTCTGACAGCTATCGTGTCGCCACCTCGCAGGACAAGAAAGATGACAAGAGCTCGCCCAAGAAGAGCAAGGCCGCCAAGGAGCGCCGGGACATGGAGGACCTCAAGAAGGAGGTGGCCATGGTAAGCCCGCCCTTGGCACCGCACAGGGTCCCAGACAGGCCCCACCCCAGCCTTGGGCACCACACTCACATGCCTCCCCTCAAACCCCCGTTCCTCAGACAGAGCACAAGATGTCGGTGGAGGAGGTCTGCAGGAAGTACAACACGGACTGCGTGCAGGTGCGCGGGCCGGGGTGTGGGCTGGGCCCGGCCGGGTCCTGGGTGCGTGTGGAGTGCTGGGGTGCCAGGGCTGCTCGGGGAAGGTTCTGTGTGAGTCCTGTGCCCCCAGGGTCTGACCCACAGCAAAGCCCAGGAGATCCTAGCCCGGGACGGGCCTAATGCGCTCACGCCGCCGCCTACCACCCCCGAGTGGGTCAAGTTCTGCCGCCAGCTCTTCGGGGGCTTCTCTATCCTGCTGTGGATCGGGGCCATCCTCTGCTTCCTGGCCTACGGCATCCAGGCGGGCACCGAGGACGACCCCTCTGGGGACAATGTGAGTGCCCTCCACCCTACTCTGCACAAGGCACTTCTCCCTGTCCCCGTAGACTTTTCAGAGCCCACTCCCCTCCATTTCCTCCTCTGCCTTTCACCATCGTCCCAGGAAAGAACTGGAGAAGGGAGAAGGGAAACAGCCTCAGAGAGGCCAAATCACTTCCCCAAGATCACACAGCAGGACACGTAAGCTGGGCTCCGTCCCAAGACTGTGTGATCTCGGTGGCCTCAGGGGCAGGTACCACCAGGGGCTGTGGCCTGAAAGAGCCCAAAGACAGAGCTTGCTCATGTAGAGACCCAGGCAGACCCAACTACGGCACTGTCAGGGCCCAGCTACCAACACAGGGACACATGACATGCCCATGAACACAGGCCCACACACTGATTACATATAGATTCTTGCCTACACACACACGCACAGATACACATGCGCAGAGTCAATGCAGTCACACTTGGGTACAGCCACGCAGCCACCTAGTTCAGGCACGCGGGCACAGACAGGCTGATGGAAAGAGACACAGGAACTCGAACACACAGCGTTGCAAGCAGACAAACATGAGGATCAGGCACAAACACACAGTATTCTCAGAAATTAAAGCCAAACAGGAAGGGAGACCAACAGACAAAGGTTCACACACAGAGACTCAAACACAGTCCCATAAATTTAAAGCCAGGCATGCAGACAGTCAGACATACACACTGACCTAAACAGACAGACACATGGACAGATACTAGCACACCCGGATCCTCCAACACAGACAGAAGGCAGACAGAGAGATGGACAGACCCAGACACCCAAACACTCATGCTCAGAAAGAGGGACTCACACATGATAGGCAGACAGATTCACAGACAAGAGAGACTGACACACAGACCTTTACATGGACACAGCCCTGGGGTCAGACACACAATTACAAACCCCCCATTGACACACAGCTCCCTTCCCAGATTCCACAAACTCGGGGTGGGGCTGGGGAGGGCTCGGCCAGCCTGACCCTGCATCTCCCCACAGCTCTACCTGGGCATCGTGCTGGCGGCCGTGGTCATCATCACCGGCTGCTTCTCCTACTACCAGGAGGCCAAGAGCTCCAAGATCATGGAGTCCTTCAAGAACATGGTTCCCCAGGTGCGGGTGCCCAGGAAAGGCCAAAGGGGAGGGGACAGGTGGTGGGCGCCCTGCCAAGTGACCGCAGGGAGAGAGTCCGGGAGGTGACTCCTTCCCATCCCTCCCCAGCAAGCCCTCGTGATCCGGGAAGGTGAGAAGATGCAGGTGAATGCTGAGGAGGTGGTGGTCGGGGACCTGGTGGAGATCAAGGGTGGAGACCGAGTCCCAGCAGACCTGAGGATTATCTCAGCCCACGGCTGCAAGGTGGGCCTGGGCCTGGGGCCCAGCTCTGCTCTTCCTGGAGTGGCCAGGAGTCCAGGCCCCCAGCCCCTCCTCCCTCAGACCCAGGGGTCCGGGCCCCCAGCCTCTCTTCCCTCAGCCCCAGGAGGAAAAAACTTGGTAAGTAATAAATGTCTGTTGAAATGGTGATTTTATCAATTATTACTTCTATGGTAGAAAAATTACACTTGAAATTATAAGCAGCATGTTATAATGGCCCCATGAAAACAAGAGTGTTCATCCTTTTGTGTGAATCATTCAGAGGTTCTTCTAGAGCAAGCATGTCAAGGCCCAAGGCTAACATGGGCCAAATAAACAGGGTTTAAATTTATGTGGTGCAAAAAAACAAAAGATTCAATTTTCATAGAAACGTAGGTTTATTTCGATAGAGACATGCTGAATATAAAGGGCTGAAATAAATGAGTAATCGTTAACATAAAATAATAGAACATTTTAATAAAAATTAATATTTTTTCTTGAACATGAACTTACCAGTCACAGAATAACTGCACAAATTAATAAGCGTAACGCAAACAAACCTATTTTTCTTGTTCTCCGAAAGCAAAATATTTCCTGTTGCGCACACCAAACAAGTCAGTCCAAGGCTAATGACGTGGCAATCGGCTGCTAAAATATTCGCTGCTAGTATTGGTGGAGAGAAATGGTGCGCCTGCACGTAAGGCGCGTAAGGAAAATGAATGCATCATGACTTATAGTAATCAATCATTAGCGAGCGTTGTAGTTCTTAATTAATAATTATGTACAACAGGATATTGTAAAAATTAAGTTACAAAATTTTTATTAAAACCTTTCTTACATACCATTATATTGGCTGGGCCGCAAAAATATTCATTGTGGGCTGCATGTGGCCTGTGGGCCGTGAGTTTGACATGCTTGGTCTAGGCTCCTGTCCCCACCCCGCAGACCCATAGGTACCTGAGACTTTGGCAGAAGCCCCGTGCCCTCCCCATCCATCTGCAGGAGCCCAACCTCTGGCCTTTCAAACACCACTCACCCACCCAACCACCCAGGCTTCTAGCTGTGACCTCAAGGGACACAGACTTCAGCCCCAGTCTCCTGTGGACAAATGGCCCCTGATCCCAGGCCCCGGGCTAAGCCCTCTCTCCTCCGCACCCACCCCCAGGTGGACAACTCCTCCCTGACCGGCGAGTCAGAACCCCAGACCCGCTCTCCCGACTGCACACACGACAACCCCTTGGAGACTCGGAATATCACCTTCTTTTCCACCAACTGCGTGGAAGGTGCGGTGGGGTGCGGTGGGGGCACCAGGTCGGGCAGGGCTGGTCCAGACGGGCTCAGGTCCCTCTGAACCTCACGGAGCTCCTCCCCACACCTCAGCCTAATCCCCTGTGGCCCCACAGGCACGGCTCGGGGTGTGGTGGTGGCCACAGGGGACCGCACTGTCATGGGCCGCATCGCCACCCTGGCCTCAGGGCTGGAGGTGGGCAAGACACCCATCGCCATCGAGATTGAGCACTTCATCCAGCTCATCACTGGCGTGGCCGTCTTCCTGGGCGTCTCCTTCTTCGTCCTCTCCCTCATTCTTGGATACACCTGGCTCGAGGCTGTCATCTTCCTCATCGGCATCATCGTGGCCAATGTCCCAGAGGGCCTGCTGGCCACGGTCACTGTAAGGCCTGGACTTCACAGAGGGTTTGGGGGAGGGAGGGTTGGAGGTCCAGACCCCTGGGTCTCGGGGAGGAGGACCCTATACTACTGGGTCTGAGCGGGGAGGGGCTGGGGTGTGGATTTCAATGTTCTTGACAAGGGCAACTTGGGTATTTCAGGCTGAGCCTCCTAGATCTTGAATGAGGAGGGTCCTGGGACTCAGAGAACCTCATTAACAAAACAAACAAACAAAAATCCTGAGAAACACTACAAGGCATAAAGGGCTAACAATTTTGTCTTTTTAAAGCTAACTCACAAATTTAAGAAGTACATCGTAGTGATAGTGGTAGAAATCTAAAAAAGACATTAAAGCCCTAGCTGGTTTGGCTCAGTGGATAGAGTGCCGGCCTGCAGACTGAAGGGTCCCAGGTTCGATTCCGGTCAAGGGCACATGCCCGGGTTTCAGGCTCAATCCCCAGTAAGGGGTGTTCAAGAGGCAGCCGATCAACGATCATCTCTCTCATCATTGAGGATTCTGTTTCTCTCCCGCTCTCTTCTTCTCTGAAATCAATAACAAATATATTTTAAAAGCTAAAAAGACATTAAAGTAGTTTAAAAATAAGACAACAGTCCCCTTTCCTCTGCCCAGCCGCCAGCCCCCTTACGGAAGTCCGCTGTCTGCGCTCCTCCCATAGGCGTGGGCACATTGCAGCATGTTAGAAGTTTTCACGCACATCGAAGGGACGGTTCTAGGAAGACTCGTCTGCCTCTTGATCCTTTTAGTTATTACTAGAGGCCCGATGCACGAAATTCGTGCAAAGGGGATTGGCTCTCACAACCCCTCGCAGCCCCAGCCGGCCCTGGCAGCCTCGGCTTTGTCCAGACGGTCATTCTGCTGTTCGGTCTAATTAGCATATTAGCTCTTTATTATATGGGATATTAGCAGGCAGAGTTTCCCACTCCACCGTATTTGAAGCTACTCTTGGCCAAAGGCTGCTCACAGACATCGAATATACACACACGGGGTTGCACATGAGAATGTACAGATTGAGCATCAGGGCAAATGGAACACTCATGTCGGCTGCACCAGCTCAAGGTCCCCAGAATCCCCTTCAAGACCTCACCCAGCTCCTGCGTCCACCCCCAGGGAAACCCCTACACGGGCCCTGCTGAGGCACAGCTTTCCTGCTTCAGGTCAATTGGGATATTCAGTGTCAATTCTTGTTTCTGGTTCTTTTTTTTTTGCTGAACATCCTGGTATTTTTTTAATATATTTTTATTGATTTCAGAGAGGGAGAGAGAGAGAGAGAATCATTAATCGGCTGCCTCCTGCACACCTTCTACTGGGAATCGAGCCTCCAACCTGGGCATATGCCCTTGACCAGAATCGAATCTGGGACCCTTCAGTCCTCAGGCTGATGCTCTATCCACTGAGCAAAAGGCTAGGGCTGAACATCATATTTTTGAAATTTATCCATGCAGTTGCCTGCAATAGTAGCTCGCTCTTTTTCGTTGCTGTATAATATTCCATCTTTATTCCACAATTTATTTGTCCCTCCTGCTGTTAGTGGGCATTGGGGTTGTTTTCATTTTGAAACTATTGTAAGTGCTGCTGCTGTGAACATTCTAGTACATGTCTTTTGAGACACCTTTTTCTGTTGGTTTGTGCCTTGGGGTGGAATTGCTGGGTGACACCTTTCTCCCTGGGCGAGGCAGTTGGGTGGCTGGCGCTCGTGTTGCTGGTCCAGTCCTGCCGCCTGCCTCGGCCTGTACCTTGCTCGTCCCTGTGCACCCACAGGTGTGCCTGACACTGACTGCCAAGCGCATGGCCCGGAAGAACTGCCTTGTGAAAAACCTGGAGGCTGTAGAGACCCTGGGCTCCACGTCCACCATCTGCTCGGACAAGACAGGGACCCTCACCCAGAACCGCATGACAGTTGCCCACATGTGGTTTGACAACCAGATCCACGAGGCCGACACCACGGAGGACCAGTCAGGTGAGGGTGGGGTCCAGGCGGGGACCGAGGGGGCCTGGCCCCAAACGTCCCCAGCTGTGACACGTGCCTCCTCCAGGGACCTCGTTCGACAAGAGCTCGCACACCTGGGTGGCCCTGTCCCACATCGCCGGGCTCTGCAACAGGGCCGTCTTCAAGGGCGGTCAGGACAACATCCCTGTGCTCAAGGTGGGTCCGGCTGCCCGCCTGGCTTTGGCCCCGCCCACGCCCACCCCTGCTGCTCTGCCCTGACAGCCCTCTCTCCCCAGAGGGATGTGGCCGGCGATGCCTCGGAGTCGGCCCTGCTCAAGTGCATCGAGCTGTCGTCCGGCTCCGTGAAGCTGATGCGGGAACGGAACAAGAAAGTGGCCGAGATCCCCTTTAACTCCACCAACAAATACCAGGTACCGGCCCGGACCTCCCTTTCTCTCTGATGCCTTAGCGGTCAGCCCTGCTGCCCTCCTGCTTTGGGCGGGTTACTCACCTTCGCAGAGCCTTGGTTTCCCCATCTGTAAAATGGGAATGATAGTGCCCACCTGGGGGGGAGAGGAACAGAGCTGAGCGAGAGCAAGGTCTCTGCCGGAGCAGGAAGCAGAGGAGTAAAGATCTTCCCGCAGCAGAGCGTGGGAACCAGCTGGGGGTCTCTTTCATTCATTCACATTTTTTTTGAGCAGCCATGCGTGTCACACACGTGGTTTAGATCCTGGGGGTACATACCCAGTGAGTCCCTCTCATGGAACTTACTCTCTAGTGCTAGAAAACAGACAATGACAAAGCCACAAGGAAGTAGGGGATATTTCTGCCGGTCATCGTGCTGAGGGTGGGAGCCAGGGGAAGTGTCCCGGGCAGTGGGCACAGTATGTGCAAAGGCCCTGAGGCAGGAGTATGTTGACGTGTTTCAACAAGAGCCAGCCAGGCAGCCAGTGTGGCAGAGCAGAAAGCCAGGGAGTGTGGTGGGAGCTGAGGGCAGTGGATGCTGGGCCAGGTCCTGGCAGGCCTTCCGGGCCGCGGAGAGGACTTGGGTGTGACTCTGTTGGGGACATGAGCCACGGGAGGGCTCTGAGCAGGGGAGAGATGGAACCTGACTTATGTTCTTTAATTTAATATTTTTTTGTTAATCCTCACCAAAGGATATTGTTTCCCTTTTTCCCATTGATTTTTAAAGAAAACAGAAGAGAGAGAGAGAGGGAGGGAGGGGAGAGGGGAAGAGAGAGAGAGAGAGAAACATTGATGTGAGAGAGCCGCATCAATTGGTTGCCTCTCACACGAGCCCCAACCGGAGCAGGGATAGAACCTGCAACCCAGGTACCTGCCCTTGACCGGAAATCAAACCCTCGACCTTTCGGTGCACAGTCCGATGCTCGAACCACTGAGCCACGCCAGCCAGGGCTTGACTCACATTTTCAAACAGCTTTAAGAGATTAATTCACTTAATACCCATTTAAGTGTGTAACTCAGTACTTTCAGTATTTTCACAGGTATGTGCTGTCATCTACACAGTCAATTTTAGCACATTTATCACCTCAAAAAGAAACCCCACTTTCCTTAACTGTTGCCCTCAACCTCCCCCCCTCCCCAAGCCCGAGGCCAACACTAATCTACTTCCTGTCTCTACGGATTTGCCTGTTCTGGACTTTTCACCTAAATGGCATCCCACTATATATGGCCTTTTGTATGCGGCTTCTTTCACGCAGCATAATGCTTTCAAGGTTTATCCATGTAGCAGGGATCAGTGTTTCATTCCTTTTCATGGCCGAATAAGCTTCCATTGTATGGATAGGCCACCGTGTGTTTGTTCCTGTCGGCTACTGTGAATAACGCTGCTGCGAACATTCACGGTACAAGTGTTTGGGTGGGAGCAGTTTGTATGTCCCTTGGGGGTATGCTAGGGGATGGCTGGGTCACATGGTAGCTCTACATTTTGGGGAGCTGCCAGACTGTTTTCCAAAGTGGCTGCACCACTTCCCGTTAACTCACATTGTTAAAGGACTTGTCTGCCGTGGGGGAGAAATGCTATGGGGCAGGGAAGGCTGGATGGGGCTTCAGTGTGGAGGCTGCTGCGAGGTCCCATGTGAGAGGTGGTGGTGGCCTGGAGGTCAGAATCTGGGTGCATTTCACAGGTGAGCCGACCAGATGTGGGGAGGCCCAGATGTGGGATAAGGAGACGGGGGAGGCCCAGGGCAGGGAGAGAGGCACGCGTCCTGTGGACAGCTGGCATTTCTGTGGGAAACTCAGAGGGGCAGAAATGTCTGCGGTAGAGACGGAAACTGGCAGGGGAGAGCAGAGCTCTCTGCAGGGTCTGAGAAACAATGATCTCAGCTAGAGGTATAGCTAGCACCTCTGGGGGGGCTGCGTGTCCTGGCGCCCCGGCTCCGGTGGGGCTGGGGTCCTCTCCCTGCTGGTTTGGGCAGCTCCAGGTCCCGGTGAGGCTCCGGCACTCCCACCCTCTCCCCTGTCCCCAGCTCTCCATCCATGAGACCGAGGACCCCAACGACAACCGGTACCTGCTGGTGATGAAGGGCGCCCCCGAGCGCATCCTGGACCGCTGCGCCACCATCCTGCTTCAGGGCAAGGAGCAGCCCCTGGACGAGGAGATGAAGGAAGCCTTCCAGAACGCCTACCTCGAGCTCGGAGGCCTGGGCGAGCGGGTGCTGGGTGCGCAGCATGGGTGGGGCTGAGTTGGGGCGGGAGCGGGGGCGGGGTCCTCTCTGGGGGTAAGGACGGGTGACACTGCCCAGAGCTGGCTCAGAATAGGGCCTCCCAGAATGCACCCGGAATGAATGAATGAATGAATGAATGAATGAGAGGCTGTGACAGCTTAGGGGATGACTGTTGGCTGGCTGGCTGCCCCACTGGGGATGACTGCTGGGACTGGAAGCCAGGAGCTGTGGGGCAAGAGGCCGGAGGCCCGGGGGTGGGAGCCCTCATGCCCGCACCGTCTCTGCCACCAGGTTTCTGCCATTACTACCTGCCTGAGGAGCAGTTCCCCAAGGGCTTTGCCTTCGACTGTGATGACGTGAACTTCACCACAGACAACCTGTGCTTTGTGGGCCTCATGTCCATGATCGACCCGCCCCGGGCGGCCGTCCCGGACGCAGTGGGCAAGTGTCGCAGCGCAGGCATCAAGGTGTGGCCAGGGGCCGCTGGGGGGACAAGGCCGGTGCCCCAGGGGTCAGGGCAGAGGCTAGACCATCCCTAAACAATGTCCACAGGTCATCATGGTCACGGGCGATCACCCCATCACGGCAAAGGCCATTGCCAAGGGTGTGGGCATCATCTCCGAGGGCAACGAGACCGTGGAGGACATTGCCGCCCGGCTCAACATTCCCGTCAGCCAGGTCAACCCCCGGTGAGCACCTTCTCCCCAGTGGGCGGCCGGCCCCCTTCCTGCCGGGCCTCCTCTGTGGACTCAGCGCCCTGGTCCTGTTCCTCCTCCACCGGTGAGGACTGCAGGCTGGAGTAGCCTCACATCCCAGCTTTGCACTCACGGGCCGGGCCGTGTGACCTTCACCAAGTCATTCAGCCTCCCTGAGCCTCCGCTTCAGAGCAGGCCCTCTGCCTCCCCGTCTGGGGCTCTGGCCTGCCGGCTCCCTGCCCATCGGCCGCTGCACCACTGCCCACACGTCCTGACCACTCCCGGCTCTTCCCAGGGACGCCAAGGCCTGTGTGATCCACGGCACCGACCTCAAGGACTTCTCCTCCGAGCAAATCGACGAGATCCTGCAGAACCACACGGAGATCGTCTTCGCCCGCACGTCCCCCCAGCAGAAGCTCATCATCGTGGAGGGCTGTCAGAGACAGGTGGGCTGCACCGGGCTCCTCGGGGGCGGGG
>NW_006288857.1:470778-476685 GCF_000327345.1 Myotis davidii
TCACCCTCTCTCCCTGCAGGGGGCCATCGTGGCTGTGACTGGGGACGGCGTGAACGACTCCCCCGCGCTGAAGAAGGCCGACATCGGGGTGGCCATGGGCATCGCTGGCTCTGACGTCTCCAAGCAGGCGGCGGACATGATTCTGCTGGATGACAACTTTGCCTCCATCGTCACGGGTGTGGAGGAGGGTGAGTGGCTGGTGGCCCTGGACACGGGGTCCCTGTATGAGGCTGGGGAAGGGGAAGGGCCTAGGCCAGGGACGCATGGCAAGGAGACCCCGGAACCCCACTGTGACCAAGGAGCCCGGGCTTCTCCTTTCAGTCTCCCGCCCCCCGGGGTTGGGGCTTCCTGGGGGCAGGACCGAGAGGATGCCCTCCTGGGTCCCGGCGTTGCCCAGTGCAGGCCCAGGCTGGTGAGAAGATTCAGAAGCATTTTTAAACCCTTGTAAGTGCAACCACGGGAGCAGAGGGTCCCGCAGGAGCCCTCACCCATCGGGGTCAGGGCCCTGGAAGCCGCCTAGGACCACATGGGCAGTGCCAGAGAGGGAGCTGTAGGCAGAGGAAGCTGAGTGTGTGAGACAGGGGCCCTAGGAGCCCAGGCCACACAGCCCGGGCCCCACCTCCTGACGGGTCTTGATACAGCCACCTATGGGGCTTGTTCTCCTTTTTAAAAAATGATTTTTATAAGGAGAGGAAGGGAGAGGAAGGGAGAGGGAGAAACATCAGTGTGAGGGCAACATCGATTGACTGCCTCCTGCACACCCCCTACTGGGGATCAAGCGGGCAAACCAGCAACCTTTCGGTGCCCGGAGGACACTCAGCCAACTGAGCCACACAGGCCAGGCTGGGGCTTGTTCACGTTTAATTTTATTCTGATCGTCAAAGTAGCTTATGGTAATTATCTAAAATGTAGAGAAGCGTGAAGAAGGAAGTTGGAACTGCCCGGAACCTCACCACCCACAAGTAATCACTGTTCGTGCTGCGGCGTCCTTTCTCCCAGCTTCTCTCCCCCCATCGGAAATGTCCCCTGTGTAAAAAATTATGTGCAAGAGAGAATTCAAACAGGAAAGCTGAGCCTGAAATGACACATTAAATGCCCTTTCCCTTGTCTCCTGCCTCCCAGAGGACCCCATGGCTAACCCTGGCATCTGCATGTATGCAATGCGTGCACACACATGAACACGCGTGCTCACGCCTTCCAGACATTTACTAGGATCCTACTTTACGCATCACGCAGGGTGCTGGAGACACAGCTGTGAGCAGAGCAGGCATGGTCCCTCTGTGGGAGAGACAGCTTTAAGTTCACCAACAAATACATGCATAACTGCACATTGCGATAAGTGCTAAGAAAGAAAGTAGGGTGCTATGACAGATACTAACGGGGTTCCTTCCTCCTTAGAGAGGGAGGGCAAGGCCTCTCTGGAGTGACAAAAGCAGAGTTTAATTTCCATGAGGGGGAGTCCCTGGTATCTCCAAAGCAGAGCGAACAGCAGAGTGAACCCCGCTGTCGCCGACACCCAGCTCGGACAGTTACACTCATGCAGATCTTGTTTCATTTCCCCTCCCCCACTACACACTCTGGATCACGTTCAAGCACATTTAAGTAATTGTTTCATCCATACATGTCTTAGGATGAGATACCGCTAGTTTGTGGAGAGCAGTGCATGCATTAGAGCAGTGGTTCGCAACCTTGGCTGCACATGAGAATCACCTGAGAATCTTTTTAAAATCCTGATTTCTGGGCCCCATCCTCCGGAAATTCTGTTTCTTTGTTATGGGGTGGGGCCACAACATTAGTAACAAAGAAACAGAATTTTCGGAGGATGAGGCCCAGAAATCAGGATTTTAAAAAGATTCCCAGGTGATTCTCATGTGCAGCCACGGTCGAGAACCACTGCATTAGAGGGAAAGGGAATAGCAGGTGTAAACACCTAATCGTCTTGTTGTTACACAAAGGTGATCAAACCATCCATATCTGCCTGCAGCCTGCTTTCCTGTCCCTCCTTTTTTTCTTTCCTTTTCTTTTTTTCTTTTTTCTTTTTTGGTTAATCCTCACCTGAGGATATTTTTCCATTGATTTTTAGGGAGAGTGGATGAGATAGGGGAACACAGAAACATTGATGTGAGAGAAACACATCGATTGGTTGCCTCCTGCACAAGCCCTGACCAGGGCTCCGGGCCAGGGAGGAGCCTACAACCAAGGTACGTGCCCTTGACTGGAATCGAATCTGGGACCCTTTGGTCTGCAGTCCGACGCTCTAGCCACTGAGCCAAACCAGCCAGGGCTCCTGTTCCTTCTTCACGACATATCTTGTTGCTCTTGTCTCTCAGCACATGAGAAATGGTGGAGCGAGGGGCTGGCTGGAGTCGTCTTTAGTTTCTTTGTACTTTGTATACACTGTACTGATTGAATTTTTTAAAATATATTTTTATTGATTTCAGAGAGGAAGAGAGAGGGAGAGAGAGATAAAAATATCAATGATGAGAGAGAATCATTGATCGGCTGCCTCCTGCACACCTCACACTGGGGATCGAGCCTGCATGTGCCTTTGACCAGAATCGAACCTGGGACCCTTCAGTCCGCAGGCCGATGCTCTGCCCACGGAGCCAAACCAGCCAGGGCTATTGGATTATGACATGTACAGTAAGGTGGGCAGCTCAATGACTTTTACACATGTACACATATGTGCAACCTCCAGCCCCCTGAGTTTCATGAGGTCCCTTCAGCCTTTATCCCTGCTCCCAGAAACAACCACTAGCTTGACTCTTGGCTCTATGAATCACTTTCAAATCTTATCTAAATGGAATCGTGCAATATGAAAGCTTTTGTGTGTGGCTTTTTGCACTCAGTGGATCATCTGTGAGATTCATCCATGGAGTTGGGTGTGACCCAGCTTGATCCTTTTCCTGGCTGCGTGGTATTCCACTGTGTGGAGGGGCCGGTGTATTTATCCACTCCCCTGTCGATGGACATGGGGGTCGGTTCTGGCTTTTGCTATCGTGACTAACTCTATGCTGAGCATCCACACTTGCCTTTTGGTGGACAGAAGCACCGATTCCCCTTGGGTAGAAGCCTAGAGCAGGTTGGCTGGGTCAATAGGGAAGGGGAGATTTAACCTTAGAGACTGCCAAACCGTCTTTCAAAGCGGTTGTATTTCAAGAACGGTTTGGACAGGGGTAATGTGGTTGGACGTTTGTGTGGACAGTGGGCAGGTGAGGAGATGGATTAGCAAGGACCCGTGAATTGGGCAGGGAAGGGGCAGAGGGAAGAGGGTGCGATGGTGTGAGCACCTGGGGTCTGAACCTGTCCCTGCCACAGGCCGCCTGATCTTTGACAACCTGAAGAAGTCCATTGCCTACACCCTGACCAGCAACATCCCTGAGATCACACCCTTCCTGCTGTTCATCATGGCCAACATCCCACTGCCTCTGGGCACCATCACCATCCTCTGCATCGACCTGGGCACTGACATGGTGAGCCCACAGCCACGCCCAGGGCCCTGGGGGCAGGGTCCCTCACTCCCCGGCTCACCTGGCCTCTCCCGCCCAGGTCCCTGCCATCTCATTGGCATACGAGGCTGCAGAGAGTGACATCATGAAGAGACAGCCCAGGAACCCGCGCACTGACAAGCTGGTTAATGAGCGGCTCATCAGCATGGCCTACGGGCAGATCGGTGAGGATCGGGGGACCCTGTCTCAACTACGGCTGTGGGCCCAGGACCTAGCGCAGTGCCTGGCCCACTGTGGGCACCCAGAAACCTTGTGCCGGATGAGTGGAGAACAAGTAGGACTTGGTGCTGCAGGTCTGGAAGAAGCGGCTTACAGCTGGGTGGTGGTCACCTCAGTGGGGGACAGGCCTGGAGGGGGGCGCACGCGGGGGGCACATGGGACACTGAGTAGCAGAACAGGGTTGGCCCCAGGCTGCTCCCCCACCTCTGTGATGGGAAGGATGAGACCAGCCTGTGAGCTCTATGAGGGCATTTCTCTCTGCCTCCTCCTCAACCTGCTGCTAGAGGTGATGTGTGCTGAGCCTTAGAGGGGCTGAGCTCCCCGTCACTGGGATGTTCCAGGAAGCAGAGGCTTCCCGGTGGTGATCAGAAGCCGGGGGAGGTCATTCCTGCACGTGGTTAAGACTCAAGCCCAAAGGTCCTCGGGGATGTCCTGGTGTTCAGGGGGCCTCGTCAGGTGGGAGGGGGCCACCAGGTTATCCGTCTGGGGAGCCCTCTCCCCGAGGCTTCTGTCCCAGGCGACCCATCTCAGGCGCTCGCCACCAGACGGGCCTCTGAGAGCCCAGCCCCGGATGCTGTTTAGCAAGAGGACAGGCGACCCACCGTCTGCCAGGTGGGGGCCTCAAGAGGCCCCGAAGTGCGTGGGCTGGCTGCCAGCCCCCTGAGCCTCTCCGCGCCTCCTCGCTCCTCCTCTCAGGGATGATCCAAGCTCTCGGAGGCTTCTTCTCTTACTTCGTGATCCTGGCAGAAAATGGCTTCTTGCCTGGCAACCTGGTGGGCATCCGGTTGAACTGGGATGACCGCACCATCAATGACCTTGAGGACAGCTACGGGCAGCAGTGGGTGAGTGGGGCTGGCCCCACAGCATGGCGGGGGCTCCCAGCCAGCGTCCCCCAGGCAAGCTGCCGTGCTTCCTACGATGGCCCTTCTGTCCCAGAGTCCAGATGCAGACCCTTGCTGGACACACAGGGCCTCCGGAGCCCTGGGCCCAGCCTGTCAGGGCCTGGTGTCTCCGGACCACACACTCTCTGCCCTGCCAGGCGAGACACCTTCGCTGCCTTCTTCCCATCGCTGTCTGTCCCTTCAAAGTTCACTGGTGTCTGTTCCCTCGGAGGCCCATGGGGTCCTCGACCACCTCCCACTCCCCTCGATGCCAGGGATGGTCCCTGGTCCCCAACTGACGACTGGGGTCACCGTTGACCTCTCCTTCCTAGTACATCCCTGACTTCCCATGGGGCATGAGCCTAAGAGGGGAGACCTTTCTGAGGTCCTGAGGGACCCCATCGGGACAGTCCCTGCTTCGCCCGGGGGCAGACAGGGAGCCTGGGGCCGCCGGGCCGCAGCCACACTGACTGTCCTGCACACGGGTCATGGCTCTTGCAGACTTACGAGCAGAGGAAAGTGGTGGAGTTCACGTGCCACACAGCCTTCTTTGTGAGCATTGTGGTCGTCCAGTGGGCCGACCTGATCATCTGCAAGACCCGCAGGAACTCGGTCTTCCAGCAGGGCATGAAGTGAGGGCTGTGCGCGGTTGTCTCCCCTCCCGCTGTTCCCGTTTTTTGCCTCTCAGTTGATCCCTCTCCCTCTCTCTGCATTTCTCTATCTCTGGTGTGTGTGTGTGTGCGCGTGCGTGTGTGTGCGCGCGCGCGTGCGTGGTCCTTGGTTGCTCTCCAGATCTGCTTTATCTTTTCATGCACCTGCCTGCCTGCGTGTCTGTCGCGGTTTCTGCCTTCCTGTCTTTACCTTTCATTGTGGCCATCTGCCCGGATCCCTTTTTGCCTCTCTGCCTCTTTCTGTCTGTCTCCCTGTGTCTCTGTGCTGGCCTCTCTGCCTGCCTTGGGGTGCCTCTGTCTGTGGGTGGGTGAGGGCTGCTGGTCCAGCCCTGCCTGTGCCTCCAGGAACAAGATCCTGATCTTCGGCTTGTTTGAGGAGACGGCCCTCGCTGCCTTCCTGTCCTACTGCCCCGGCATGGATGTGGCCCTTCGCATGTACCCTCTCAAGTGAGTGCCCCTCACACTCCCAGGACTTCCTGCCGCCGGGAGGACCCTACAGGAATCTCCCCAGGGGCCACCTCACAGGCCCCCTCTCTTGGTGTCTCCCAGAACCCCCTTCTCTGGGTCCCCACTGCAGCCCTTGTTCGCAGCCACCAAGCCTCCCCTCCACTGTGGGGTGTCCTCACA
>NW_006288857.1:476831-482000 GCF_000327345.1 Myotis davidii
GGGCAGGAGGGGGCAAGGGAGAACCCCCCTCAGCGTGTCCCCCCCCCACCCCCGTCCTCTGGGACTCTGCCCACTGCCCCATCTCGGCCCCACACTGACGCCTCCTGTTGTCCCATCTCCGCAGGCCCAGCTGGTGGTTCTGTGCCTTCCCCTACAGCTTCCTCATCTTCGTCTATGACGAAATTCGCAAACTCATCCTGCGCAGGAACCCCGGGGGTGAGGGGCTACAGGGGCAGAAGGGCGGGGCAGAGGAGTGGCTGAGGGAACAGGCAGGCACAGCGGGGGCGGGGCGGGGCGGCACCCCGGCGGCTGGTCTGGCGCTAACCTCACTCTCTGTCTCCCCACCTCCCTTCTATGTCCTCGTCTCTCCCTTCCCTTTCCCACTCTTTCTCTCCCTGCCTCTCTGGGCCTCCTCTCTGTCTTTCCACGTGTGTCTCTCTCCTTCTTGGTTCCTTCCTGTGTGTGTCTCTCTCTCTTTTTCTCTGTCTTGGTGCTTCTTTCCATGCCCGTCTCTCTCTGTGTCTGTTTCTTTCCGCTCCAGGTTGGGTGGAGAAGGAAACCTACTACTGACCTCAACCCCACCACCTCACCCATCTCTTCCCTGCCCCCGAAGCCCAGGAGCGCCCCCTCCAGTCCCCCCAATTTTGTATTCTCTGGGGAGGGGTCCTCTCTCCCCTTGGTCCCCACCTTGGCCCCACCCCCTCAAAGTATCTCCAGGCCTCTCCCTCTGCTGGTTTCTCTCCCCACCCTTCCCTACCCCAGTCCCTGCCTCTCTCCTCTCTTTTCTGTGTCTCTGTTCCTCTCCCTCTCCTCGCCTCTACTTCCCAGCCCCCTCCCTGGGCTCTTTTTTACTCCCCCTCAGCGTCCCCCACCCTGGCTGATGCCATCTCTGGTTCTGGACAATTATCAAATATATCAGTGGGGAGAGAGAACGTGTGTGTTGTGCTTGCTTTCTGGGCTGGAAGAGGGGGCGGGAAGGCGCCCCCTGTGCTGGCACATGGGGCTGGGGGTTCACACTATGCCAGAAACATGGACTGGCTCCAGCTGGGGAGGCACAGGACCTCAGGGTTACAGTGAAAGCAAGTAGCTTGGATTCGACCAGCGACAGGCGATGGGCGATGGGATTGTGGGACCAGAACAGGGGAGAGGAAGAGAATCACACTCCGGATCCTCATATTGGAATAGGACCCCAGGGAGGCGATGACAGTGACAACGTGATGATGTGATGGTGGTGATTCACTGAGCATCCCCTCTGTGCTCTACCCTCTTCTAAGCACTCTACGTATATAAACACATTCAATCCTCACAGGTATGAGGCACAGAGAGGGAAAGTGACTTGCTCAAGGTCACACAGCAGAGAGGAGACAAATCTGAGATTTGTAGAGCCTATCCAAGCTCTAAGTCACTGTGCTATTTTTTCTCTCTCTTTTTAAATTGATTTGAGAGAGAAAGAGAGAGAGGGGGGGAAAAAAACATTGATGTGAGAGAGAAGCATCAATTGGTTGCCTTCCGTAAGTGCCCCAACCCAAGATCAAACCCAAAACTTGGGTATGTACCCTGATCGGGAATCGACCTGCCACCTTTCGGTGTATGGGATGACACTCCAACCAACTAAGCCACACTGACCAGGGCTCTCTCTCTTTTTATTGAGATAAACTTTCATATAGTGAAGTGCACAAATCTTAAAGGCACAGCTCAACAATGTAAAAAATTACATCCACGCTGTACAACAGGCCGGTGTGGCTCCGTTGGTTGGAGTATCATCCCTTACGCCACATTGTCACATGTAATCGGTGGCCCACTTTTCATTGCTGCATGGTATTCCACTGCCTGACTATAACAAAATGTGTCCGTCTATTCTCCTGCTGATAGACATTTGGGTTGTTTACACTTTGAGGGCTATTGTAATTGGTGCTGCTAGGAATAGGAACATTCTAGTATTGACACAGTGGGTACATGCACAGCAGTGAGACAACTGGTCATGGTGTAGACTCTGTTTAGCGTTAATTGAAACAGCTAGACCTTTCCCAAAGCTCTTGCATCACTTTGCATTCCAATTGTGCATTTAAGTTCCATTTGCTCCACATCCTTGTCAACACTTGATATAGTCAGTCTTGTGAATTTTAGCCATCCTGGTTGGGCAGGTATACCACTTCCCTGAGGCAGCCTTTCTAACACAGACCAGAGGTGTGAGTCAGAGGAGGGGCTGGGGCCAGGATGCTGAGTTCACAAGTGTGAGTGAGTGTGTGCACTGCACAAACAACGCTGAAGGAATGCCTGATCTGAGGGGTGGGGTTGCATGAGCCTGGACCTTTCCTAGGGAGGCTGCAGAAACTACTTTGTTCATCAGGTACCAGGTAAGAAATGCTCCCAGAGATGGGGGCAGTCAGAGGCCCAGAGAGGGGAGGGACTTCCTTGAGGTCACACAGCAGGGCTATAACCCAGGTTTCTGATTATCTGTACTAAGGTCTTCTCACCTCCCAGCTCTTCTTCCTCGGAGGATCCAAGAGGCAGGAAGACCTTGGGCTAGAGGCTTATGGGGCCAAGGCCCACCTCCCACAGTCTTCTCAGGCGACCCCCTCATCTCCCACCATCCCCCTAATTCAGGGCCCCCTGCCATAGGCCCTCTCTCTCAAGGACCCGATCTCCCACTATCACCTTGTCTCAGGGATTCTCCCATCTTTCACAATATCTCTCTGCCGTGGGGCCCCGTCTCCCACAATATCTGTTTCAGGGGTCTCCTCTTCCACACTGACCCTGGGACTAGGTCCCATCTCCCCAAACCCTTGATTCAAAGTTTGATTCAAAGTTCCTCCCATGCTTTGCTTAGAGGCCTCACCAACAATGTCCTGGCCTCTGGACCCCATCACCGTCCATGGCCCATGTGTTCAGCACCTCAGGCCTCTGCCCATTATGTCTGCTCAGAGCAAGTACTAGTGGGTTATGGAGTACAGTCACTTGCATTGAGTTCCTGTAAGGCCATCCAACAGCTCTCATAACAAAAGTCAAATCCAAGTTTCCCCAGGTTGGCCATGGGAGGAGGCAGCTACTCTGGACCTCTCCCTCCAACTCCCTGCTCCCCAGTATTTATCTTCCTCTTGGGGGCTCTTTCACTGGTGACCCCTGCTGCCCCCACCGCTTTGAACTCGGGTGCTGCTGCCCCATTAACACTCTGGGCTAAGTGTGCACTCACTGTCCTCTGATTTCTTGAAGCCAAGTGGGAAACCTGAACAAGACTCGGCCTAAAGCTGGCGCTGATAAACAGTAACAGCCAATCGGGTCTTCACAGTGTGGCTCCTTCAGCTTCAGTTTAGGACTCTCCTCAGGGGCCTCCCTTCCTATTGCTCCACTAGTGCCTGCGGCAGAAGGATGTCCCCCGCTTCCTGGGAGTGCCCTCCAACATCCTTCTCCCAGCTCCTCCTGGGTGAGAGCATGGGTAGAGGCCCCTTAGGGTGCAATCACTTCCTGCCTCCCCAGATCACCCTGTACCCATGCCAAATTGATCCTGTGAAGTCTGTGTCTTATTCCCCAGCTGACTGGCTCTTTGCCACCTCAAAGCCCAAACCCAAAAGGGATGTGGACCTTGGAAAACAAGAATTGGGGTTAAGAGTCACCTGGATATCCCACGTGGGAATCCAGCCTTGGAAAATGAGGCCCTCAGTCTAGGCTTCCTGACGCTTCACACACATTCTGAGGCTGTTTTGTGCACCCTTTAGAATGCCAGTCATTTTCCCACAACTCACTCAGAGGCAGGGTAAGGGCAAAGACTAAGAGAGACACGGATGTGGGAACTAGGGAAAAAAGGCCCAGGTCTCCGATTTTGGGATATCCAAGGGGCCCGCAGCCCTTAATATCTTACTGTTAAATTTGAGAAGGCTGAACTCTAGACATAATCATAACATGCATGATGCTATAGGAGCAATAACATCCCCTACCATTTACTGAACTAAGTGTCAAGACTCCAACACTTTACATGGATCATGTAACTGAATTATCACAACCCCGTTGGGTTAGGGTACTGTCAGGATCCTCATTGTCCAGGTGAATGCACTGAGGTTCAGGGAGCTGATGAGGTCAACACAACCTGATTTTCACCTCTCACTCAGCTCTTTTGGTTATAACAACTCACTTTTTAAAAATTTCAACCTTTTCCCTTTCCCAACTTCCCTCTTCCTACTCATGGAGGGTGGTGGTGGTGGAGGAGGGGGTGTCCCTATGATTCCTAGTCCTAAACCATTCATCTCTGGGAGCCCAAGGGTGGTGGGGCAAGTTTTGCTCCCCACCTCAAATACTCCTTCCAGCAACCATGGCCCTCTCACTAGTCTCTGCCTCTTGAGGAAGGAAGTAATAAGATTCCCATGAATTCTCTACGGTCTCACTGTTCAAAACGCGGTCCATGCACCAGTAACATCAGCATCACCTAAGAACTTGTAAAAATCAGATAAATGGGCCTCACTCCAGATCTGCTGAATCAGTGTTTTTATGAAGTCTCCAAGTGTTTCGTATGCCCTCTAGAGTCAGAACGACAGCGTTCACGGTCCCCATTGTACATAACACCTGCTTCTGCCTTAGAGCCCCCTTAATGGCCACTAGTGACAATCTTCCCGACGCCACACGCCCGACTTCTGGAACTACAACTCCCATAATGCCCACAGGCGCTCGTCGTCACTTTACGCAACTATATTTCCCAAGATGTTTTGGGACCACCATCACGGCGTCCACCCTCCCCGACACCAACAGAACTACAACTCCCACAATGCTTAGCGACAGAACTCCAATCCCGAACGGCGCCACGTAGGCTCTGCTGGGTGGGGCCCGGCTCCCGAGGGGCCGGCGGGGTCCGGACGACCCAGGACTCGTTACAGCGGTTCTACCCTTCACGACGCAGACATGGCAGCCGAGAAGGACCAGCAGAAGGATGCCGAGGCGGAAGGGCTGAGCGCCACGTGAGCAGGCCGGCTGTAGCCCCCCTGATCGAGACCCTCCCGGGCCCTCCGTCCCCCTCCTCCCTCGGGTCCCAGGAATCCAGGCCCCCAGACACTGGAGTCTGGGCCTCTGGTCTCCTCTCCGAGGACTGTGGAGTCTGGGCCCTCAGCCCCCTTCCCCTAGGGTCCAGGAGCCTTGCACCCTGACCCCCCAGGACCCCGGAGTCTGGGCCTCCGCAGCCTT
>NW_006288857.1:482074-495551 GCF_000327345.1 Myotis davidii
GGCGAGCTGTGCCAGCGCCTCGTACGAAACGTGGAGTACTACCAGAGCAACTATGTGTTCGTGTTCCTCGGCCTCATCGTGTACTGCGTGTGAGTCCCTTCCGCCAGGCCCCGCACCGGCCCCGCCACCAGGCCCAGCTCTGCCACTCGCTCACCAAAGATCTGGTCCCTACTTCCCAATCAGCCTGTCCAGTTTGACCAAATGTGACAGAACTTGCCAGACCTCAAGGACATAGCCGCCACCCGCGGGTGTAAGGTCCGTGTCCCCCCCGGTTGGGCCAGCCCCACTGCCTGACGATGCCTCCCCGCCCTCCTGCAGGGTTACGTCTCCCATGCTGCTGGTGGCCCTGGCCGTCTTCTTTGGTGCCTGTTACATCCTCTATCTGCGCACATTGCAGTCCAAGCTCGTACTCTTTGGTGAGAAATCCCCTGCAAATGGATCCCTAGAGTCTAGGGCCCCTAGACCCTCAAATCCTGGTCTCTTGGAACAAAAGCCTGAGAACCCAAACCCAAGTCTGCCCACGCCTAGATCGACACCAGACCCCCCCCCCAAACCCTAAAATCTCAGACGCACCAGATGCTCCACTCAGACTCAGCCACCCACATTTTTATTCCCCAAACCTAGGATGAGGTACCCGGAACCCACTCTCCACCTGCTCCTGTCCCTTAAACTTACTCTTTGAGGAAAGCACCAGCTGTAGACACACACACTGGACACCAGGCGGCGACGTTGCGCTGCCCTAGATCTGTCCCCATCCCTGTCCTGCCTCATAGGGCGGGATCAGAACAACCTTGAGACTTCTCAGAGAGGGAAGCTGAGGTCTAGGGAAGAAAGGAGCCTGAGTCCCTGGGTGGGGGTGCTCAAGGTTTGGAGTGGGGATAGGGAGGCGTTGGGATCCGATAAGCAGGTAGTCCTACAGGGGTCTGCAGGTTATGTGCATGACAAAGGTGGGCCGGTGGAGAGGATGGTGGGCAAGGACAGGGCATGGGAGGAGCAGCTGGAACACAGCCTGGGCCTGTGTCAGCTGCCACCGCCCCGCGGCCTGCACATCTATCCTGGTCTGCCGAGAAACCAGAAGTCCGTGCTGTTACGTGAAGTAGTTTGGTTTCTCTGTCAGCCTCAAGTCAAATTCTTGGGGAACATTGTGCGTTTACAGGTCAGACTTGGCCCTTGGGCCACCAGTTTGAGACTCCTGGCTTGTGTGAGAGCAGGTTGGAGCAGGAGAGCCCTAGTCTGGGGGGAGTGGGAGCCAGGAGCTTCCCAAAGGAAGTGGGGTTGGAGGCAGGGGGAGGGCTGAGGAAGGTGTGCTGACAGTGCAGACATTGGAGACACGGGTCGGCCTGGACTTGGAGGGTCTTGGCCTGAGGAGTTTGGGTGATCCTGAGGCTCCCCCTGGACTGTTGAGGGGCATTCAGGGTTACTGTGGGAGAGAACAGCTGCCCCAATGCTGTCTGTCCCCCAGGCCGAGAGGTGAGCCCAGCCCATCAGTATGCTATGGCTGGAGCCGTCTCCTTTCCTTTCTTCTGGCTGGCCGGTGCAGGCTCAGCCGTCTTCTGGGTTCTGGGTAAGTACAGGGGCTGGCTAGTGGGGGTGGAAGGTGGGTACCAGGAGGGGGAGCAAGGCCCTGAACTGTCCATTTTTCTGCAGGAGCCACCCTTGTGGTCATTGGCTCCCACGCCGCCTTCCACCAGATCGAGGCCGTGGATGGGGAAGAGCTGCAGATGGAGCCAGTGTGAGCGGTCTGCCAACCTCCAGACCCAGCTGCCCATCCCTGTCCCTGCCCGCACAGCTCCACTACTCCAGCCAACAGCTGCCTTCCCATCATAAGCCCAGGGAACCAGCTTTGGAAGTAAAGCTGTTGTAGTTGTCATTCAGCACATACCATACTCTCCCTGGATATTTTTTTGTGGGTCTGTGTGGGGTGATGCTGGGACACCTCAGAGACTGAGGCAGAGGGGGCCTGCCGTGCGGGGAAGACAGTAGGCAGGATAAATAATTAAAACATTCGAGCATCGCCAGTGGTGGTAAGTGGAAGGAGAAAAGAATTGGGAAGGGAGACTGTGCCAGGGCTCCCATGTTCGATGATTCACTGGGAAGACTTGGTAAACAGCTGGGATTTATTGTGAAAAGATACAAAGCAAAATCGCAAAGGATAAAGGCACATGGGCGAAGTGGAGAGGGAACCGGGCACAAGTGTCCCGGAGTCGTCCCAGCGGAGGCACAGGGCGTGCTCCTTCCCCCAGCAGTGACCTGTGACAGCATGTGGGGAGTGTCTGCCAGGGAAGCCCCTAGAGTCTCGGGGCCCAGGCTTTCCCCCGGGGCTGGCCTTGGAAGTCCCCTGTCTGACATGGACCAAAATTCCAGACCCCCAGGAGGAAAGCGGGTGTTCTACATAAACAATAGCATTTCACAAACTGTTCAGCCACGTGAGCCCCTCCTCAGGGAATGGTGGGAACTGTCCTGAAGTCCAAGTTCCCAGATGCCAGCCAAGGGCCCAGACGCAGGCAGGCAGCTCTAAGGACAACAGCCCCGGGCCTGCTATGTTAAGGGCATAAAGTTCTGGAGTGAAGACCCAAATAGAATGAGGGAGCAGCTGCAGATCTTTGGGAGGGAGAATGTTCTGGGCAGAAGAAGCAGGGAGTTGGTGCAAAGGCCTGGAGATGACAGTGTTTCTGGAGGTCTGAGGATCGGGGAGGAGGCCGGGGTGGCTGGAGCAGCTGAGCTGGGGAAATTGGGAGCCTTTCCCTAGGTGGTTTGGCTCAGTGGATAGAGCTTCGGTCTGCAGACTGAAGGGTCCCAGGTTCGATTCTGGTCAAGGGCACATGCCTGAGTTGCGGCTCCATCCCCAGTAGGGGGCATGCAGGCGGCAGCTGATCAATGATTCTCATCATTGATCTCTCCCTCTCCCTCTCCCTCTCCCTTCCTCTCTGAAATCAATTAAAAAACAAGAGGTTGGGAGCCTTGCAGGCTCTGGTTTTACTCTGAGACGAAAGGGACAGGAATTGCTTCTCATTGTCATGTGAGGACTGTCGTGTGGAAATGCTGACAAAAGAGAAACACCTGGTAAGGAAAGCATTAGACAGATATGACAACAATGTGAGGTGACAGAGAGGGCCTGGAAAGCTCCTTCAGATGGGGCTGGTCCTGGAGGGCTCTCTGAGGAGGTGACATTTCGGTGAACCCTGAGTGACACGAGCCACAGGAAGGGCTGAGGGGACGGGTTCTAAGCAGAGGCATGGCCTCTCCAACATTGTATCTCATCACCAACACTCATGGTTCATCACTGATTCAGCAAATGTTATCAAGTGCCCATGGAGGCCCCAGCGTCCTGTCAGTCATGAGAGCCACCAGCCACGTGTGGCTACTGAGCACTTGAAACATGGCTGGTCCCAACTGAGACATGTTGTGAGGGCAAAACAACAGATGGCAAGGACTTAGTAGGACAAGAGTGTGAAATGTCTCAATTTTTTATATTGGTTATGTGTTGGAAGGATAATACGTTAGATATACTGGTTTAAATTGTTTTCTCCTTTTACATTTTTCATGATTAAGTAGCATATATAAAGCTACATTTGTGGCTCGGATTCTGTTCCTACTGTCCTCGCTGGCTAAGATGCTGGGGAAACGTCAGGGTGGCACATGGACAAGGCCCTGCCCGCTCAGAGCTCACATTCAGTGGGAAGGTGCAATATCCGGGCCAGACAACCAGCAGCGGGGAAGTCTCAGTCGTATGCAGACTGAAGCCAATAAGACGGGATTGGGTGAGACTAGAGAGCAGTTGAGGAAGGGCAGGGCCTCGCTGGGCAGTGAAAAGGAGATTGCCTCTTGGAGGTCTGGGGGAAGAGTATTCCAGGCAGAAGGACCAGCAAGTGCAAAGGCCCTGAGGTTGGCCGTGCTCAGGAGTGAGGGGACAGCCTTAGGAGACGATGTTGGGGACCAGATCACACAGGACCTGCAAGCCATGGAAGGGCTTTGAGGAGCAGGGGAGGGATAGGGTTAAGTGTGAGCATTAGAAATACCCCTTCAGGGTGATGTGGGGCTGGGCTGGAGGGAGGGAGACCAGGGAGGATGAGCCAAGCTGGGGAAGATGAGGCAGGGACGTGGAATGTAGAGGAGAGACAGGGAAGGTGGATTCAGGAGGAACAGGGTGAGGACTTGGTGACTGACCTGCGTGGGAGCAGAGTGGGAGGGGTCATCCCACATTTCAGGCTTCCAGCCGGATGCAAACACCACGAGGCGTGGGTGTCGGGGTTCATACTGGTCCTACCAGGGCCGCGCTTCCAGTGGCAGCCACCAGAGGGCGGAACGTGCTTCTTCCAGAATCCAGACCTCCAAGGAGGGAGCCAGAAATGGATGTGTCCTGCAGAGGAGACCCCGGGTGCCTGAGGCCCAGAGTCAGGCACCTGGGTTACTGCGAGACCAGCATCCCCAACCCCATTTGGGGGTAACAGTGAGCATTTTGTCTGTTGATTCACATACCAGTGTTCCTGGGGAAGACCAGGTCTTCACACCGGGGGGCGGGGGGGAGGGGGGTGGGCAGTCACTGCATTCAGTTTAGGCTCCTGGGTCTGGAGTGAGTATGGTCAGGTGCCTGGTTGGAGGTGACTGGGGGCCCAGGGCCCTGGAGCTGAGGTCACTGAGGCAAGTGGTCAGCAGCCTGGGGCCAGGGGCCAGTGGGAGGCTGAGACTCAGTCCAGAAGCTTAATCTGGGGGTGACTGACTACAGGCCCCTGATTCTGATGTTGAGTTATTGAGATGCCGAGACTGGAAGATTGCATTCAGGGTTGTCAAGGCCTAGGGACCATTTTCCATCCATCCCTGCCTGAATGACGCCAGGGTTCAGAGGTTTGCTTTGGGGGTGTCTCATCAAGGAGACAGGCCAAAAGTCTGGTTGTCAGTTTTGGTGATGGAAGCTGATTGGGAGTGACAGATTAGGGATCTGGCTGTCACCTTCATGATTAAAGAGCCTGTGGGCCCCAGTTTGGTGTGACAAGGACAAGGGATCCAGTTGTCCAGTGTGGCATGTCAGAGCCAGGGAGTGCCTGCACCTCCTTTTGGCAGTCAGACGGGGCATCTGGTTGTCTTGTTTGGGCTGAGAATCCAGTTTCTGGTTCGGGGTAATAGAAATAGGGAATCTATTGCCAACTTTGAGATGACAGACTGGTGGTCATTTATCTAGCTTGGGGTGACAGAGAAGGGGGTTCTTGAGGCCTGGGTGTCTAGGTGGCAAATTGGGAGCGATGATGCTAGGAGTCTGGGCCCTCGTTTGGGATGACATGGTAGGGTGTCCCCTTGGCTGGAGGCAACCTGATTGGGATCTGGAGGCACCAACACTGTCTAGTTGGTGGTGACAAAGCCCAGGGGTCCTGTTGCATAATTTGGGACAACGGATATTGGGAGTCTCATTGCCTAGTGTGAGGTGACAGTGACTGGGAGGATTGTGTTGTTTAGTTTGGGGAATATCTGCTTGTCTAGTTTGGTCTGAAAAACACAGTGGATCTAGTTCTCAGTTTAAGTGACAGATTAGGGACTCTTTCTGGTTGGGAATGATAGGGACGGAGTTGTTAGAGGTGTCAGAGATTACAATTCTTGTCAAGGTTGAGGTGACGGGGGATGGAATTCTAAGGTCTAGTTTGGGGTGACAGACTGAGGGTCTGATGATCTAGTTGGGGTAACCAAAAGTGGAGCTTCTTTAGGGATATCAGAATTGGGGCCTAGTCTCTTTTGGGGTGACAGAATAGTAGTCTAGTTACTGAATGAGACACCAAAATTTTAAGGTTGAGATGCCAGACTGAGCATTCAATTACTAGTTTGTAGTGACAGAACTTGGGGGTCTGGTGGGCTCTATGGGGATGTCTAAGACTTGTAGTCTCATTTTGGATGCCAGAGACACAAGGCCAATTGTCTTGCGTGGGGTTATAGAGACCAAGGGACTAGTTATCTAGCTTGGGATGATGCATGACAGTGGGGTTCAGAGCTTTGGTTTGGGATGAGAGATAGTGGGTGATCACCGGGGCTAGGTTGAGGTGACAGACACTCCAGGTCTGTTTCCTAGTTGAGGTGACAGATCTACTGAGTCCTACTGTTGGGCTTGGGAGCAGAGATTACTGATGTGGTTGTGATTGAGATCTCAGAGGATGATGGGTTTCTTTGTTTAGTGTGGAGTCCCAGAAGCTGGGTGTCCAGATGGCTAATTTGGGACCTCAGAAGTGGGGAGTTGCCCTAGCCCATTTGGCTCAGTGATTAGAGCATCGGCCTGCGGACTGAAGGGTCCCAGGTTCGATTCCAGTAAAGGGCACATACTTTGGTTGAAGGATCAATCCCCAACCCCAGTCAGGGCTTATGCAGTAGGCAACTAATCGATGTGTCTCTCTCACATTGATGTTTCTCTCTCTGTGTCTCCCTCCCTCCCTTCCACTCTCTAAAGATCAATGGAAAAATATTCTCCTCAGGTGAGGATTTTTTAAAAAGTGGGGTTTATTTGTATAGATTGGGGTGGCAGAGACTAGGGGTTCTGGGATCCCAGGACCTGGCTTGTGCTGACAAAGACTCGGAAGTTGAGTTTGGGGTGACAGACCAGGAGATCGTTGTCTACTTTGTGATGGCAGAGATGGGGGATCGGTTGTCCAGTTTGAGAAGAAATGACTGTGGGCACAGGGTCTCTATAACCCCACAAAGGAGGCTTGCTTGCCTCCTTTGGAATGAATGGGACCAGAAGATGAAGGTTAATGGGGCTGTGGGCCCAGGTCTCTAGTATGAGGTGACATGTTATGCATCTGTTGCTCATTGTGGAGTGACAGAGCCTAGAGGTACCATTGTCTTGTTTGGGTAGCAGAGTCTGGGGGTTGGGTTGTCTAGTATTACGGGACAGAGACTGGGTGCAGGGCATATTTGGGGTGATAGATTGGCACCTGGTTGTTAAGTGTTGAATAACAAACCATTGGTATCAAGGAACACTTGGGCAAAGAGATTGGAGATTTGGCTATCTAGTTTTATAGGACAGAGACTGGGGTCCCAGGCTGTATTTGAGGTGACAGGCTGGGGTCTGGTTGTCTAGTTTGAGGGGACAGAGGCTGGGGCCCCAGGATTTACTTGGGGTATCAGAGACTATGGGTCTAGTTTGCTAGGATAATGACTGAGGTCTTAGAGTGTGTTCAGGATGGCGGAGATTAAGGTCTGATTGTCTAGTTTTGTGGGACAGAGACGGGCATCCCAGGACGTTTTTGGGGTGGGGTGGCAGAGTGGTTGAGACTGGAGGTTTGGTTGCGGAGTCTGGGTCAGGGACTGGGTGCTCAGCCTGCTAATTTGTGGAGACCGTTTGAGTTCTGGTTGTCTAGTTTGATGTGGCAGAGTTTAGTCATCCATTGTCATGTTTGCAGTGGCAGGCTGTAGTTCTAGCTGTCTAGATGGTGTGACAGAAACTGTTGGTCTTGTTTTCTAGTTTTGGTGACATGACTGGGCCCTTTTGTCCTATTTGAGAAGACAGAGACTGGGATCAGATGATGAGACCAGATGTCAAAGGCCCTGCTTTGGGGTGACATAGTGGGGGATACAGTCTCTCAGTTTCAGATGGCACTGACTGCTTGTCTCTGGGTCTGGAGCCAATTTATTTGAACAATAATTCAGTTTAAGTTTAGAAACTATGGGGCAAGTCATGTAGCTTGGGATGACAGAATTGGGATCTCATCTATTTGTGGGTGATGAGGTAACAAAGATTGGGGACTCTGGTGGGTTTGAAGGAAATGAGATGGGGACTGGTCTGTGTCCTGTGGGTACCTTGGAGAGTTCTCAGAGACTGGGGTCCTGGTAGTCTATTTTGGGGTGACAGCCTAGCTCAGTTGTCTAGTTTGGGGAGGCACAAACTGGGGGTCCAGTGGCTCTATGTGAGATGACATGACGTTGTGGAGACCGCTTATGTTTTCATACTGAGGGTCTGGTGCTCTGTTTGGGATGGTGTGACTGGGGCTGTGGAAGCCTAACTTCATATGACAGAGGTTATGGTACAGGGTCTAGTTTGGGGCATTAGATCAGGAATCTGTGTAGTGTGTGGCAACATGGCGGCCAGTTGTCTAATTCAGGGCACAGAGCCTGGGGGTGTGGCTATGCAGCTGGAGGCCATGGGACTGAGGAGCGCCTTTTTTAGTTTGAGGTGGTCAGAGCTGTCATTCCAGTACCCTAGTTTGGGCTGCAGAGCCCAGGGACTCAGTGCCTTCCAAATGCAGCTGAGTCTGAGACAGCTGTCACGTGACTGAGTCAGGGGGTTCCCACTCCCCGGAATGGGGGACCTGAATGAATGTGGACTTCTGAGCAATTGTGGCCTGGGGTTACTGAAGCAGGGAGTCAGGAGGTCAGGACCCCAGGGCCCAGGACCCACTCGAGGAGCTTGGGAATGCCTATGACATGAAGACCAATGACTCTCAAGGCTGGGTATCTCCATATGTGAGTGTGGAGGCAACAGACGCTGGGGTAGAGATACCAGAGGTGGAGAGGATTGAGGCTGGGGCACAACAAATGAGCTGGGGGGGGGTCTTCTGGCCCTGCAGGGGTTGGGGGGCTCAGATGCCTTTATCGGATACAATAGGATTACAAGAGTCAGTCTATTTCAGGGGCAAATGGTTATGGTGGTAAAATGCGCTGTTGCAGATGATAAAACTGGGAACCCAGATGCCTACTGTGGGGAGATGGGCTGCATTTCATTTCATTTATCTATCTGTCTGTCTATCTATCTGTCTGTCTATTTACTTATTTTTAATCCTTAGCCAATGATATTTTTTTCCATTGATCTTTATTTTTTTTTTTGCTCAAATAGAAAAATATTATGAGTTTGTCAGTACTTTTAAAAATTTTCAAATGGTGCCAAGAAAAGTCTAATGAAGAAACTCATCAGAAAAAACTTCCTACACAGATCATTAAATCTGTGCAGTTCTGTCTTGTTTATTTTTTTTAAATTGGAAATGAACTAAACAAGGAGAACTAAATATTAGCCTCCTGCACACTCCCCACTGGGGATGTGCCCGCAACCCAGGTACATGCCCTTGACCGGAATCGAACCAGGGACCTTTCAGTCCGCAGGCCGACGCTCTATCCACTGAGCCAAACCGGTTTCGGCGAGAACTAAATATTGTTAGGTGTTATCTAAGACAGCATTGCTGGTTTACTTTTAACCTTCACCCGGGCCACAGTTTTGAGAGAAGACATGATTATTGGATCACCATCCTATGTTTTTAATTAGGCTCTTGCCGAATATGCACCACAACTTTCTCTTCAGCTATTCTGGCAAGGACATAGAAACATAAATCAACACATGACACCATTTGCTTACATGCTAAAGGTGTCAAGTATTCTTTCTAGTTTTATGCCTTATTGAGTCACATGGCTCCCGTCCTAGTCATGAGAATGGAGGCTTCTTCTTCTGATATGGAAACTAATCTTCAGACAAAAGTCACATCTAAATACCTGGTGTATGTCCAAGTTGCTTATAGTCTCAAGATGCCAAATAATCATGTATCTCCTCCCAACTGCTTCTATTGTCATTGAGAGTTGATTATTTCTATAGAACACAACCTGCTTTACAAATAGTCAAAGTCCAAAGTCGTTGGTGGAACTCTTTGAGCAGCACTCATTAACGCCAGCCTGCGATGCCTACTTGTCCCGAGTCCTTCTGCATGTAGAACCCAGCTTTGTCATTTTCTCATGTAAACATAACCCCAGGCCTGGACTCGATTTCTCTCAGTTCTGGAGACTGGAAGGTCCAAGATCAGGGTGCCAGCATGCTCACAGTCCTGGTTCATGGCTGTGACTTCCCACTGTGTTCTCACTTGGTGGAAGAAGTTCCATTGAAGAGAGTGGAAAGGAGGACAGGAAGGGGAGAGAGGGAAACATTGATGTGAGAGAGACACATCAACTAGTTGCCTCCTGTCCAGGCCCTGACCAGGACCAGGGATCGAACCTGCAAACCTTCTGTCCAAGGGCTGGTGCTCTAACCACTGAGAACCCTGCCAACCTGCATTTCAAATAATGAACTTGGGGTGACTGAAGTCCCTTCTGCCAAAGCCTGTGCATTTGTGCGTCCATGTTCTTGATTTGTGGTGCCTAAAGCCAGGCTCTAGATCTGCAGACTTATATGGGGCTGAAGGAGCTACTGATGCCTAGAGTGGACTGTCAAGATTGGGTGAGTGAAGGTAGGGGAGGCCGGGGGAATGTCAAGGGAGGGGGGAAAAAGGAGACATATGTAATACTCTTTGTAATACTTTAAGCAATAAAATAAAATTTAAAAAAAATTGGGCAAGTGAGCCCTGGCCGGTTTGGCTCAGTGGATGGAGCATTGGCCTGCAGACTGAAGGGTCCCGGTTTCAATTCTGGTCAGGAGAACATGCCTGGGTTGTGGGCTTGGTCCCCAGTGGGGGGCTTGCAGGCGACAGCCAATCCATGATTCTCTTACATCATTGATGTTTCCATCTCTCTCTCCCTTTCCCTTCTTCTCTGAAATCAATAAAATTATATTTAAAAAAAAGATTGGGTGAGTGAGTCTGGAGAGAGAGCTATCCAGTTAAGAGTGACGGTTTAGGGTTCAGTGGTCACCACGTTTGGCAGCCCATATGTTCATTTTGGAGTCCTACTAGGGACTAGTTTGGGGGTCACTGAGCCTGGGTGTCCCACACCTTGGTTTGGTGGGTATATCTGGCTCTGGAACACCAGATGCCCAGCCTGTGGGTGACTAGGTGTGGGTTCAGATGCCTACGTGGAGAGTGACCCACTATGGCTTTACTGACTGTAGGGACCTGAAGGTTAATTTAGGGGTGAGCAAGACTGTGGCCTGCATTCTAATTTGGGGACTAAAGCTGGGGCCCTAAATGCCAAATTAGAGGCAATTTATTTTTTAAAAATATATTTTTTATTGTTTTCAGAGAGGAAGGGAGAGGGAGAGAGATAGAAACATCAATGATGAGAGAGAATCATTGATCGACTGCCTCCTGCGCGCCCCCTAGTGGGGACCAAGCCTGCAACCTGGGCATGTGCCCTTGACCATAATTGAACCTGGGACCCTTCAGTCCACAGGCTGACGCTCTATCTCCACTGAGCCAAACCAGCTACGGCTAGAGGCAATTTAGACGGACAGACACCAGATCCCTAGTTTGGGGTAGCTGAGGAAAGCCACTCAGATGCCCAGTTTAGAGGTGTTGCCTATGGGCTGCCCAAATGTGGAGGTTGGGATGACTAACTGGGAGTCCAAATGCCAGTTTGAGGTGGCAGTGACCCCCTGGGTCACCTGTGGTTGACTGTCATCAGATGCCTCGGGGGGGGGGTGTCATTCTTGTGTATCAGAGCCTAGTTCTGAGGTCATTTGAGAGGGAAACTCTCTGCCTAGTTAAGAGTTCCTAGTACTTACATACTATTTGGAGCTCACTAAGCCTCAAAGCCTAGTTGCCCAGGTTTGAGGTGATGAGGTGACTATCACTGGGGTTCGTTGTACCTGGCGTGGGTTGATAGTTCGGGGTGTTATTGCCTAGTATGGGGGTATCTGAGTTTAATTACTCAGGTACCTAGTTAGGGGTGACTGGCGTGGAGGCTCAGACCTTGGGGAGCCTAGATGACTGGATTAGGGGTTAATTTGGGTGTCTGAGACCTAGTTTGGGATGGACTAACCTTGGGCCCAAATGCTGAGTCTGGGGTTTACCAACTAGTGGGGCTCTGATGCTTATTTTTTAGGGGTGCTGAGACCAGGGGCCCAAGTGCCTCATTTTGTGGTGTCTCAATGTCAACTGTCAATTGCGGCTGTGACCATGAAGAAGTTAGAGGTTACTGCCTGTGGGGGACCCCAAGGCTCATTTAGTGGTGATGGTGGCTGTGACTTCATGTACACGCCTTGGGCTGCCTGAGCCTCAGGGTCTAGTTAACAGATTTAGGGGTGATTGCAGGTCTGATGCTGTGATGGTGGGGAACGAGGCTGAGATCCGGAAGTCTGGTCTGGGGACTAGAGCTAGTTTGGGGCAGCTGTCTGTGCGGGTCCACATCCCTAGTTTTGGGGGTCACTGGGTCTAAGGTTACAGAGGCGTGGCTTGGGAGACTTAGTTTCCTGTGGTTGGTAACAAACTAGTTGCTTAAAAGAACAGAACTGCATTCTCTCAGAGTTCTGGAGGCCAGAAGTCCAAAACCAAGTGACAGCAAGGCTGAGCTCCCTCTGAGGGCTCCCGAGGAGGCTCCTTCCTCCGCTGGTGGCTGCACCTGCCGCTGTCAGTCAGTTAATCCAGCGTGAGCTCATCTGGAGACCCTTCACTTCACTCGTCTGCCAAGACCCTTTCCAATAAAGCCCCGGCTTAGAACATGGGCCTTTAGGGGTTACCATCAACACACTACAGGGGCGTTTGAGGCAGGCACCTAAATTCTGAGGTTGAGTCTGATTGTGGGGTTCTGAGAGTTTGGCTTAGGATGGCTGACCTTGGGGGTCAGCTCCTGATGACTGATGTGGGGGCTCTTCACTCGATTTGGCCATTTTGAAGGAGGGTAACAGCCTATGAGGTCCTAATGGTTAGTGTGTGGATAACTAAAGCATATCAGATATTTACATGACAATTCATAACAGTAGCAACATTACAGTGATGAAGTAGCAACGAAAATAATTTTATGGTTGGGTCACAACATGAGGAACTGTATTTAAAGGGCCAGAAGGCTGAGAACCACTAGTGGAAACTTAGTCTGGGGAACCAGATGTCTAGTTTGGGGATCTTAAGCTGGTGGGGCCCAGGTTCTAAGTTTAGCTTGACTGAGTCTGGAGATCAAGATTGGGGTTGCCTAGTTGAGGGGTGATGAGTTTCAGTTCCACTTCCTGGTTTCTATTGAAAATGGAGGTCACATGCTGAGTGGGGTTACAGCAGCTGAGGGCCCATTTGACTAGGTCACAGGTGATTTATCTTGGGGTCCTGATGTTTGTTTAGGGTTCAATGAGGAAGGTCCAGTTTAGGTGCTTAATTTGGGGGTGACTAAGTTTGGGGTGCTTATTTGGGGGTGAATTGTGGAATTACAGTGCTTAATTTGGGGGTGACTGAGCCCATCTCCCTTATCCTATCAGTGTCTTGGGCTGGAGCTTTGAGGCAAATGGTGGCAGGGCCTAGAGTCCTCATTTTGGGGTGTCTTGGGCTGGGTTTTGGGTACATCCCTGATGTTTCTGAGTCTGGGTTATATTCTGATGGTCTGGGGTGACCCAGCTCACGGTAAAGGTCAGATCCTAGGTTCTCCAGTGGGCTTGGGGGTTTCTGAGGAGGGGTGGGGTTCGCATGCCTGTTTTGTGGGTATTAGATGCCTTCTTTAGGGGGATCTGAGCTGGGCCCAGAAGTGCTAAATCAGCCCCAATGCTGTCCCCAAGGCTTGGCCTCTGCCCCGACAGTCCGTTCCGTGGGGACAGATTTGGGGATCACGGGCCTGGAACACGTGGGGACTGAGGGGGCAGGCGGGGTGCGAGCGGGGGCGCGGCGGCGCA
>NW_006288857.1:496254-496592 GCF_000327345.1 Myotis davidii
GAGGGGCGCTGGGAGGCGAGGCCCAGGAGCCCCCAACGGTGATGGGAAGGGGGTGGGGGCTCCGGCCACCGCGGGAGCGAGCCAAGCCTCCCACTCCCTGCGGGGTCCAGCGACCGGGGTCTGAGCGAGCAGTGGACTCGGGACCCGAACTCTGGGTCCTGAGCGCGGAGAAGATCGGGGCCGGGACCCTGGGGTCTGGGAGGCAGAGGGGGCTGGGCGCCTGGCATGGGGGGCTGGGTTGGGAGCCCCCTGATTGATTTCTGTTTACGGCTGTCCCCGCTACCGAGGCCAGCTACTAACTTGCTAAGTCCCGCTAATGCTCTGCCTTAATATTCAGA
>NW_006288857.1:496629-501110 GCF_000327345.1 Myotis davidii
CATCAACAGGCTCGCAGCCTCCCTAATAAAAACATTTTACTCCTAAATGATCTCGAACTAATTAACTCAAAGTGTTAATTAAAGTTTGCGCAGACAGCATTGTCATCAGGGAGGGCGGTGGATCCATCTTCCTGAGAGAGAGAGACAGGGTTTGGGGGGGCAACTGGAGAAGGGAGCGCTCCCCTCCCCCTCCCACGCCGGTCCCTGCCCGCTGCCGGCCGACGCCCTGCAACCTCCCTGGCTTCTCTCTGCATCCGTCTCTCCTCTGAGTTTTTCTCTGTTGCTCTTTTCCTGCCTGTGTTCCTCCCATCCCCGTCACTACGTGGGTCTCTCTCTCTCTTACTATCTCCTCCGGGAACACTGTTTCCCCAAGTTGCTCCCTCCTCCCCCTAATGTGCAGCCTTTACCTCGTGTCTGTGTGCCCCGGGGTTATGTGTGTGGACACATGTGTGTGTCAGGGTTTGTGTGTGCACATATGTGTGTGGATCCAGGGGCATGTCAGGGTTTGTGTGCACACAGCTATGCGTGAGCGCAGGGGTATGTGTGTGAGCACTGTGTGACCAGTGCCAACAGACAGGCTGTGGGACCCTAGCAGGGTGTCCCCGAGGCAGGGAGGACCTCTGAGGGTCCCTGCGGACAGGGCCTGGGTCCCCTTCCCGTCTCCCCCTGGCAGGGGCAGGCAGGAGCCGAATGCAGGCAAACCAGGTGGGTGAGTGACCAAGTGTGATTTCACCTGTGAACTCGAGAACTCCTGCACACGAGCATGTGCAGCCCCTCCCTCTGCCTCTCACAGGCGCCTCCTCCCCAGCCCCGCTCAGCTCAGCTCGGCGCCCCCTTGTTCCTCTTCCTCTGTCCGGGGCTGCCTGTGGGGCAAGGGAGCTAGGGCCAGGACAGGCCACCAGGCCATGGGCATCTGTGGGGTGGCTGGCTGGGCCGCCCGGTGTGAGCTCATACATCAGGGCTGACAGGCTCCGAAAGCCCCGGAATTAAAACCTAAATCGAATATTGATCACCCGCTCCGGCTCTGGCCGTGGCGCCCACTACTGCCCCCACCCCCAGCTCCTGCTCACGCTCCCTGCTCCCCTGCTCTCAGGCATCACCACTGTCCTGTCTTTCTCTTTCACTTCTCCTGGTGACTTGCCTCTGGCCCCCGCAGGTGCCCTCTCAGTCAGGGACAGAGAAATAGACACCCAGAGACAGAGAGATCGACACAGACACAGAGACACGGGGCTGCACAAAACAGACCCAGACACAGAACAGTTACACGCACACCCCAGTCAGACCCAGAGCAAGTGACACGGGGCACAACCCAGGCAGACAAACAGCGCACAGGCACACACAGACGAACACACAGGAAGTCACACAGTCACACCCGGAAAGACACACAGATAGTACACACAGATGTACATAGAGAAAGTTACACTCGGACACACGGGCAGACAGACAGATATGCACAGGCCCATGGAGTTACAGCCACACGCAGGTCACAGAGGCACAGATAGGCAGGCGCAGTCACAGCAAGTTACAACGCAGGCAGCGTGAGAGGCAGAAAGTACAGCCACCCATGCAAGACAGACACACTGAGCTCTGGAGTGGCAGAGAACACACACACCCCTGCCCCCCATTTCCATTCGTCTGTCCTGACATCATGACCACCTCCCGCTGGCTCGCCCCCCAAATACCACCCCCACCGCTGGATCCAGACACCGAGACGCCCTGCACAGGGAGGATGCTCTCAGACCTCCCTTTCCCCACCCCAAATCCACTGAGCAGTCCCCTCCATGCCCCAAGGTCTTGGGCTCCAAGGAAGGGAGCTGGAGATATGGGCCCCAGAGGGGGCAAAAAGGGACCCCCACCTCAGAGGGGCAGGGGCAGGGGCAAGGTCATGCTGCCCAGGCAGGTCCAGGAATATGGGGTCCCAGTTTCTGAGTCCACCTCCACAGGTGGGATGGAGGCCAGACAGCAGGAAGAACTTCCTTGGGCCACGAGGGCTGGGGCCCCACCCCACCCCCACCCCGTGGCTTCCAGGCTGGGGTGGGTGGCGGAGGAGGCGGGCGGTGGCGGCTGCCTGGGAGAAGATGAATCTTTCATGAGTGATTTGCGGCCGCCTCTTCTCGTCCCGTGTTGTTTAATGTTTCAATTTGGGCGAAAGCAAAACATTCAATCA
The DNA here is from genome assembly GCF_000327345.1 of Myotis davidii. Taxonomy (NCBI): domain Eukaryota; kingdom Metazoa; phylum Chordata; class Mammalia; order Chiroptera; family Vespertilionidae; genus Myotis; species Myotis davidii. The sequence goes on from NW_006288857.1 coordinate 498,797, forward strand.
GGCGGATTAAGTGCGTAATGCGTCTCATCGCTCAATCTGTCGCCTCCGCCGGGCAGCCCGCCGTGTGGGGGGACGGGCGGGGGTGGCGGGTAGAGACCCAGTCGGGGGAGCCTGTGTCCCAGCTTCACTCCTAAGCTGCGCCTCTGGGACACCCTTAGCCCTCCACTGGCCAGGCCACAGTCTCCCCGTCCTGGGAATTCCACTCGCCCGCTGGGGCCCTGGCTTCTCTGACCACCTGTCTTCTCTCCCCTGTGCTTCCTCTGCGATACGTCTCCCCCTTCTCCCCTTCTCCCTTCTTCAGATCCGTCGGCCACCCCTCTGTGACACTGTCCTGTCCACATGGTTCCTGGCTCTCAGTCTACCTTTTCACCAGCCCAGACTCTCTCTCTCCTACCACGGTCTCCCTGTCACTCCTCTTCTCTGCCCACTGTCTGCAGGCACCTCCCTCTGCCCCCATCTCTCCCTGTCCCTCTCTGATTTGGCCCTCGCCATGTCCTCTCCCTCTCTCCCCCACTCTCTTTCAACCAGGGTCTCATCCTCTGTCTGCCTACTTCTCTGTCCCCTATTCATCTTTGTCCCTGTATGCGTCCACCTGTCTCTGTCCATATCTCTCTGTCTCTGCTCCCATTTGGGTCTGTCCCTCCACCCTGCCTTCCCTTCTCTGGGTCGCTTGGCTTGTCTGCACCCGGTCCCTTGCCTGGCCCAATCTCCGTGTCCACCAGGGGGCAGCACGTACAGGCTTTTCAGGTGGGGAGGCTGAGGAGCTCCGGGCCGGCCTGCAGACCGTCCTGTTCGTGAGTGTCCCTGCCAACCAGCTCCCTCCTCCCTCAGACCCAGGCGTCCAGGCCCCCCAGCGCCCTCCTCCGTCAGACTAGGAGCCCAGCCCCCCAACCTCCTCCTTCCTCAGACCAAGGACTCAGGGTCCCCAACCACTTTCTCTCTTAGAACCCAGGGGTCCTGTCCTCCAGCCCCCGCCTGACTCTCTTCCAGGCCAACTGACCTGCTCTGGGGGATAAATAGAGATTTTAGCTGGGAACTGACAGGCACTAACCAGAAGCGCTGTCACCACTGCCTGCTGCTGTGGCCCATGGGGCTGCACGGCCAGGGACCCACCGTGTGTGCAGACTCAGGAACAGGGACACACAGATGGACTCAAGGACTCAACCTGCAAGAACACACACAGACAACAGCAACCATCACACCGCCCCCCCACCCACCCTGAACAGAGCCCATCACCCTGGGTCAGACTCCTCGCCCCCTGAGAGGCTCAAAGACACACTCACACTCACACTCCGCCTCCACCAGGCCTGCAGCTCAGGACTGGACACACACTTCCCCCCTTCAGAGGGCCTTTGGGGGTAGCACAGGCAGGGCAGGGGGTTCTCTCCAAGCCCCCACCTCAGTCTGTGCCCTCAACCCAGGGCCCCCAAGCCTGGGCCCTTGCCTGCCCTTCCCCCTTCCCTCTGCCCCTGCCTCTTCTCTCCTTCCCATATTCTCTCTCCTGCTCGGATCCCCAGGGGACTCCCTACGTGTCTCCTGCTCCCTCCCTCTCTCACTTTTAGTGCCTCTTCCATCTGAGAGTTTCTCCTGCCTCTTCCTCCATCCTCCTCTTCCTCTGGATTTGTCTTGTCCATTTCTTTGCACCCACTGGCAGGTCTCTAACCTCTGGGTTTCTCTGTGAAACACGTTCAGTCTCTCTGTCTCTCTCTCTCTCTCTCTCTCTCTCTCTCTCTCTCTGAGCTCCCATCTTGTCTCTCCGTCTCTGAGTGTCTCTCGGAATGTCTCTGCCTCAGTCCCCCTCCCTCTCTGTAACTCTAGGCTTTAGCACCCTAAGTCTCTCTCGGTCTCTCCGCTCTGCATATCTCTGTCTCCCCTGACCCCATCTCCCTGGGCCTCCCTCTCACGGTCTGTCCCTCTCTCTGTCTCTCTGTCCATCCATCTCTCTCCTCCCAGCCCCTCCCGCCCCCCCTCTCCCTCTCTGTCTCACTCTTCGCCTCTCTCTTTTCTCTCTCAAGTGTTTTCAATTTTATTCTGAGTGGAATTAACTACCCCTGATGTCAAATTGCCGCCGAAATCGATAATAATATCTTTACAAAAGAGGATATTCTTCTCTCGGAGAACGGCCTCTGAAAAATGGAAAATTTAGTCGAAATTGATTCATTACTTGACACTTTATAGAACGGCTGCGTATTGATCGCACCTGTCATGTCCCATCTCCCCTAATCGAAGCTGAAGGCCGGCTCCGATGCCTGCTATTTTTCATAATTCCACCGCAGCCGACAGCTCCACAAACAGCGCCGCCGCCTCCCGCTCC
>NW_006288857.1:501200-503409 GCF_000327345.1 Myotis davidii
GCAGGCAGGTTGCTTCCCGAGCTTTGTGTCTGTCCCTGTGGCTGTTGGTTCATCCTCCCTGCCAGGGGCCAACCTTCCCCCTTCTTCCCCCTTCCACTGCCTCCCAGGGGTGGGGGATGGTGCGTTGGGGAGGGGTGGGAATGCTGTCTGCTCCCCCCCCCTCTTGTGCCACCTCCCTGGGAAGCTGGGGCCCTGAACCCCTCTCTACTGCTCCTTCCCTCCACCCTCCCTGCTCTCTTTGCCATCCTCCCGCTCCCTCCCGCCCTGTTCTGCCCTCAGTGAAGACCCCGACCAGCCAGACACAGGCCCTGCCCTCAAGGAGCCGTGAGCCAGGGACTTCCCCTCCCCCTCCCATCCCCACAGGATGTCAGACTTGCCAGAGGAGGTGCAGAGAGCCTGGGGGTAGGATGGACTCTGCTTGGTGGGGCTTCAGTCTCAGGCGGCAGCGGAGTCTAATGTGAGGGGTGTGGGGGGCCATAGAGCAGGGCAGTGGGAACAGAGCCCCGCCCCAGGACCAGCGGCCTTGGCTCGGGTGCCACTTCCAACACCACCCAGCTGTGTGGAGTGGACAAGTGGCTTCTGGGCCTCAGTTTCCTCGTGGGTAAAATGGGCGTAACACTGATAGCACCTGCCTCACAGGGCTGTGGTCCTGAGCATGAGACCAGTCAGTCTGTGCACAGAGTTTGGGCCAGTGTCTGGTCCCAAGCAAATACCATTGAAATGCTCCTCCTCACGGTTATCCTAATGGTGCCTGGAAACGGTTCAGCCCCACCCCCCTCTCCCACTCGGGTGGTCCGGCGGTCAGGGAGGGCATGGAGGGAGTGGGTTAGGGGGCCGGATTCTGGGGTAAGGGGTCAGCTCACACCATCCTGGCTCCACTCTCTGGTGTTAAAAGCAATCAAAGGGGGTTATGGAGGCTACAGAGCCCAGGGGGTAATACATCTAGTCCCTTGGGTGTTAAAGGCTGGTGAGTGTGTCCTTCCCTCCTCTCTCCCCGTCTCCCCCTCTCTCTCCCCCTCCCTCCCTCTCTCCCTGGAGGCGTTAAACATCCTGAGGGCGTTCGCTCCCAGGGGGGTCTTAAGCACAGTCGCCTGCTATTGCAGCCTCCCCGGGGACATTAACTACAGCTTAATGGTCCCCCTCCTGTGAGACGCTTCCTTCAGTCAGGTAGGTGTTGGCGATACTGCTAATGAGTGAATGTGCGGCCTCAGTGGGTGGCACCCCCTCCACGGGAAACACCGTACACACACACCCTCCCTTTTATTGAGCACCTTCTATGTGTGGACAGGGCACGGCACACTGCCGCCCACCTTCTCACGAATCCTCCCAATGCCCTGGGGCTCAGAGAGGGAACAGAGATCGCCCCAAAATGCACAGCCCAAAGGGTGTCACAGAGATCAGGAAGGTGTCTTTTGGGGTGTTTTCCACCTGTCCTTGGCCTGTCGTCTAGCCTGCCAGGTCCTGGCTACAGAGGCATGGGAGCTCTCCCCGGAGGCTGGCATAGCCTGTGGGGACTGGAAGCCGCCAGCCTCTCACAGGTGCTGCCTGCAGTCTAACAAGTGTTTCTGACCCTCCGGAATGGCTTCATCCCTCCCAGCGGTGGGGCTCAGCGACAGTGTGAGAGCCCTCCTTGCTGGGCTGTCCTATGGGTGTCACTAACATTCCAGGGACGTTCCGTTTTCCGGAAAGGTGCTGTGTTCAGTGTAATAAGTGGTATTTCCCAGAGAGTGTGCTTACCGAAGGCTGTTACATACAGCCGATCGGGTCCTTCCTGCTCAGGTGTTCGCTCTCTCTGTCTTCCCAGGTGTCCTTTTGCTCATTTAATGGGCATCAAATCCATTCGGGTTGGTGTTCTAGCTCTCTTCATGGGTGTCCTAGCCACCTGCAGGGCGTTTTCTCTCTCCCAAGGGGCGGCAGGGGCAGTGAGGAGTCCTACCCCACAGAGGGTGCCCCAGAACCCCCTCCTTGGCATTCAGGGCCACTCACTGCGAAGGTGCTAGCACAGTGTTCTTCACAGTCCGGTGGGCGTCACAGACACCCAAGGGGTATGAATGTCAGAGACTGTCCAGCTGGTGAGCTGCCCTCAAGGATGCTGTGTGCAGTCAGGGTCACTAGATACCAGAGGGTCCTGGCTGCCCCTGCCCCGTGGGACTCAGGTCCCACCTAAGGAAGGGGCAGAGACGCCCAGTGCGGGACTTCTTGTTGGCTC
>NW_006288857.1:503431-504690 GCF_000327345.1 Myotis davidii
AGGAATGCTCATGTTCTAGCAGAATGCTTGGTATTTTTAATACGATTACGTTGAAGTAGTAGCGCTCAGAGCCAGTGTGTGTTGATTTGAAGCTTGGAACGGGGCCAAGTGCGCGCCCTTCTCCTGCTATTTATCCATCCCGACAACTTTAGGAGGAAGTCCTCATTGTTGCTCCATTTTACAGATGGAGAAACTAAGGCTGGTGATGCTTAGGCACTTACCCAAGTGAGTGGTGAGCGGTGGGAGAGCTGGAGCCTGTTTGAAGTCTCCTTCACGCCCTCAGCCCCCGCCACGGTCCTTCCCACAGTGTGATGTGACAACCAAAACTGTCTGTACTCATTGCCAGATGTCCCCTGGGGCTCAAAGCACCCAAGTCCTCCTGAGGGGTGACTTTAGGGGTGGCCCCTGAGAATGTGGCTGTGGGACCTGGGGGAAGCCTGACTTGGGAATGGGAGGGAAGGGGCGAGGGGAGAGGGAGAAGAGGGAAAGGGAAGGCGCTGGGCAAGAATGATGAGGGTGGCAGTCGGCCTGGGCCAGGGAGCCAGGAGTGGAGCTCAAGTCCAGGGCCTGAGGCCTGGGGGTATCTACTTGTCATTTCAGTGGGAGAAGATCTGCTGGGCCCTTCCCTGTCGCTGCGGGTGTGCACCCTGCTCCTGTGATTGCCTGGGCATTCGAAGGGGAGTGTCAGTGTGCCTGTCTACGTGCCCAGGGCTCATGTGTCAGCGAGGGTTTTCGGTGGCCAGGGATAGAGCGCACCTGGATGTCACCAAGGGTGTTGTGTGCCCATGTGTCCAGTTTGTGGGTCGGGGTAGGTCAGTGTGTGCTGGCTGCCTGTCCATCTCTGTGTGCATGCCTCTCTGTGTGTGTTCCTGCGGGTAGGGTGTCCATGTGCCCACTAAGCTGTCCTGTGTGAGTGAGTGCACTGTGTTACTGTGTTACTGTGTCCGTGTGTCCTTAGGGCCATGCGCCTGCTATCCAGGCCGTGTGTGTGTGTGTGTGTGTGTGTGTCCGCCAGGGGTTCTGGCCTCCACCTCATGCCTGGTTCGTGGGTCCAAGGGCGTCCTCTTCGGGAGGGAGGGGCGCGGCAGGGAGGCAAGGGGGTCTCCCCACCTCTCCACCCACCCCGCCCCCACTCCTACTCTCTCAGTCCCGGGATCGAACCTTATTTAGAGTCGCGATTCGACATCTGTTTTCAAATTTGATCAGCTCTGAACTTTATTTTCCGAGTTTGAGGAAAATTATATTCCATCGATCGCGCT
>NW_006288857.1:504782-505034 GCF_000327345.1 Myotis davidii
GAAGAGGGGGTGGAGGAGAAGGAGGAGGTGGAGGAGCCCCCGCGCCCCATCACCGCGCTGCCACCCGCCCAGAGCTCGGTCCCCAGCTTCCCGCGTCTGGGTCTCTCTCTGCGCGTCTCTGTTTGGCGTCTCTCTGCGCCTCCCTGTCTCTGCGCAGCCTCGTCTCTGGCTGTCTCCCGGTGTTGAGTCTCCCTCAGTCCCGGTCTCTCAGTGACTCTCGCTTTCTGCCCGCGCCCCCTCTTGCTGCGCTCC
>NW_006288857.1:505237-506168 GCF_000327345.1 Myotis davidii
GGCTGGCGGTGCGCCCTCGGGCCAGGGGGGCGGGAAATGTGGGAGAGTGCGGGAGCGTGGGGCTGGGAGTGACTGGGGTCTGAATATTTGGGAATGGGGCTGGCGGGCGACCTGAGGGCGCGTCTGGGCATTTGGCAAGAGCCCTGGTGGGTTTAGAGGGCGCGGAGGGCTGGAAATTTGGGACCTGGGGGCGCAGAGTCAGGAGACTGGGTGTTCGCAGTTGAGAGCTGGGGATCAGGACAGGTGTGTGGGTATTTGGGGCTGGGTCAGTATGGGGGCTGGATTTGGGGTGCTGGGAGGTCTGTATTTGGAACTCGAGTTCAAGGCTGAGAGTTTTTAAATTGGGGTCTGGATATTGGTGTGAGGGGTCAAAGGGGCTGTGGGAAGGACATTTGGGCCAATTTTGGGGTCTGCACAACTTGGGGTACAGAGTGCAGGCCCAACCCTGACTTTCCAGGCGTGTCCTTCGGGGCCAGGCGCCTCACTGTGCCTGGCTGCCTGCTCCTCACTGTGTCCGTCCCTTCCAGCGGCTGTATCCACCCTGACCCGCCCAGGATCTGTCCCTCTGGCTCTTTATCTCTCCTCTTGCAGCATCTCTATCTCTTCGGGCCCAACTCTTAGGCTGTCTCTCAGAATCGCCTTGCCTGTCTCCCTCTGCATCTGTCTCAGCGTCTCTCTGTCTCTCTGTCTCTCCGTCTCTCACTATCTCTCGGTCTCTGTCTCCCCCAGCATCTCTGTCTCTGTCTCCCCCTCGCTGGTTTCCGCTCAGATTAAGCCGGGGACCTAATTCCAGGCCCAGGATCGAATTTTCTGGCAACAAAGGGAAATAGCGAATCGATCGGTCGCTCCGGAGATTAAGAGACAAGCGGCGCGCGGATCTATCACGGCTAAACGCCCCCTCCCCCGCCCGTCCCCCGCCCGCCGGCCGCGG
>NW_006288857.1:506372-510985 GCF_000327345.1 Myotis davidii
CCGAGCCCAGCACTGTCCTAACTGTGTGCCCGGCTGAGGATGCGGCTGCCGGCGGGGTGGGAGAGCAGGCCTGACCCGGGGAGACCGGAGCGGGGAGTGGGTGAAACCCAGGCAGCAGACCACCCGGAAGGCTCATGCTGAACACACCTGTGGCCTCAGGTAACACCTCTTACAGGGTCCACTCCTGTCACATCAGGGTTCCTCCTTCAGTCCCCACTTCTGGACCGGCCGGTAACACTTCTCTCGTTATACCTGCCCCCTGCTGGTAGCGCCTGTCCTCTGCACCTGTTCCCCTCATGGCCTCAGTGGACACCACCTATTTCCTCTCACCTGCCCCCTCCAGGTAACACTTGTGGCCTTGACACCTGCTCCAATGATCTCAGACACCTATGATCTCTCAGACCTGAGCATGGTCTCCTCTTACCTGCTCGCCAGGTAATACCTATTCTCCAAAAGCTGCCCTTTCCACCTGAAGGCCGCGTCTGCATCATTTCATAGCACGTTGCCCCTTCCTACCTGCGCCTACACCTCCCACCTGTCCCCAAAACTGCGCGCACATACTTGTTTCTCACACATTCATGTTTCCTCACACCTGCCTCAAGCAGGAGCTGTTTGCCATATAGTCACACACACTCACACACACACACACACACACACACACACACACACACACACACCTTCCTTTGCACATAGTATTCACATGTGCATCCTCCTTCCGGCATGTTCTCCAGTAGCAGTTGTCCTCTCCCCCTTCCTGGCTCTCACCAGACCGCTCCCTGGCAATGCCAATGTGTCTGCCCTCTCACCTGTCCTTCCAGAAGCACTTCCCACACACGTGTCACCAAGAACACACCTGCTTCACACCACGCTCTCTGCCTGTGCCTCGCTCCCTCACACTCCCATTGTTTTACACAAACACACACTTCCGGAGGATTCCTGGACCTATCTGTCCCACTTGTCTTTTCAGGTGACTCATCCCAGATAACACCTGCACCAATCCTGTGTCTCTCTCCTGCCATGGTCTCTCACAGCACTTGTCCTCTGAAAATCACCCCTGTCCACCTGCACACTGGCCGCTCGCCCTGTGTCTGACTCCTCACTCTTTCTGTCTCGCTGTCTTTCACAGCACAACACCACTTCCCACACACACAGTTTGGGGCAGGAAATCTGCCCTTGGACACAGGTATCGGCCTCACCTGTATACCTGTTTCTCATCTCTGCCCCTCAGGTGCTGCCTGCCTACTTCTTTCCCCAAGTACCTCATAGCTCATGTTGCTCACTTCCTCTCTCCTGCTGCACAAGGTCACACCAGCGTCTCCACACACCTGCCTCTTCCTCACCTGTCTCCCTCAGGCACCATCACCTGCTCGGGTACCACGCTCACTCGTTTCCTCAGCAGATGGGTACTGAGCAGTCCACACTGCCCTCCGTAACCTCTCCGCTTCACATGTCTTCACCCGGCCTCTGCCCGAACCCTGGCCTCCCGTCCTGTCCCCACAGAGAACAGCGGCTCCTGGCCACACTTCTGCCCCACAGACAGGCACCTGACTCCCGACACCGGGTCCCCCTCTGTCCTTCTCCTCCCCCACATCCGTGTAACCCTTGTCCCTTCATAGCTTTTTCAAACCTTGTGTACCCATAAGCACCTTGTCTCAGCCATGCTGACCTTCACTACCTGCTCATGCAACCTGTCACTCCCACACCGTAGGAGACCAACCTCCGGATCCCTCACACCTGTCTCCAGCCTGCGCCCCTCTGCAGACTCGTGTCTCTTTTCACAGAGCGTGTCCCCAGCCACCTTCTCCTCAAGGAGCACCTTTGCGGTGAGCATAAGCGACACCTGCAGCATTTGTTACACCTGCTACCCCTGTTCCCAGCCGTCCACACACCTGCCCACTGCATCGTGCAGAACCCCTTGCGTCCGAGGTTCTCAGACCTCAGCGTGTCAGAAACACGGAGGGCTTATTGCAACACAGAGGCTGGCCTCCCCAGAGGTTCTGGTGCAGCTGGTCTGGGTGGAGCCCGAGCCCCTGCATGCCTAACACCCTCCCTGCTGCTGCTGCTGCTGCCACATGGACCACTCCTAGAGGAGCACCTACTCACGGCACCTTGCCAGCTGCCACTTTGTTACACCTGTCTCTGCGACAGGCGCTGTTCTCAGTTCTTCACATCCATTGTCTCATTTCCTCCTCACAGGACCCTTACGGGGGTGGTGCTTACTCCTCTCCCCATTTTACAGAGAAGGAAACTGAGCCCAGAGCAATGGGGTCATTTCTTTGACGTCTCAGAAACTGGTAGATAGTGGAGATTTGAGTTAAACTGAGGCCATCTGACTTCAGTCATCCAGGTGTGCTTGCCTCCCACACCTGCCTAGCTGCTGACCTTCCTCCGAAGACTCTGTCCACCTAGTCACAGGGGCCCCGTTGCGTCTCCATCGCCTGCCAGCTCTCCAACACCTCAGCCTTACACTTTCCCTCCCTCCTGCCCTGGGACACGCCTTGCCTCCCTGCTGTCACACCTGCCGCTGTCCCTCACTGACTCCAGGAAGCTTGTCATCCGAATTCTCACTCCCACCTGCTCCCCACCCTGGCCTCATGGGGCCAACACAGCCACCTGCCACCACGCACCTGTCTCCCAGACACACCCTGGTCTCCGGAACTGCCCACCTCTTTACCCGCTCGTGCTTCCCATGTGTCCATCTGCCTTTATCCCCTTCCTGTCTCCCTCTGCCCATCTCTGAATCTGAGTCGCATTTTCTGTGTCTCTGTCTCTCTTCCTCTGGCTCTTTTCCTCGCCCCCAGTCTCCCTGTCTCTTCATTGTCTGTCTCTTTTTTGCTGTCTCTGTATCTCTTTATAGCCCACTGACTCTCCTTCCTGCACTCTGTCTGTCTCCTTCCTCTTCTTTGTTCCTTGCTGTCTTCTCTGACGTTGCAAATATCGGGGGACTTGAAGCTATACTGAGCCCTATTTGAGTCCAGGCGTCAACATTCACCCCTGTGAAACTTTGGCCAAGTTACTTGCCCTGTCTGAGCCTCAGTTTCCACATCTGTGAAATGGGCATCATGACAGTTGCTACCTCCCAGGTCGTGGTGAGGATGAGGTGCTGAGGGCAGTGAGAGGACCCAGGCTAGATAGGGGTTGGTCTCCCTTCTGTGGGTCCCTCTGTGTTCCTGTCTCTTTCCAAGGGCTGTAGCCCCCACCCTGGCTGTCAGTGGGAGTGTGTGGTGGGGGGGAATGGAGAGAGAGGTGGGCAGAGGCATCCCGGCCGGCCGAGGCCTGGGCATGGGACCAGTGTGGGGCTGGGGACAGGGATCGATCCACTCGGCGGCAGTGCGCGGGCCAGGATTGCATCTTGTCACAATAATTTATTGCTCTCATCCCGTCTGATCGATGGCGCTGAATTAGCACCGTGCGATGCCCCTGGAGCCCCAAGCCTCCCCAAGCCCCCTGGACCCGGCCCTTCTCTGGCCCCGTGGGATCCCCACAGCCAAGGCACCCAGCTCCAGCCGGCCCAGACCCACACCTGGGCCTGGTGGGTGCTAGGCCCTGCCCTCGGTCTGCTGTTTCCCTGTCCCCCTGTCACTTCCCCTTCTCACTGTCCCACTTTTTGCCCCTCATGTTTGCCTTCCTGGGCCCTTGACCCCATGGATCTGTTCCTCATTTTCTCTCAGTCACCCACTCCTTCCTCATTTTCAAGCCCATGTCTTCATCCATTTAATTCCCTGTTCCTCTCTGCTTCTGTGTCCGTCTCCCATCTGCCTGTCCCCCTGGTTCTCTGCTCCATTCCTATCTGCCCGTCCCTGTCTCTCTGCCCCCTTGTCCCAAGTCTTGCCGCCCCACCTCCATTTCTGTCCCCCATTCCCTGGCTTTCTGGCCCCTCTGACTCACCATCCCTCTCTTTCTGTTTCCCGGCCTTGCTCCATTTCGTCTGAATTCCATTTAAACAATTTTCCTGAGCACATACTTGGCATCAAGCCCCGTGAGCAGGACACACAGCGCGGTCCCTTGGCCATCCCGGCCCATGCTCAGCCGCTGTCTCCGGTGGACTGTGGACGGCGGAAGGCGTGGGCTCAGAAGGTCCAGCCGGGGCAGCCTGGTGGGCCTGGGGCTGGGGATGAGGAGGGGAGAGAGCTGGGATTGAGGGAGAACTTGGGAAGAGGTGAGGGTTCAGGATGAGGCAGGTTTGGGTGTGGGAATGGGGCCATGTGGAGGTGAGGAGGCGGGAGGGGGCTTGGAGTTGGGGTGGTAGCCCTGAGCTGACACCCCCCCAGGACTGCTGAAGGGCCCTGAACCCACCCTGAGATCAGCCCGCCTGCCCTCTCAGGCCTTTCCCACCCTCCCGCCTGCCCCCTGCAGCTGCGGCTCTGCCTCATCCATTCCTTCTCCTCGGCCCTAATCCCTCAATTTTCCGCATCTCTGCCCCCTCCTCTTCTTCCCCCCTGACCCCGGGTCTCTCCAGCAGCTCTCTTCCCGTCACCTAGGGCGCTTTATTTCACTTTGTCAAGCCTCTCTGACTCAACGCCTCTTCCAGGGGCCCCTGACTTGGGTCTCCCGCCTCTGTCTCTGCCCCTCTGTCCCTCTCCTTCCATCGCTCTCTCTCTCCCTCTCTGTGT
>NW_006288857.1:511097-515823 GCF_000327345.1 Myotis davidii
TGTCTTCCCCTTGCTCCCGGGCACTTCCTCCCTCTCTGGGCCTCTGGAGGGAGGGGCAGGGCTCCCCATGCAGAGGTTGGAGGAGCAGCCTGGGTCCGCATAGCAGCTTCCTTTGCTTGCCTCCCTCTCGCCTCTCCCAGCGCTGTTTGGTAGGCGGGGTGCGTGGCACTGCGGCTCCCACCTCCCTGGGGACGCTCTCTCACCACCCCCACTGACACCGCTCTGCGTGCTGGCCACAGCCCCAGGGACATCCGTGCAGAGCCTGGGACTCAGGGAGAGAGACAGAGACCCAGAGAGACCCACCGCCCAGACAGATGCCTGCTAGAGGGAGAGGCCGGGAGTGGGTGGGCATGAGGTCTCCTAACCACCCTAAACCAGTGCCACAGACTCGCCCTCTGGCTGGGAGCCTGTGCCTCGCCATCTGTCTCACTGTCCCTCAGTCTGTCCTGCACAATGCAGCCTTGGCAGAGGTTCCCGTGTACGTGCATGTGTGTTGCATGTGTAAGCTATGGCGACTGTGTGTGTGTCTGTGATGTGTGACGCTACATATGCGTGTGAGTGGGTCTCGGCTGTCTCTTCGTGTGACTAACTTGTGGAGACGTGTGTGTTTCTGGGTGATCTGGGTGACTGGCCTGTGTGCCTCGTAAAGCCATGCGTGTCGTGTTTGTGAGCGCGTGTGTGACAGTGTGAGTGCCTGGTGTGCCGTTCCCCAGTCAGGTGACCAGGCCGGGCAGCCCACGGCCTGAGGGCCAGGAGTCAGGCTTTGTCAGGGAGCCGAGGAAGGCCTGAGCACTGCTGCCCCAATGGGACCCCAGGAGCCCGGCTGGGGTGGGGGGAGGTGAGGAACCCAGTGGGGAACTGCCCTGGGAAAAGGCCACAAAAATCCCCCCAAATCTGTGACCCGAGACCGGCGTGTGAGCTCGTGTGGCAGTGTGTTTGCGACAAGGTGTTGCTGTTGTGTCTCTGAGCCTGCGGGCGTGTGTCTGAGTCTCGGATCAGACATGCACGTTTGTGTGTGCGTGTGCGTGTGCGTGTGCGTAGTCATTTTGGGGAGCGGAATGTCACGAGCTGGGGAAGGAGGGCCAGCCCCTGAGTCCCGAGTGAATGATGCTGTGTGACCAGCCAAAGACTGGAGGCTGCGTGTGTGGTTGTGTGTGTGTGTGTGTGTGTGTGTGTGTGTGTGTGGCTGTTGGCGGGTGCACGTGTGTGCTCCTTGTGTGAGCTGATGCCTGTGATGTGTGGGGCTGAGTTTCTGTGCTGACATGTGTGTGGTGCCTCTGTGTGTGTTCTGTGTGCCTGGGTGCGGATGAGCCAGCTCTCAAATGAACCAGCCTGTTGTGGGGAGCTGGGGGGCAGGGTGTGGCCTGGAGAGAAGTAGTGAGAGGTGTGTGTGTGTGTGTGTGTGTGTGCATGTGTGTGCCTATCCCAGGCACCCTCACCCGGGTTGGGCCAGAGCATTTGGTTGATGTGAGCAGGAGTAGGAGTGGGGGTGCCTTCAGGGGGTGTGGTTGTGTAAGTCCTGGCAGGAAAGTCCCCGTCACCTTCCTGACCCTGTCCTCCCCTGTGATGGTCTGCGTTTGGGTACCCACAGACACGGCCGTAACCTATACGGACTGGTGTGCATGTGAGCGTGCACACGTATGGAGTGTGACAGCAGGCAGCCAGGCCGCACGCGGTGTGGGAAGTGTGCCCACTGGTGGGTGTCCGGAGAGAGTGTGTGCAGGGGACTCCACTGTGTGTCTCTACTGTGTGCACGCATGTCCTGCAAGGTGTCTGGCGTAGGGAGGCGTGTGCCCCCCAGGTGGGTACAGGCCACGTGTCAGGCTGTCTGTGTGTGTGTCCAGGCGTAATGTGTGTGCCTGTTGGTGTGTGTGTACGTGTGGGGGCGGCGGAGGGAGAAGGGTCTTGGGCCGCATCTCTCTCCTCTTTAGACAGAGCCCTGGAGAAGATATGAAATTTAAAAAAAAAATCAATTTTCATTCCACTTGTGCAGATTGTGTTAAGGGGAGCTGGGGGCTGGGTGAGGGATGAAGGGGCTGGGGAGGGGGTGAGGCCCGAGGCGGCTCCCGAGGCGGCCGGAGCAGCTTAGAGAAATCAAAACAACTGGTTAAACCCCAGCCCGGGGCCCCAGTGATGGGAGGCGTAGAGAGACACGGAGAGACAGAGAAAGACAGAGAGAGACGGAGACGCCCAGAGACAGAGACAAGGAACAGAGACACTGGGAACAGGTATCCATCTGGAGAAGCAGCAGCTAGAGCGATGGAGCCGTGGGACCATCGGTGAGAGACGCCGATATCTTGTGGGGTCTGAGGGGCCAAGAGACCTGTCTCTGGAGAGACAGCACCAGAAGCAGGCCTGAGACAGGCACAGCTCACATGCCTGGGCACACATGCAGAGACATGCACACCTCACACACATACGCACACAGAGACTACACACCTTACATGCCTGTGTGTGCATGCAGAGGCTGCACACCTTGCATGCCTGTGCATGCAGAGATGACACACCTTACATGCCTGTGCATGCACACAGAGACGGCACACCTTACATGCCTGTGCGTGCACGCAGAGGCTGCACACCTTACATGCCTGTGCACGCACAGAGACCACACACCTTACATGCCTGTGCATGCACGCAGAGGCTGCACACCTTACATACCTGTGCATGCACGCAGAGACTGCACACCTTACATGCCTGTGCATGCATGCAGAGGCTGCACACCTTACATGCCTGTGCATGCACGCAGAGACTGCACACCTTACATGCCTGTGCATGCATGCAGAGACTGCACACCTTACATGCCTGTGCACGCACAGAGACCACACACCTTACATGCCTGTTGCGCGTGTACAGAGACCGCACACCTTACATGTCTGTGTGTGCACACAGAGCCTGCACAGCTTACATGTATGTGTGCATATGCAGAGACTGCACACATGTGTGCGCGCACAGAGACATGTTGGAGAAGGGTGGGATGGATGGATGGACAGGCAGACAGCTGGGCAAATGGCAGCAGGAGCAACGGGATCCCAGGTGGGGTTCCCTCTGAGTGTCCGCCCCATCCCAATGCAGCCCCTCACCCAGCCAGCCAGTGGGGGTGAGCGCCACTGTGCAGACAGTCCGTGTGTGCGGTGTGTGCATGTGCATCTCGTCTTCATGTGATTCAGCACATGTACACGTAGGGTCTCTAGTGTTTGCCTGTGTGACTGTGTGCTTGCATGTCACTGTGTGACTGGCTGTGCTGGTGCGTGCCCGGGCCTGGGTATGTCTGTTTCCGTGTGGCGTTGCGTCACTTAGGTCTGTGCGTTTGCATTGCTTGTGGACCTTGGTGTGCAGTTATGTCTGTCAGTGTGTGTCTGTCTGTGACTTGGGATTGTGGGTCTTTGTTTCTGTGTGAATGTCTGTGATCATGATGTGTGACTATTTTGACAATCACGTCTGTGTGTTGTGTTTGACACAAGGCACGTGTGCCTGAGTTGCTGTGTGGGTCTATGTGATGTGTGTTGGTTGTAACAGTCCTTGTGCATATGATTTTGTTGACTTGTGCATCACACATCTGAGTGGTGTGTTGTGTGACGTTGTGGCGTGTGCTGCTGTGCTGACCCGTGTCTATGTGTTGTGTTGTGTTGTGTTATGTGACGTTGTGGTGTGTGCTGCTGTGCTGACCCATGTCTGTGTGTTGTGTTGTGTTGTTTGTGTGATGTTGTGGCGTGTGCTGCTTTGCTGACCCGTGTCTGTGTGTTGTGTTGTGTGATGTTGTGGTGTGTGCTGCTTTGCTGACCCGTGTCTGTGTGTTGTGCTGTGTGACGTTGTGGTGTGTGTGCCTGGGTTGGTGTGTGGGTCTGTGATCTGCTTGGCAGGGAGAGGAGGAAGGCAGCTGTGGCCTGCCCAGCCCCTCTCTAACTGCTGTGTGCACACGCACACGCACACACGCACACACATTCGGTGCCGTGGCTGCGGGCGGTGGAGATGGGGGTGGGGGGTGGAGGAAGCAAAATAAAATTAAAAATTAAAGCTTGCCCGGAGTCCCCATCCGCACAGCAGCCGTGGGGAGCCGCAGGGGGAGCAGCTCCCCCTCCACAGCCACCCTGGCTGGGGCTGTCTGTCTGTCTGTCCGTGTAGCTATCCTACTGGACCCCTGCCCGGCCCCACAGCCCCGGCCCGAAGGCCCCACTCTCTCCATCGGTCGATCAGTGATCAATGGGGCCAGGAGGGCGCCAGGGGCAGGGCGAGATCAAAGGGGCCCCAAGAGATGGACATGGGGACGGAAACAGAGACACGGAGACAGACAGAGCCGTGGAGACAGACAGAGACAGGAGATGGGATGGGGATGGAGAGACGTGGAGACCAGAGACATGAAGGCAGAGCGACGTGGAGACACAGAGCTGGGGTGGGGGGCATGATCCAGGGACCGAGGCATGGGGATCCGGAGACTCAGGACTGCAACCCCGGACAGTCCGGCAAAAACGAAGGGAAGGGGGCAGGATGGGAGGAGGCAGGGACTGGTCCAGTGGGCGACAGGGCAGAGGCGGGAGACAGAGACCAGAGAAGTGGCAAGCAGAGACCACGAGATGGCAGAGACATGTGAGAGAGACAGCGGCGGGGGGTGGGGGGAGCGTGGGAGCAGGGCCTGGAGCGCCGATCCCACGGCTCCTCGTTATAACGTGTCCGGAGGAGGCGGCGGGGAGTTGAAAGCATCGGGAAGAGAAATCAAAACCAACACGGA
>NW_006288857.1:516065-517257 GCF_000327345.1 Myotis davidii
GGGCGGGGGCAGTGGGGGGGGGTGGGGGGGGGGGAAGGAGGGAGGGGACCCGGAGAGGCAGAGAGAGCCGGGGATGTGGGAGAGGTGGACAGGGAGAGGTGCGGAGTCCGGGTGATGGAGAGAGATGGGGAGACAAATGGGAGGGAGATGAAGAGAGAAACAGACAGGGACAGGGTGGGGGCAGAGACAGCGAGATGGGAGAGTTAGAGGTAGAGAGAAGGAGGAAAAGAGGTGGTGGAGAGAGAGGGAGCGAGAGACGGAGAGATGGAAGAACTGGGGAGATAGGGAGAGAGACGGAAGGGTTGGGGACGGGCGTGGAAGACAGAGAAATAGGGCAAAGGATTGAGTGGAGGCAGAGAGACCAAGAGAGATGGGGAGAAACAGTGATAGGGAGAGAGACACCACAGGTTGAGGAGAGACAAGGAAAGAGAGAAGAGGGAGAGAATTGGGAGGAGACAGAAGGAAAGAGACCGAGTGAGGAGAGAGATAAAGAGGGAGGCAAAAGAGAAAGTTGGGCAGAGGGAGACCCTGAGGGGCAGATGAGGTGGGGTGGGGCTGGCCCGTGGGGGCCTGAGCGGGAGGGGATGTGTGGGAGGGGCCTCAGTAGACTCTGGCCATGGGCTGGGGTGAGGGTGTGCGGGTGACTGGACAGTCTGGGGGGAGTGAGCTATCTGACAAGTCCTGTCTGATGTCCATGGGGGAGGTGGGCTTAGGGGGAGCAGGGTGCCTGTGGGTTTCTGAGGGACATGTAAGATCTTTGGGGAGCAGTGGGGTGTTTTAAGAGGATTGGTGTATTTAAGGGTATGCGGGCTGTCTAAGGGGGGTGCCTGGGTGGTGGGGTGTCTGAGGGGTGGGGCTGCCAGAAGGGGAAGGTTCTGAGAGAGGGGCAAGGAGGGGTGGGGTGCCTTAGGGAGAGGAGGTATCTGAGGAGGGGTGTCTGCGGGAGGGGTCTGAGCGGGAGGACCCGTCTGAGGGGAGGCAGAGCTGACGGGAAGGAGTGCCTGAGGGGGAGGCAGATCTAAGGAGGAAGAGGCGCCTGGGAAGCAGGTCCAGGTGGCGGGTGAGCCAAGAGGAGAGGGATGGGGGCAGTGGGGGGCGAGGTGGGGGTGAGGTTCAGAGAGAGAGAAACCTGGGGCAGCCACAGAGAGACAGAGGGAGAGACCAGGCGCGATTCGGGGACGGGGAGGCAGGG
>NW_006288857.1:517492-521961 GCF_000327345.1 Myotis davidii
GCTGCCCCGCGTGTCTGTCCCGGCCTCTCTGCAGGGCTGGCTCCACCATGGACTGTAGCTGCGTCTCCGACCTGCTCTTCGCCCCGCCTGCCCTGCCGGCTCTCTGGACCCCTGGTAACTGGCCTGGCCCCTCCCCCCACCCCAGCCCTCAGGCCTTCCCAGCGGCCCCTCCCGGTCTCTCCCTCCCGGATCTCTGTCAGAGTCTCCTGAATCCAATTCCTTAATGACAAACTTGGCTAAAAACTTCACAGCCAGATGTCCCTGCCACCTGCCTGTGGGAGGTGAGGGTCTTTGGGAGGGTGGGTGAGGTGTTGAGGTCCGAGAGGCACAGGGATTGAGGGTCCTGAGGTCCCGGGGTTTGCTGAGCACATTTCAGCCTTCTGTCACCAGGGACCTGCGGGCAGGGAGAAGCGGGGGGACTGCCTCAGCCTGTGGCATTCCTAATGGGGTCCCCGTGTGAGGGTGGGAGGCCCTGGGCCTCGGTGTTGGGTCCCTTTCTTGCACAGACACTGATGGAGCGGGGAGGGGGGCGGGGACCAGAGGCCCATAGGCCAGGAGCTGTGGACAGGGACAGACAGGATCATCCAGACGGCGGCTTGGAGACCCGGCCCAGCCGCCGGAGCCCTGGGAGGACGGCTGCTCAGAGGCTGCTCAGGATGGGGACGTGGACAGGAAGACCGGCTTGGGTGTGATTTCAGTCCACGTCACACGCCCCACAGATGAGCAGTGCATGTGTGTGTGTGTGTGTGTCTGTGTGTACGTGTGTTTGTGCAGAGACCTGTGCCTGGTTATTTGGGGCTGTGGAGTGTCACACTTGAGTGTTTCTGGAAGAAGGGCCACTGGGATTGTGTGTGTATGTGTGTGTGTGTGTGTGTGAGAGAGAGAGAGAGAGAGAGAGAGAGAGAGAGAGAGAGAAAGAGAGAGAGAGAGAGAGAGAGAGAGCGGGTGTGCCTCCTTGTGCTGCACAGCTGAGGCTGCCTGGGTGGCTCCGGGCGGGGCGTGTCGCATTTCTGTGGCACATCTAGTGTGTCTACATTTTAGGATTGGGGTGGGTGTCTGCCAGCTTGCCGAGTGCACCTGCCTCAGTGAGTGAAGCCCCTTCGCCTGGTCCTTACCGGCCGGTGGCATGGCCTTGGCATTCCTAATGGGGGTCCCAGTGCTGAGGGTGGGTGGCCCCAGGCCTCGCCTCAGTGCTGGGGCTGTGTGTGTGTGTGTCCTGTGCTGAAGTGCTGGGTCTTCTCTCTGGGTGTGTGTGTGTGTGTGTGTGTGTGTGCACGCACGCGCGCCCGTGTGTCAGCAGGCACCACACATTTGAGGACGTGCGTTTGAGGACAGGTGTGTTTCTGGATTGGGTTGTGTGTGGCCAGTTGCGTTGTCACCTTTGGGTTGTGTGTGTGTCTGTTATAGTCATGTCCCCACTAGGATATGTTCTGGGTGTGGAATGGGCCAGACCCTGTGTTGATGGAGCCCTTGGTCTGAGGTGGGAAAAACCCCACATGGAGTTGAGAGAAAACTCTCCCTTTGGGGAGGAGACTACCTGGCCTTCCGGTCCCGGCCTCAGGGAGGGCCCTGGTGCCCCGTGTACACACCAGGCAGCCTGGACCGGCCCTGCTCCTCCTCGCCTCCCGCCCCTGAGATCCTAATGAGCCAGAGAGGGAAGGACGGCCCGGGGACCACACAGCAGTGGACACGGGCTGGTCTCCCAGCTCGGCGTCACCTCCCTCGCCCTCGCTAACCCCATTCCCTTTCTTGCACGGCTCTCAGCTCTCTATAGGCCAATTCTGCTCTGTCTTTTGTGTTTTTTCCTGCCTTGTTTGAATGCCAGGGCCTGGGGTCTCTGAGGAAGGTAAAGTGGATAGAGGATGTGGCCCAGGAATGGGTATAGGATCTGGGGCTTCCTGGATGGTGAGGCTGAGGGGTGAGCAAGCACATTCCATCCCCCTCCCCTCAGCGTCTGGGCATATTTGGACAATGGGGTGCAGGATGCCATTGGAGTGTGGAAAGCGGAGTGAGCTGTGGGTGTTGAGTGTGGGTGCCTGTGTGTGGGGGGGTGTTGTCATGGTGTCATCCTGTGTGTGCGTCAGGTTGACACGTCTGTCTTGATGCTGCCTCACTGTCTCCCCCACCCTCTGCTGTTTCGATCTTTGGGGTCCTGTTTGTCGCCTGGTTGTGTTGCAGTTCTGAGGAGACGTGTAATTGTGTGTTGGGATGAGTGTGCAGTGCTGGGTGTCTGGTGTGGCACATCGTGCTGGTGTGCTATGCCCAGCTGGTGCATCTGTGTCCCACGGTGCAGCTGGTGCCCTTGAGGGGGAGTGGACGTCTGTGTGACGGGCACAGTGTGGGTATCTGCAGACACGCTGCTCTCCGACCGGCAGCACGGATGCAGGGAGGGAACCCAGTGGCGAGAAAGGCATAAATACATGACAGACGTAGAGATGTGTGCGCAGGCCCAGCCTGGATGTGCCAGGGTGGGGTGGGCCGCAAGGGGAGCTTTGGGGAGAGATGGAACAGGGACGGGCAGCACAGGGAGGCGGGAGCCGGCAGGCACGGGGCTGAGAAAGCAGGAGACCAGAGGCCTTGGGAGCAGGCCAGGGGGAGAGGGTTAATGCCTTCCCCGCAGGCTGGCCCTCCCACAGCCAAGGACAGGAAACTGGGCCTCCTACCCTCCACCCTAGGACGCTGAACCTGGGAGAGCTGTGCCAAGACAGGGGCCCGATGCTGAGTTCTTGCCCATTATTGGGAGTTTGGGGACTAGAGAGCCAGTGGGGCATGGAGAGTAGGAATTCAGTCCCTAAAGATGCCTGAGGCTGGGCAGCTGCTCATCTGGGGAGGCGGGGTGCCTCCTGGGGTCTAAGCAGGGCCACTCCTCCTGCTGTCCCCAGGGTTTGCCTTCCCGGATTGGGCCTACAAGCCGGAGTCGTCCCCTGGCTCGAGGCAGATCCAGCTGTGGCACTTCATCCTGGAGCTGCTGCAGAAGGAGGAGTACCAGGGTGTCATCGCCTGGCAGGGGGACTACGGGGAATTCGTCATCAAGGACCCCGACGAGGTGGCCCGGCTCTGGGGCATCCGCAAGTGCAAGCCCCACATGAACTACGACAAGCTGAGCCGGGCTCTGCGGTGAGGACTGCGGCCTTGCCCCTCCTCCCCTCGTGGTCCCTCTGGGCCCTCCTGGGAGCTTCTCCTGGACTCCCAGGCAGAACCCTGATCGCAGCCGGGGCTCTCCTCGGGTCTAGTATGTCCCCGAGTGGAAGGCAGGCGAGGAGGAAGGGCCCACACTCTGGGCTCTGAGCCACACAGGCAGGACCCCGGCCCTGCCTCAGCCCGCCTTGCTCTGGGACCGTGGTCAGGGGGCTTCTGTTTGCTCAGCTGTGCTGTGGCTGGCAGAGCACGGGCCCGGGACCCTCCCTCCACCCCTTCTCCCTCTCCCCACAGCTACTACTACAACAAGCGGATTCTCCACAAGACCAAAGGCAAGAGGTTCACCTACAAGTTCAACTTCAGCAAAGTTGTGCTGGTCAATTACCCGCTGCTGGACGTGGCGGCAGCCACCACAGGCTCCCCGCTCTTGCTGAGCCCTGGTCCCTTTGGGGGGGGCCCGGGGCCAGATGCTCCTCCCCTCACCCCCGAGGTGAGTTGGGATGCGGGGGTCTCAGAACTGGAGCATTTGGTGTCCCCCAAGCCATGGAGCCCCTGGGGAGGCGTGGCCAGTCTGAGCAGCACCGCCTCCCTCACCTCCCCCTCCAGACCCTGCAGACCCTGTTCTCTGCCCCACGCCTGGGAGAGCCAGGGGCCCGGGCTCCCCTGTTCACCCCCGAGACGGACAAACTGCGTCTGGACAGCCCTTTCCCATTCCTGGGCTCTGGTAAGGGCCTGGGTCCCAGGGGTGCTGGGAGGGGGATGCTGCAGCTTTAGGGAAGAGGATGGGCAGAGAGGGAGGAGACCGGATGCAGGAAGGAGGCGGGGCGGCAAGGCTGGTGTGTGTGTGTGTGTGTGTGTGTGTGTGTGTTTAAAAGCTGGAGAGGGATTTGCGGGGAGGGAAACTGGAAAGGGGGCTGGGCTGGGAGAAGGGCTCTCAGGGGCATTGAAGGACTGGGAAGCCTCATGAGGGTGGGGGGACAGGTGTGGGGGGGACAGTGCAGGGGCCACAGTAGGTGGGTGACACCCTTCGCTCAGGCCCAGGCAGGCCGCCCTGACTGGAGCAATGGCCCAGCCTGATGCACCCCGTGTCCCCAGGTGCCACTGGCTATTCCAAGCCCCCTGGTCTGCTGGGCCCTTACAGCCGAGCCTTCCCGGAGTATCCCTGGAACTTCAACCCGTACCTCGCCGGCCCCTTCCCCAAGCTGCCCGCTTCTCTCTACCCGCCCCACTTCTACCCCAACCCCCTGGCCAGCTCGCTGGGCCATCTGCCCTCAGCAGGGGCAGGGGGAGGCCCCACGGCTGGACCCCTCCTGGCTGCTGCAGGGGAGGGC
>NW_006288857.1:522053-525704 GCF_000327345.1 Myotis davidii
AGACCACGCTGGGAGGGAAGGAGGACAGCGACTCGGAGCTGGAGATCACGGACGTCAGCGGCTGCAGCTCTGACAGTGAGGGTGACGAAGGCCTCCCCGTGCCCCCCAAGCCCAAGGCGGGCAAAGGAGGGCTTGGCAGCTGAGCCAGCGTGGGGGATGGTTCTGCTGGGGCAGGGACCAGGGCCACTGCCTGTGCAGCCTCTCCATGTCTGGTTTGCCCTCGATGTCCTGCCAGAGGCCAGGGACCAGCCCTCAGCCCCGTCCAGGGCAGGACACGTGGCTGCCCAGTCTTCCTCCCCAGCCCCAGGTTGGGGTCTCACCTCCCCCTCCAGAGAGGCGAGGGAACATGACGGCCTCCAGCCTTCTTCCCAGGCTCCCGTTCGAGGGGGTCCCTACCTGGCCCCACTCCCAAAGTGCAATACGGCGCCCAGCCTCCCCGCCCGCCCCTACCCCCGTGCTGTGACCTGTGTGTTTGTGTGGCTGTGTGTCCCCTGTGCCAGCCCATCCTGACACCCTCTCTACACAGGCCCCCTGGGGACAGGGTGCTCAGAGCAATAATCCCGCCCCCAGCCCCCGCCCAGGAGGGCTTCCCTCCCCACCAGCTCCCCATGACCCCAACAGCCACCTCCAGAGTTTACTACAAAAATAAAAGAACAGAAAGGAGTGTGGATGTGGGTGCCCAGCACTGTGGGTGACCATGGGGGTTGGGGGTGGGAGCTGGGGGGGGGTGCCTGGGGGAAAACTGGTAACACACGGAATGAACGAACAAGGGGAGAAAGGCAACGTGGTGGGTCTGACCCAGGCAGGGGATGCCAGTCAGGGAGAGCTCCAGACACCACGCCAGGGCCCACCTCGCCACACAGAGCTCTCCTTAGATAATATATATTAAAAATAAACCTCCAATTCAGGATATAAAAACAGAGCAAAGGCACTTGGGGATGGGAGATGGGGGGTGGCCCCCCAGGCAATACTGGGATGGCCCGGGAAATGGTGATCACTGTGGTGCCCGGGGAATGAAGCCCTGAGTCCCCCAAGCAGAAGGCCAAGGCCAGAGGGAGGGTGGAGGCGGCAGTGGTCCCAGCTGGACCCCCTCAGACTTGGCCCGAAAGCCTGCGCCCTGTCCATGGGCCCTCGGGGTGCATATGCTGCGGCAGCTGTGCAGTAGTGGGTGGTGGTCCTCCCGTCTCTCCATCTTGCAGAAGGCCTGGGGGACATAGGAGAAGAGCAGGAAGGAGAGAGGAGGGGAGAGGAGGGGAGACAGAGAGACAGACATGGGAAAAGGGGAGAGAAAAGGAGGGTGGGGAGAAAGCAAAAAACGGCCTGAGAAACAGAAATGGACAGAGATGGGGAGACGCGAAGGTGGGCTGGGGAGATTCAGAAAGAGGAAGAACGGGAGAGGAGCGGATGTGGAGGGGCCCCTGGTACCCCTTCTCTGGACAGTGCTCAGCCCCCTCGCTCCCTACTCACCTGCCTGGGGCAGGGAGCCTCAGGTGCAGCCAGACTGGGGGACAGTGTTCTCTCCCAGCTGAGACAAGGTGAGTCGCAGGCGACAAAACTCCTCCTCCACCTCCTGGTTGGGGAGTGATCCATGAGAGGGGCCCTCACCGAGTCAGCCCCGCCCCGCACCCCCTCCCACCTGCCCGCCACCACCTCCAGCTGTTTAATGGTCTCCTCCAGGCCAAGTAGCTCCTCTCGGACGTCCTGGGTCTGTGTGGGGCTCAGGGGGCCGCCCCCTGGGACCCCACCCCCTTCAGGGGGAGGCCCTGCCCCGTTGTCTTCCTCTGAGGGGAGCAGGAGCTGCTTCAGGGACAGCACTGGCCAGGGACAAGGGGTCAGAGTCAGAGGCTGGGCTGGGGTTGAGATGGGGGATTTGGAGGGGAGCAGGGAAGAGGCAAAGGAGGGGAGCAGCCAGGGGCCGGTGGGTGGGAGGGAGGGTGGGCGCCAGCCAGGCTGAGCTTGGGGTTAGCTGAGCCTGCAGATGGAGCTGGGATGCAAAAGGGAGTACATAGGCGAGGCCGAGGGCTGGGACCGGGTGGGAGGGCACCCAGGATGGAGGTGGGTCCAGGGAGACTGCACTGAGGGGACAGAAGCTGCAGAGGGGCCCGGGGCGTGCATGTGGCTGGCTGGCACAGCTTGTGGCGGCTGAGCACGAGGCAGGATGGGAAGCACCAGTGGGGCTGGCGCAGCCCTGCGAGGAGAGGGGACTACCTTTCTGCAGGGCTTTGGCAGCGAGCTGGCCCTCGGGGCCGGGCCTGCAGAAGGGCTGGAGCGCGCTGAGGGTTCTCTCGATCCGGCCTGGGTGGGGAGCAGGATGGGTGGTCAGATTCTGCCTGGTTCCCTGTGGACACCCCCACCCGCACTGGAGGCCCCTCCAGGCTCACCATCCGTGGGAGGCATCTCTCGGCTGCCACCGTTGCCGTTCTCAGAGCTGCTGAGCAGGGGTTCGCGGGTGCTGGGGGAGGAAGTGCTGGGTGACCCCCACACCCTTGACCTCAGGGGAGGCAGGGAGGGAGATCGAGACAGGTCAAGGCTGAGAAAGGAGTGACGGTCAGTGCAGGACAGGGCGAAGGCAGAGGCCTGGGTGGGAGAAGGTGGGCCATGGTGGACAGCACACACACAGACACACACACATGCACACACGCATGCACATGGACCAAGGCCAGAGTTCAAGTTCTGGGGACACACAAGAAGCCAGGCCAGCCCCCCAGCCCCCCAGGTCCCCCCCTGCTCTGCTCACCTGCTTGGACTGGGCCGGGGTTTGGGGCGGGAGGCAGGGGCAGGGACCTTCAGGGATCCGGCGGTCTCAGTGATAAGGGCACACCAGCTGGGGAGACAGGCCAGCACCTGGGCAGTCAGAGCCCCCAGACCTTGTGCCAGGGCTTCCTGCCCTCACCCTGTCCCCAGGGACTCAGAGACCGGGCCCCTCCTCCTCCGCCTGTTTGTGGAACTCAACCCCCCTTACTTCTTCCGCTCTGACACGGTCTGCGCCACCAGCTCATAGATCTGGGCCTCTTGGTCCCAGGTGAAAATGACGTAGAAGGCTTTGTGATCTGTGAGGGGAAAGAGGCGGCTCAGGACCAGGCAGCCCTCACGGAGGACCCGCGGTGCCCTCCTCCCAGCCTTCCCGCTCATGATCCCACATCGACCCAGGCAGCCCCTCTCCACCACCCTGGCCCCAGGGCAACTTCTTGGCAACATGTTGCCAAATCCCTTTTCACTGGGCTCCCAGCTCCCACTCTTGCACCCCTACAACCCCCAAGCGCCGTTAGGTGTCTTCAAAATGGCAGGAAGAGCTGGCCAGCCCTGTGCAAACCTGGGGCAGTGTCCCAGCTCACTTGGTAAAACCCACAACATGGCAGGGCCCTGCCCAGTTCTGGGCCTCCCTCCCACAGCTGGTCTTGAACCTGCCACGCCTCCCACTGCTCAACCTCTGCTGTGGCCTCTCCTTCGCCAGAATGCGAGATCCCCGGCTCTTTGGAGGGTTCCCTGCCCACTCCCTAGGCAGCCATGCCTTGCGCCCAGGGCCAGGCCTCACCGGTGGCCACCTCCCGGGTCATGGCGGAGGTGAGCCGCAGCACCGGCCGCAGCATGGTCTTGCCGTCGGGTGTGGGGGTCAGCGTCCGGCTGTGTGACTTGGGCAGCAGCAGCTCG
>NW_006288857.1:525742-526688 GCF_000327345.1 Myotis davidii
CCGACCCCAGGCCCGGCTCGCCGCCCGGGGGCTCACCCACAGCCTTGTCCTTTGTCACCCGCCATGTCAGTGGGCCCTCATGCACCAGCTTCTTCTTGGTGATGTCCAGGTTCTGGAGGCAGAAAGGAGTGACGGTCAGTGCAGGACAGGGCGGGGCAGGGTGGGTGGAGATGACCATGGGGCTGGGTATCAGTCAGGGGTCAGGATGGTGCTGGGGGAAGGGGGAGGGGTCAGCGTGGACGGGCCTCTCTGGGTCCCTGGGACCATTGGAGAAGGCCTAGGCAGCAGGGCCAGGGCCGAGGGAGAGGGGGCGAGGGCAGGCAGGGTCACCTTGAACTCGCTCAGCATGGGGTCGCTGCTCTGCCGCAGGTGGGACAAGTCCAGGCGCCTCTGATAGTCCTTGAGCCGCTGGAGCAGGAGCAGTGTCATAAGTACAAGCCAAGGGCTGGGGCCATCCCACCGTGTCCCCAGGGAGACAAGCCCAGAGTGAGGCCTGACCTCCAGGAACCCTAAAAGGGAGGAGCTGAGGGTGACTCAGCAGAAGGGGCCCCGCGAAGGGCAGAGCCGGGCTCACCAGCAGGTCCTCCATGTCCCGCACGGCCTGGTTGACATGGTGCAGAATCTCTCGGCAGCACTCGGCCGCCAGCTCCACCTTCTCCCGTTCCGCAGGCTCCTCTGTGGGCAAGGGAGGGACCAGCCCTGGTGAGCTCCAAGCCTGGACGCCGCTGGTCCCTGGCCAGGGTGGGCGACAGGAGAGCAGGCCCAGCAGGTGAGGGGCCTACCTGTGTTCTGCGCGATGCTTTGCAGGAGCAGCGGGTACTTGGTCAGCCGCTGCATCTCCGTGGGGATCATGTCCTTCAGCTGCAGGCGGCGGCACCGCGGGCGGCTCTCGGCCTCCTAAGGGGACAGCAGCGCTGAGGTGGCCCACGCTTGGGCCTAGCCTCTG
>NW_006288857.1:526746-531918 GCF_000327345.1 Myotis davidii
ACCTGCACGAAGGCACAGAAACGAGGCTCCTTGCGCTGCTTGGCTTTAAGCTGCTCTAAGGCAAACGACTGGCGGCTGCAGAAGCGGGAGGAGATTTTCTGGAACCAGGAGCCCTCGGCACCATCGAACTGTAGTGAGATTCAGGCCAGGGGGGCAGGCGAAGCTGGGCGCTCTTACCCGGGCCAGCAGCACATCTCCAATCTCCTCAATGAGGTAGCCGCTCTCCTGCCTCCGCTTCATCAGGCGATCGAGGAACAGAGCTGTGAGGGGACGGTCAGGATAGGGGGTGCTGTCAGGACCCCCCAAGATTGTATATAGAGCCTGGTGGCTGGCAGGGGTGGGGCTGCAGGTGTGTCTGCCTGACCCCTGGAGCCATGGGCTGTCCCCCTGGAATTAGAGCTCCGGGGGTCGGGGTGGGGTTGATCCCAGTGCTAGACTTGGGGGTCCAGGAGAGCGGGCTACACGCCCAAGTCTAGGCGCCAAGGCCTCAGAGGAGGAGCCGGTGGTGGGGTGGGCAGGAGGGCGGCGGGCAGGAGGGCGGTGGCCCTGCACTCACAATGCACCTCGATGAGCTCGTCCAGGCTGGGGAAGATGTTCTGTAGCTCCTCCAGGGGGAAGAAGCCCCCGTCGGCCATGGGCTGGTAGAAGAGGTCGTGCAGCACCCGCAGCATTCGCACGTGGGCTGCCTCCGTCACCAGCAGCTCTGTGGGCAGCAGGAAGGAAGTGTGGTTGGGAGGGTGCTAGCTATGGGGGCAGTCTCAGAGGCAGGCTGGGGGGATGAGGAGAACGGGACGGGATGGGGACAACCCTCTCTGGGTGAAGTCATCTGCCCCTGAGATCGCCACTGAGGAGGCGCCGGCCGCTGCCTCTCCTTTCCGGCATTGGCAGCCAGCCAGGGCGACGGACATGCCCCAGTCTGCCTGGCACCACAGGCTTCCCAGGACACGGGTGTTGCTGCCCAAACGGGGAAAGTCCCGGGCAAACCAGGACGGCTCGGTCGCCCCATGGCCAGCATGCTGGCAGCTGTGCTCCGTGCCCAACCGTCCAGCAAGGGAATCAGCCTCGGTCTCAGGGACCACGACTCCCTCTGCACTCAGGGTGCAGCTCAGATGCAGGGCCCACGGTGCGTGCTGAGCGCCAGGCCCCGAAACCCCTCGCTGTGTGTCTGTGCCGCTTTTTCTGGTGAGAACCTGCTAGGCTTCGGATGTGGCGGCCACTGGCCCCATACTGCTCTTCAAGTATTAAATAAAACGAAACGAAACACAAACTTCAGTCCTCAGGTGTACTCGCCAGAGTTCAAGTGCTCAACAGCCATTGCGTGGCTGCTGGTGACCCTGGTGAGGGTGCTGTACAGGCACCGATCGGCATTTCCATCATTCCAGAAAGTTCTGAGAGCACTGCTTATGTTTCGAGCATGTACTTAGGAGGATCTGTGACCTAAAAAGCATTCGCCTACGGCTTTAAAAATCCCGAATGAGGACCTTCTCCAAGTAAACTTCCAAACGAGCTTCCAAAAGCATCTCTTTTTGCCAAATGCGCTTTATACACACAATTCAAAACCACAGAAAAGAACAAGACAAAAATGAGACTCCCTTACTCTGCCCAGAATCAGCACGACCGATACCTTCCCAGTCGCCCCACGGACCCCCAGCAGCCGAGACCGCGTACCAGCAGCAGCTGCACTCGCTGCTCTCCCTCTGCCCCACGTGTGCCAGATGCTCCACACGAACGTCTCATCCCAATAGCCCTTGAGACAGGAGCTATCAGTGCCCACATCTCACCAACAAGGAAGCAAAGGCTACGCCACAAATGCAACTGAACACACATCTCCTGCTCCCAGCACAGCACGGTCTGCACTACCGTCTTCGGAAATGTTTCCCTGACGGCAGCAGCCCTGCCGCGGAGCGGCCCTTCTGCAGTTCATGTGAGAAACGGCCCGGCCCGGCCTCCCGCGCTGCCTGCCGAGACCACGGCAGACGGACAGCTTCCTGCCCCGTCTCCTCTGCGGAGCGGGACGGGCACACGGCTGGAGGAGGGCACTCACCGCTAATGACCTCCTGCCGCTTCACCTGGCCCTTGGGCAGGCTGTGCAGGGTGCCGGGGGGTACGAGCTCCCGCCAGCCGGGGGGTTCTTCTGGTTCCAGCTCCAGTCCTGACCGTCCCGGCTCCCCCTCATCTCCGGGCTCAGGGCTGTGGGACAGAGGCCTGGTCAAGGCTCGGCTTAGGGCGGCCCAGAGAGGAGACGTGACTCCTAGTGTCCACCCCGCCCCCCCGCCTCCCCCGACTTGTCTTCAGCATCTGTGCCCCCAGGTAGCCCATGCTGCAGAGCAGCCCAGATTTCTAGAAAGAACCGTCCTACCCTCTCCTGGAACCACTGCAGGCCTTCAGTGACCTCAGCATCGACACCAGTTCTCTGTGACTGTCACTGACCCTTCCCCCTGCCCCCCATCCTCCCCGACTCTCCAGGCTGACTCAGTGGTAGGGGCAGGGTGTTGGAGTGACGTACGTGGCTCGTCGGGCAGGGCCAAGCAGGGCCGTGGCAGAGCTGGGGTCCATAAAAAAGGCTGCCACTCACCCGCAGGCTCTCCGAGCGCCCCAGACGCCCCGATAGCCTGGACCCCGAGGCCAAGGATAGAGTCAGGCAGAGGCCAGGACAAGGACAGAGACGAAGAAAGACCAGGACAGGGACAGGGAGAGACCAGGACAGGGACAGATGGGGAGAGACCAGGACAGGGACAGGGAGAGACCAGGACGGGGACAGATGGGGAGAGACCAGGACAGGGACAGGGAGAGACCAGGACAGGGACAGATGGGGAGAGAACAGGACAGGGACAGACAGGGGGAGAACAGGACAGGGACAGGGAGAAACCAGGACGGGGACAGGGAGAGACGAGGACAGGGAGAGACGAGGACAGGGACAGGGAGAGACGAGGACAGGGACAGGGAGAGACAAGGACTGGGACAGATGGGGAGAGAACAGGACAGGGACAGGGAGAGACCAGGATGGGGACCAGGACAGAGATCAAACATGCAACAAAAGAGAGGAGTCAGAAGGAGTAGTGGCATGTAGGGGTGCTCGGTGGGGGGTGGTCAGGAAGGATACGGAAACTTGGTGGGGAAGGGAGGGGAACCCAGTGTGGAACTCGGGACTGACCCCTCCCTTCCCTGAGGTGGGGGTGGGGGCAGAGCCAGGAGTTGGGGGTGGGAGAAGGGGTATTTTAATACTTAGCTCTTTGGCTGGGAGGGTGATGTCCCCACCCACCCCTATTAGGGGTGAAGGGGAGTGGGTCGCCCATGGGGAGAGGGGAGGGGCTGGGAGAAATGGGGGAGGGGCTAGCCCTGCCCCATGACCCAAGCACCCACCTCTTCCACTTTCTGGGGAGAGAGGGGCACAGGGTCAGGGGTGGACCCGGATGGAACCCAACTCACCTCCCCCATCCACCAAAGGGTCCCCAAAGCGGCTGCACAAGGACAGGCAGGGGGCAGAGCCTGCCCCCCCAACTGTGAGGGGGACAGGGCCCCCAGGCATGGAGCACAGAGGACTGGGGGGCTGAGGGAAGGGGCACCAGAAAGCAGGAGCAAGGCTGCAGGGCTGAGGCTTAAACGAGCAGAGGGAGGGATGAAAGTGAAGGGGTGAGGGGAGAGGGGCCAGTTGAGGGGTGAAGGGCATGGGAAGGAGGAGGAAAAGAGTG
Source organism: Myotis davidii (assembly GCF_000327345.1). Lineage (NCBI taxonomy): Eukaryota > Metazoa > Chordata > Mammalia > Chiroptera > Vespertilionidae > Myotis > Myotis davidii. The sequence continues at coordinate 530,439 of NW_006288857.1, forward strand.
GGAGGAGCAGAGGCAAATGAAAGGAAAGAGGAAGGAGGAATAATTATAAAAAAGAAGAGGGAAAAAAGGAAAAAGGAATGAAAGATGACGAAAGGGAGAAGGAAAGAGGGAAGACAGAGGGAGAGCAGGGCAGAGTGGAGGTAGCTTGGGGACAGCAGGTGCGAATGGCAGCAAGACCCCCACCCCACCCCCCAGCCCCGATTCCTGCGCTCAGCACCCTGCCTGGGTACCTCTCTGTATCAGGACCCTCCTCGGTGCTCTCCAGGGGCGCTGGGGGCTCCAGGCTGGCGGGGCCCTGCGGGGGCGGGTCCCCCAGCTCCGGGGAGGCCTCACCTGTGGCCGGGAGAGAGCAGGGCTGGCTGGGAGGCCTTTCGACAGAGACTCCACTCTGGGGGTCTGTTTCTTCCGCCGTGGAATGAGGGGCGGAGACCATCCCCTACTGCCCCATCTAGTGCCTGGCAGACACCAAGTGGCTGCTCTGTACACCCATGGGGGACGGACAGACGGAAAGGCCTCTGAGAACACAGCTGGGCCCACAGAACTGGTGGGGAGACTGGATGCTCTGCTCGAAGCCTCCACATCCACCTGTTCTCCTGACCCTCAGCACGGACTTTCGGGAAGAGGACACATACACCCCATTTGGAGATGAGGAGCTGAGGCTCAGAGAGGGGGTGACTGCCAAGGTACAGCAAAGGTAAGCCTCAGACTGGGCTTTGAACCGGGGCCCGGCCAAGCAGCTGAGTTCCCAGGGGCCGAGCGCCACACAGGATTGTGAGAAATGAAATTCACGGGGCTGGCGGCTCGCCGTCTAAGGGGGCTGACTGGCAATGTACTCAGAGAATGAACCCACGGGGATGATGGGAAATGTAGTCCAAGGATGTAGGAAACATCACCAGGACAGAGGTCAGACCTGAGAGGAAAGCCGAGGAAGGAGGGTGGCTTTACGAACAGCACTGGTGACCGGGAGCAGGACGGGGCATGCGGGGGGAACTGAGGGGGGTATTGCCATGGGGACTCACCTGGTTCCCGGTCAGGACTGTCCCCGGACACAGGTTGCAGTGAAACTCCAGGGGAGTCCTGCCCAGGGACCCCAACATTCCGGTCCCGGGAGGGCACCCCCAGGCCTCCCTTCCGTTCTGTGAGGCCTGGCTTCTCAACTGGGGAGACATTAAGGGAGAAGGGGGGAGATGGGATCCAGTAACTAATCCACAGCGGCCGGGGCATCGAGATGCTGTGCTCCAGCCGTTCCGCTCCACCCGGGGCCCTCCTCCTCCTGCAGACCCAGGAGCCCAGCCCCGGCCCACTCCGCCCTCAGACCCATCTTCCCCTCTTTGGTTCCCAAAATGGATGCTCTGGCTTCAGGAACATTACCATCAGCCTCCGTTTTGAGGTGTCGAAAATCTGGGGCTGAAAAGAGAGATGGGACCAATGGGACCTTAAGATAGGGGGAGGCGGTATGTTGGGTGTGGTGGGGGGAGAT
>NW_006288857.1:534087-539090 GCF_000327345.1 Myotis davidii
GGTGTGGGGGGGGAGGCAGTGTGTTGGGAGAGGCAGTGTGGGGAAGTCAGGGCGGGCGGGCCGGGCACCTCACCCTGGGGCTCTCCCCGGTTCCATCGGGCAGCGTCTAGGAAGCTGCTCAGTCCTTTCTTGGTCTTGGTGGGCTCATCTGAGCGCCGGTTTTCCTTCACCTGCGAGAGGCGGGGGAGGGCAGAGGGCTGGTATCTCTGAGCCACTCACATAGAGGAGCTGGGCAGGGGCAGTCATGAGGCTCCCATGGGCTCTCTGGGGAGGAAAGGTCCAGGTTTGAGCGCTCAGGGAAGCACCTTTTTCCGGAAGAAATTCCTCCCCGTCTTCTTGTCTCCGCTCTTGGTCCGCACCCCGAGGTGGCGCATGTACAGGCTGATGGCGCTGACCACGGCGGCACTGTGGGGAGGGGACAGTAAGGACCCCACACGCTGACCTGCATACTGCGCCCCCACAGCCTGACCCTCTGAGTTCGCTTCCCACCCCAACCCCACACCACTTCCTGCTGCACATCTCAGGAAGGGGCGAGGGCTCCAGGGGACAGGACCAGAGATGTGGCTGAACTCGGACCCCACGCCCCAGCCTCCTCCCTGGGGCCCAGGAGACTAAAACGCCTGTCTTGCTGTCCTCTGCCTCCATCACCTCTTTTCTTCATCGGTAGAGATGGTATGTCTGTGAGGAAGGAAAAGAGAGACAAGCTTGCTAAACCTGGGGTCCCTATCCACCCAGCACAAATGTCCAGTGGCTATCCCCCTGAAGCTGGGACAGGACAGTGGAGCGGCAGAGAGGGCGCTGCCGAAGCAACGGGGAAGGAGAGAGATGATCTCATCCGGGTGCAGCCAAGGACAGGAGTGACAAGGACGAGACCCAAGTGCCAGGCCTGAGTAGAGGCCTTGGACAGGCCTGGAAACTGGGAGACCCCACCGCTAGGAAGAGAAGCTGAAAAACCAGATGAACTAAAATGCCAGGGCCATGGGACCCAGAAGTCAAGGGAAGATGCTAAGAAATGACTGTGGAGCTGCAGAGGGAGCCCTGAAATGGATGGGGCAGCTGGCGAGGGGCTGGCCCACTCACTGCATCTCCTCCAAGTGGGCCAGCAGCCGCTCCGCCACCAGCCGCTCCCGGGCCTCGAAGGTGGCGTGATCCCGCTCCACCCAGGCCTCCAGCTGGGTCAGCTCCTGCTCCCAGGGCGTCATGCCCATGAGCCGCTTGGATCGGAAGTCCTCCAGCTGCCGGCTGATGGCTGCCTGCTGGCTCTGCACCACCTCCTGCACGAACTGCCGCTGGCTGTCCTCAGAGATGAGGTCAGGCCGCGTGCGGTCTGCAGGGATAGGGGTGAGGCTGGGGGTCGTTTCCCGGGCCCTGGTTCCCCACCCACCCTCGGACTCCAGCCGGCATGCTTCCCTGGGCTGCTGCTTCAGGAGGAGGAGAACTGAATCTCCACTGACCCAGAGCACGGTGTGTGGCCTCCGCCCAGGGCCTCCCATGAGGCCTGGCGCCCGCTAGACCCCCTCCCTCATCCCAAAGTCCCCTCTCCTCTCCTTACCAAGTTCAAAGGCGACAGCGGAAGGGACAGACACCCGCAGAACCTGCTCAGGAGAGAGGATGGAGTGAAGGGGAGGGCTGGGCAGGGATGGGATGGCAGCCTAGGTGCCCCGAGGGATGGTGGTCTGAGGAGGAGCGGCAGGAGGAGGGCCAGGCTGGCCCAGGGGCTCCCTGCCCAGGCTGTCCTTCCCGTCGCCCTCCGCAGGACGGGGGTGGGCGGCAGAGGGGACGGGCCCCCGGAGGTGTCTCACCGCGGTCTTCTCCAGGAAGCTGTGGTAGAAGTCGAGGAAGGCCTTCTTGGCCTCCTTAGGGCCCAGAGAGCCCAGCAGGTCCGCGTGCAGGCAGCAGAGCTGGGGAGACAGAGGTGACCTGTGCTCCCTCCCGGCCACCCGAACCGCAGCTCCGCTTGGAAAACCGCGGGGCTCACGTCCTCTCGAAGTGTGCTCCCTGATCTCCACAGCGCCCCCAGGCCAGGCCTGCCTCCCTGGGGCCTCCCTGAGCACCTGGTAATTTCTCTCCTGTGGAATGGCTCTCTGTGGCTCTGCCTGCCCGCTGCTGCCACGACTGCCCGACACCTTCTAAACCCTTTATAAACACAAACCTGTTGGCTCATAGGGATGTCGTTATCCCATCTCACAGATGAGAGAGCTGAGCTCAAGTTTACTGACGCTCACAAGCCAGCACGTGGCAAAGCTGGGGCTGGAACCCAGGCAGCCTACCTCCCTAGACTCCACTGCCTAGAGTTGCTGTGAGCGACTTGAGGGTTAGTGAGGCAGGGGTGTAGGTGCTGATTCACCTGGGTCTCAGGCAGGCCCCGCTGAGGGGGGCTCACTTATTCATTCATGCAGCGCCTCCCGGGACCGCCCTGTGCTGGGAGACGCTGGCAATGCAGTGGGGACTCCAACCTGTCCTGACTCCTGGGGGGCTCTCGTCTCAGTGCGCTACGGACTCAGCCCACTGGGGGGTGGGACTCCATAAACACTTTCAACAAATATATCACCCCCCACCCCAACCCAAGGCAAAAACTCCATGAAAGGCCACTGGGAAGCAGCCCGGGACCACAACGATCCCTCCGCTGCTCCTCCAGCCGGCGAAGTGAGGGAACGGCATGAGGACAAGACTCAAAATGCCGAGGCCTCTGGGTCACCTCAGCCAAGCCCTGGCCCTCAGGCCGCGGGTTCTACTCTGTGGAAGGACATGGCTGAGTCCCCGGCGCTCAGTTCTAGACACCCCAGGCTCAGGAGGCCGGAACCTCCATGCACCAGGCGAGGTCTGCACTTTTCTGGAGAGGAGGCAACTTCCTAATCTCCTCTTCTGGAGGGACCTGCTGGGCATTTCCAGTCCAGCCCAGTGCCCTGGGTTAACCCTGCTCTCGGCCCGTGCGGGGCTGCACTGGGTCCTCCTGGGAGGGGCCGCTGTCCACAGAGCTTCTTCCTTCCTACATCGCCCGCGGGGTCCTCTGGACTCCCAGGTGCCTTGCACAGCATGGCTCTGCACCTGCAGCTCGCAGGCGTTTCCGACACAGGTTTCTGGATCGCCAATTATCTGCCTCGAGGGCTGCTTGTGGTGGTTGCTTGTTTCTGAATCAAGGCTGGTGCACCACCTGGATCTGAGGAGGCTGATGATGCGCCAGCCCGCGGTGACTTGACTGGAGGCACCTCCACGGCCACGGAGAGGAGGGTTCAATTTCTGGAGTCCATGGGGAAGTCCGCAGGGATGGGTGACACGGCCACAGGCACAGGAGGGGATGGCACGGCTTCTCCCCGGCTCCGGGATTCTGTTGCTCTCTCATGGCCCTGCTGTGTGTGCTCTCCCAGCCGGCACTCCAAGCTCACTGAGATTCCTACGGAACCTGCAATCTTGTCTGGACCACACGGTGGTCCCTCGGGCTCCCTAGTTCTAGATCTGCTTTCTGGATCTATTTTCTAGACCCTCCTGGCTCATCTTCACTGGCCTAACCCACTGACCACTCTGGCCTGGCCTGGCCCACCCTGCCTGTGCCTACCCAGCCCCATCCTCACCAGGGGTCCTGGCTCGAACTGCAGGGCCACGTGCTGCAGGAGGGCCATCAGGTGGGCTGGACGCCGCTTCACCTGCTCCAGGCTCTGGAACTGGCTGTTTTGCTCCTCTGGGTTCTGAGGGTGGGAATGGGGGTGAGACTGTGGGGAGAAGGGGGGCCTTGGGCTTGACCCTGCCCCTTCCCTGGCACTTCCTGATGGATCCAAGCTGGGAGGAGGTGTCTATGCTGTAGAGGTGGCAGCAAGGCAGGTGAGAGATGAAGACATACATTACAAGAGATGGGAAGGGGATCTCTGCTGTAACTGGGGAGCAGCGATAAAAATCGGGGTTAGAGTAAAAAAGGGTGGGATCAAGAATGGGATGGGGAGACGAGGAAGGAGGCACCACGAAGACGAGAGAGAAGGGCTTTGAGAGGCTGCAGCGGGACAGCATCTGAGGACAGAGAACTGGACCTGAGGTGGGAGGGGACACTGAGGATGGGACTTGAGGGGCGGGGCCCCCAGGGACAGAAGCTTTCCCGCTCCAACTCCTCACCGCCTCCAGTTCGTTCTCAAAATCCTCGTCCTCGGCCCCAATGATGCTGACGGGCACCAAGCCAGGCCGGGGGGGCCCTGGGGCCTGTGGAAGAGAAGGGTTGGCTTCAGCCCACAGTGCTCCCCACTCACAGCCCCCCAACCTCCTCACCCCTTGGCTCTTTCCACTCACCGCCCCTCGGACCAGGACGCTGTCTGCCTCCATGGGCTCTGCAGGGCTGGGGGAAGAGGAGGAGCGTGGTTAGGCGATGGGAGGAGATGGCACAGGAGGTTACTCACAGATTCCTGGCCCAGGTGTGAAGGTGAGTAAACAGCCTTTCCCCATCTGGGCCTCCACAGCTCAATGGGGCCTCTGTGTGGCGACAAAGAGCCCTTCAGAGGCCAGCCAGGGCGGGGAGCCCAAGGACAGGGAGACTTGCTGGGGGAGAAGCTGGAGTCCCAGGAGCCTGGGTCCATGAGAGCTGTGGCCGTGAGAGCCTGCAAATTTGGGGTCCCTAATGCAGGAGGGGGCTGGAGCTCAGACTCTGGGATCTGAGGGAGGAGGAGCTGGGGGCCTGGACTCTTGGGTCTGAAGAGGAGGGGCTGGGGGCTGGGCCCTGGGGAGGCAGGGCGTGCAGACCAGCAGAGTTGGGAAGGTTAAAGGGAGGTAGGAGGTATATAAATGGGGTGTGTGGGGGCTCTCTTCTGATCTGTGACAGGCTTGGGGCAGGATGTTGCCTCTGAACCCACCAGCCCCACTTCCTGTGACAGGAAGTCACAATGGCAAGTCCCCCAACCCCCAACTCTCTCCGCATAAGAAAACAAACTCTGAACCCTTCTCCCTCAAGGACCAAGAGTCCCCCAACCCAGGAGTTCTTTCCCTCGAGGACCTGACATATTTCTGGCTTTCAGCCTCACAAC
>NW_006288857.1:539981-543137 GCF_000327345.1 Myotis davidii
GGGAGTTCTGAAGGATTGGGGGGAAAGGGGACAAGGTATGAAAGAGGAGGGGCTGGGGGCTCAGACTCTGGGATCTGAGGGAGGAGGAGCTGGGGGCCTGGACTCCTGGGTCTGAAGAGGAGGGGCTGGGGGCTGGGCCTCGGGGAGGCAGGGCGTGCAGACCAGCAGAGTTGGGAAGGTTAAAGGGAGGTAGGAGGTATATAAATGGGGTGTGTGGGGGCTCTCTTCTGATCTGTGACAGGCTTGGGGCAGGATGTTGCCTCTGAACCCACCAGCCCCACTTCCTGTGACAGGAAGTCACAATGGCAAGTCCCCCAACCCCCAACTCTCTCCGCATAAGAAAACAAACTCTGAACCCTTCTCCCTCAAGGACCAAGAGTCCCCCAACCCAGGAGTTCTTTCCCTCGAGGACCTGACATATTTCTGGCTTTCAGTCCCAGAAAAACAAGGAACAGTCCTCAGACAGTTCATCCCCAAGGTGTGTCTGTCTCCCTTGTCTGTGTCTGTCTGTCTTGCTGGCTCCCCTTTCACCAGACAGCACTCCCTGGCTATATCTCCCTTGAATCTACCTCATCAGTGCCTCTCTTCCTCATTTTCTCTCTCCCTTCCTTCAGACCTGTCTCATTTTCCCCACTGTCTCTGCCTCCTCTCCCTCCTCCCGGCCCCATCCGGCATCTGTTGCTCCCCGCTTTTCCCTTCATCTGTCCCTGCCTCTGTCTTCCCACATTGGGTTCTGTAGCCCCTGTCCCTGCACTTCTGAGTCCATGTCTCATATCTCATATCCCATGTCATCTCCCTTAGTCTCCACTTCTCCCTGTGTCTTCCCACCGGTATCTTCTGTGTCCTTAATTAATCTGACGAATGTCACAAGAGCCCATGTCAGGCGGGAAGAGCTGTGGAAACAAGAGTGGGGTGGACCAGTGGGGGGGGGACGACTTCTCCCCACAACCCAGAGCTATTTATAACCCTAGCTGCCTGAGACTCACCCTTCCCCCTCTTTCATAGGCCGCCTTAACCCTCAGTCAATGGCAGCTGTGATTCTGATTATGATCATTAAACAATGATGCTTCCCGGAGAGTCCAAACGCCATCCCATGGGGCTCCCCGGAGCAGCATCATTTTTATTCTTTTCCATAAAGGGTATGTGTCCAACGTCCAAATTTGAGTAATTTAAGATTTGAGCATTGTTAAATGTTCACATAAATAAAACTGCAAACCAAGGCAGGAAAACAATAGTAACTATTTATTATGAGAGCTAAACTTACACAGCACTTACAGGGTGCCGGGCACTGCTCCGAGGGCTTCTCACACAGAGCTCAACCCTCATAGCCACGAGCAGCCCATGCCATCGTGACTCGCACCAGAGAGGGAAAACCCTCCCTGGGCTGCCAGCTCAGACTTCTGGGCTGGAAAACATGACCATGCACATGGAGAGTCCACGCTCGTCCCGTTAGGAGTGGACAGGTTCAACAGAAGCAGGGAGATTCCAGAAGAGCACAGGTTATCTGAGCGAATGCCAGGCAGGCCCCCAAGTCATGCACTTGGCATGGATTATCTCCTTGAAATAATGACTAAGGCTTAATGTGCACTAAGTGCCATTAAGTGGCAGCACTACTGCTTTATAGGTATTAACCGACTTAATCCTCTCAGCGACCCCATGAGGTCATTATCATCACCCCCATTTCACAGAGGAGGAAACTTAGACACAGCTCGTAAGGCACAGAACAGGACTCAGCCCCAGGCAGTCTGGCTTCAGAGTTTATGCAGTTAACTACCAGAATGTGCTGCTTCGGAGCATGGGGAACCCCAACCTTAGGAAACTAAAATCTGAACCGAAGCCGAGACACACCAGGTCTCTCTCTCTATGGTCTGGGAAAGTCAGGGATATGTGGGCACTGTGGCCTGGCCGGAATGCAGGCAGGACTCCGCTGTGCCACAGAGGGTTGGGGCTGAGGGAGGATGGGGGAGCGGGGTTGGCTGCTTAGTGGGCAGGGGGGATGAGGGGCTGCCACAAAGGCTGAAGCTGAAAAATGGACCTGTAGGCAACTGACAAGGCCTGAGATCCAGCAGAGGGGGTGCTCTGTGCATGGGGCTGGCGGGGGTCAGGGCAGGTCTAGGGGTGGAGATCCTAGAGCAAAGCTGGCACACGCAGGGGGCAGCATGGGCACCTGAGTTCTCTGCAGGGCTCAGTCTATAAGATATTGAACGGATGGTCTCGGTCTCTAAGAACCTCTGGGAGACTTGTAGAACCTAAAATCGAGTAGTTATTCCCTAAGGGGCCCTGATTCCATCTGACACATGGTGGGTCACACATGATCATGAAACCGTGGAGAAAGCAGCCAGTCTATGGGATCTCTGGAGACTTAAAAGGGGACCAGAATTCTAGGGGCCTGTGGTGGATCTACAGGGCCCTGGAATCTAGGGGATGCTACTGACCCCCTAGTTGGGGACTCCACGTCTGTAAGGAGCCGGGTCTCCACAGGGGGCTGGCAGAAACCTGGGGTGTCTGTAGAACCTTGTATCTACATGGAACGTGTCGGGTCTACACGAGCCCCAAAAGCTATATGGGACGTGGCGGGTCTACATGGGCCCCAAATCCTACAGGGAAAGTGGCGGGGTGCACTTCCAGGGATGCTGGGGCGGACGTGCGGAGTCACGGTCTGACGCCCGCGGGGGCCGCGTCCCTCACCTGCTCGGGGTCGGAGAAGCCACCGCTGCTGCCAGGACCGAAGCCGCCGCGCGTCGGCTCCCGGTTCCCCCCTACCCCCCTTCCAAGCCGCTCTAGCCGCCTCCGAGGCCACCTTTGATTCTAACTCCACTCCTCCCGCCAGCCGCTCTAGCCCGGCTCCTGACAGGTGACTCTATTCCTCCTGCCGGACGCTCTAGCTCCGCACTACGCCACGCTGGCCAGATGGGGCCGCTCTGGCCTGCCTCGGAGGGCTGGCGTTTCCGCATCTCGACTGCTCCCGTCACTCCCCTGGGCCCCGCCTCCTCTCAGGCGGGAGGTGAGGAGGGCTCCAGCCCGACAGCCAGGGCTCAAGCTGAGATCTCAGAGACACCTCGGCCCGTGGGTTCCCGGACGGGGCTCCCCACCCTGTCTTGCCTCCCTAACTCGGAGATCAGTTGAATTCCCGACGCTTGTACATGCAGTCTCCCC
>NW_006288857.1:543675-544235 GCF_000327345.1 Myotis davidii
AGTCTCCCCGCACCCCCACCCCCACCCCCCCCCCGCACACTTTCCGCTGGTCTGGAAAGCAAAAACCCTGGGTTCGAGCGTACCTTACCCCTCCACCCCCCGCGACACGTAGTGTAACCTGGAATAAGCAATCGCTTCTTTCCGAGCCTCAGTCTTCCCATCTATACAATGGGCGGAGTCCGCCAGCTCTGTCCCCCCACAACCCAGCTCCCAGGGTATAATTAGTGGCCCAGAAGAAGAGATTTGCAAAAACGCTTTCAAACAGCTCTCGGCAACTTTCAGCTTCGCGGCGGCCTACGACGTGGGGTTAACCGTCGTGTTTTTTCTCCCGGGTCCGAAAGCAAGCGGGTTAGCAGAGGGCGCTCGGCGGAAAGCACCTGCGGGTTCAAAGCCCAGCGCCACCGCCTCACGTGTGTGCCCGGGACGAGGCGGCTCTGCTCCCGGGCCTCAGTTTCCCCACCCGCACCGTGGGCGTGACCTCCAGCCTCCGTGGGACAGTTGGAGGCCTTGGCCCCGCCTCGCACGCCTCGCCCTCACCTATTGCACCGACAGGTGTTCGT
>NW_006288857.1:545694-554802 GCF_000327345.1 Myotis davidii
GTGTCCGCCTCCTCCTCCGGCTGGCAGCTCCCCTTTCCGTCCGCCTCTTCGTGTTTCTGTCCGTGTCCCTCCCTGTCTGTCCGTGTCCCTGTCTGTCCGTGTCCCTGTCTGTCTGTCTGTCTTTGTCCCCTGTTCTCCGTCCCCTCCGTCTCTGTCGCTTTCTCCCTCGGCGCCTCTTTCCCGTCGGGGTCTCTGCAGAGCCATCCGACTCCCTCCCCCACCTGTTGCTTTCCTCTCTATGCCCGTTTGTCCGCGGACCTTCCCTCCATCGCTTTCTGCGGACTCTGACCATCTCCCCTCTGATCCCCTGTCCTTTGTCTGTCCTTCACTTGCCCGTCCCTGTCACTCCGTGTCTCGGTCTTTCTCCCTCTATCTCAGAAACTGCATATCTGTGCCTCTGCCATTGCCCCTCTGTCTCTTCCCTTCTCCAAGTTAGGGCCACAAACTCTCCAAATGCCCTGCCCCAGCCCGCTCCCAGGTAACAGGCATGGCCATAGGAGAATTCCTTGCCAGCCCCCTGTGATTCTGAGACTTAAATAGGCATAAACACACGTGGTCACCTCCATTCCCTCCTGTCCCCCCCACCTGCTCAGGGAAGACATGGCTGGGGTGGAGCCTTCTGCAAGACACTTGTGTTTCTTTCAGGGGGCAGCCAGGATGGGCTACTGCTCTCAGGTAGCGGGAGAAGCAGAGGCAGAGGCGGGTGAGGGAGTGTAAGGGGGTGTGAGGGGGGAGGGTGGGGCAGAATCCTGGGTCTGAGGGAGGAGGGGACTGGAGGCCTGGGTTGCAGGTCCCAGGGGACAAGGGTGGGCGGTCCCCACGAGATCCATGACTCCTGCCAAGGTCTGCAGTTGGGAAGCATTTATTATAACTAAGTGGCCATGACAGAGCAGGGAGGGGGGAGGTGACGCGGAGGCTGCCACAATCAGTCCCCTAGAGGCAGTGATTAAGGGCTCATTACCAGCGGGGTCAGTGAGTGGGTGGGAGCTTGGAAAAGGCAGCAGGGAGAGGAAGGAGGAAGCGCGCAGACACTCCCAAGGGGGAGGTTGAGGCAGGACCCTCCCGGGAATGATTGTGAAAAGGGCTGGTTCCAGGGAGCAGGGGAGACACTGCAGCTGGGAGCATAGCAGACGGGGGGGCTGGTCACGGCTTCTCCAGCTGGACGTCTCCGATGTGGAGGCTGCCCACGTCCTGGTAGGTGCCCTGGAGGCCCCGGGAGATGTCCTCGTACATGGAGCAGTCATCAAGGTTCAGGCCCTGGGGTGCACACGTGGTGGTGGGCCTCAGTGTCCTGATGCCTGGGCCCCTACCCCAGAGGACCCCCAGGAGGCCCCCAACGCACCTGCTCCGAACCTGTGCCCACCCTCCACTCACCTCATAAAGGTTTTCATCTTCGTAGTCATCCCGGGCGTCCACCCCGAACTTCATGTTCTGCCATCGTTTCTGTGGGGGGTGGGAGTCTCAGTGGGTAGGGGGTATGTTTTCAGGCCCTTCTATATGTCAGAAGGGCTTTCCCAGAGCCAGTAAGGGACCTTGCTCAAAGCCACACACAGTATTGGTAAGTGGCACGGCTCTCTGGGCTCAAGCCAGTGTTCTTTTGGCTGTCTCCACTGCCCAATTGTTCTCCATGAATCACAACATCAGTAGTAAATAGCTATGGTTGCCCTGTGGCCTAAAGAAACTGCAGGTCACAGCGGCTGGGAGGATCCCCAGCCCCCGTCTTCCCTGGCCTTGGCTACATCTGGAGGGCTACAGCACTCCTGTGTTGGGGAGAGTAAAGCACCCTGAGGGGGTGGAGGGTGGGAGTGGGGGTAGAGTGAGAACATCCCTAGAGAAGGGCAATGATGACAGCCATGGGGAGACTGAGCAAGGGCAGCGCCCCAGCACCATGTAAAATCCTGTCATTGTATTCATTTGTTTACCACCCATGCGCCCCTGTGTGTGTGTGTGGGGGGGGGCTGTCATTCTCCCAAGTTTTGGGCGGGGACCCTCAGACTCCAAGGGCCTGGTCCCAGGTGGCTTACCCTGAACAGCAGCAGTGTCCCGGGCACCACAGCGCAGAATAGCAGGATGATCCCCTCCGCTGTGATGATGTTGTTCTTGGTGCCCTCCCCCATGTCCAGGAAGGGTCTGGGGGTCGGCTCTGTGAGAAGGGGGTGCTGCTCAGAGCCCTGGCTCCTGGCCCTGTTCCCGGCCCCGCCCCTAGCAAGGCCCCACTGAAGCCCCCACTCTGCAGGTGAGAAATGGGTAAGTGTGTGGGAGCCGGGAGCAAGGATGCTCGTGATGCAGGCACTGGCTCCCTCCGCACTTCCCAGTCAGGAGGCTTAGAGTCCCTGGCACTCACCACGCACACGGAGGTAGGTGCCACAGGAGCGCCATTCCGTCTTGTTTTCCAGAGCATGGCACCTGTATAGGCCTCCGTGGCTCTTCTTCACCGATGAGATGATCAGCTCACCATTGCTCTGGCCCCAGTCATGGAACTGAGCGGGCCACGTGAAGTTGCTTTGGGGGATTCGCCACCAGGTGACGTTAGGGCGGCTGCCGTTATGCAGGCACGGGAGGCGGGCCTCCTCCCCCAGGATCACCGTCACCGATGGCGGGCCCCTATCTACCCACAGGGTCTGGCCCCCTGGGCCTGCAAAGAGGCAGGTGGCTCAGGGACTGTGGATGGGATCACAGGCCCCAGCCCCAGCCTCTGCAGCTGCAGCACTCCTGCGTGTGTGTGGGGAGTATGAGGACCCTCCTGGGGGAGGACAGGGAGGTGTGGGGCACAGAGGACACACGGTGTTGGGCAGGGAGTGAGGGGGCACCTAGGGAAGGAGAGAAAGGTACCCCTGAGAAGAGAGAGGACATACCTTGGGCGGGGGTGGGGGGGGTGAGGACGTCCTGGGGGAGGAGAGTAAGACACCTGGATGGTGACACAGCCCCGGGTGCCCGCTCTCCAGTGCCACCTCTTGCATTTGGATACTTAGTTCCCTGGTAGCAGAGGGCCCCTGCCCAGGCAGCGACTTCCAGAATCAGTTTGGGCATCACCTCCTCCTGAAGGCTTTCCTGGTCCACATTCCCGGCCCCAGCCCAGCCCCACACTTGACACTATCTTTCCTTTTCAAAAAACCCTTAGAGGAAGGTTCTCTCCTTATGCCAGTTTTCAGGTGGGACAGCAGAGCCCAGGGCAGCAGGAGTGGGTAGGAGGGGCGCTGGGGAGGGCCAATACCAGGCCTCCTGGGCCTCTTCCTGCCTTGTCTGGTGTCTCTGAGCCCGCCCCTTATTCTCTGTAACGTGCACGTGTCAACCTGGGGGTCAGGGGTTGAGTTTAGTCCTTGGGCTGGGGGTTAGGGGAGCGTCTCGGCAGTGTGGGTGGTTAGAGGGAGCTGGTGGCCCAAACGAGCGTGCCCCCCCACCCCCCAAGCCCCAGCTATCAGAGCCAGTCCATATGGCTGCTCAGCCTCCTCTGGGGAGGGAAGGAGGGAGTTGAGGAAGAGACAAGAAGGAAGAAGTGGGGCAGAGGCAGCAACCTCAAGGTCAGGGGCTCCATTCCTGGCTCCCAGTGTAACCTCGCGTGACCAGCTGCCTCTCTGAGCTCCTGGGTCAAACAGGTGGTCAGAGCCCTGACAGCTGGCGTCGCTGAGGGAGGATGGTATCATGAGGCACCCCACCCCCAGCACGGAGAAGGGGCTCCCTGTGCAGGGGGTGACTGGGATTCCAGGCAGAGAAAGGGAAAGCTTTTTCTTCACTCTGAAGCTGAGTGCACCCCAAGGTCCCCTCCTGCCCCCAGCTCTGAAGCTCAGTCAAGGGCAATCCTAGTTCCTCATTTTGACCTGAGGGACAGGGTAGGGAAGGCACTCTGGCTCCTGCCTCCCTCCATGAGGCGGCAGATGCCCCTTTAACATCGCTGAGCCCCCTCCAGCCTCCCCGAGGCCTGTTTGGAACAGTCAAGCCCACAGACAGATGCAGTTTCTACAGAGGCCTTTCCCAGCTCCCCTCCTGCTGTCTCCTCTCTGCCTGTGCCCTCTCTCCAGCCTCCCCAGTCCCTCCTCCTCTCCCAAGTACCCGCCTGTTAGCCACATACCCAGGCCAGCAGCAGAGATCAAGAGGAAGATGATGCCAGGCAGCGGGACTTGCAGGACTCCGGGACCCCCAGGCATCTTCTCCCAGTGGGTTGGTCCGTCTGGCTTGCAGCAGTCCTGGGGTACCAGATCCCACCTCCGCAGGCCCCAAACCCCACCCCACTTCCTGCCCAGCCCTCCCGGAGATGGGCTTCACTGGCCTCACTGCTGGGCAGCTCCTGCCAGTGTGCTTCAGATGTGAGCTGAGAGGAACTGCTCCCTGCACCTGTGGTGGCCGCAAGTCCCCTGAGGGGAGGTTGCTTGGGTGGGGGAAAGAGGCTAGTTCAAGGTTTGGCTCCTCATTGGGTGCCTGCTGTGTGCAGGCCGTCAGGGCAGTGACTCTGAGCTTTCGTAGTCGTAGTCCCTACTGGCTTTGGGCAAAACCTGTGCCCAGGCTGAAACTCTGTGTGCTCCCTTCGTTGGGTTGGAAATGAGGATTTAAAGGCAAGGCGTTGTGCATGCACAGCACTGAACACAGCACCTGTCACATACTATAGGTGCTCAGTAGTGTTGGTTGCTGTTAATGTTCATGAGGAATAAATGAGGCAAGCCAGCGGGCTCTATGAAGGGAAGTGGTGACTCCCCTTTCCAAACCTTTTGTTCTTGTTACTCCTCACCCGAGGGTATTTTTTTCATTGATTTTTAGAGGGTGGGAGAGAGGGAAAGACAGAGAGAAATATCGATGTGAGAGAAACACACCGATTGGTTGCCTCCTGCACACGCCCAACCCAGGGAGGAACCTGCAACCAAGGTACGTGCCCTTGACCAGAATCGAATCCAGTACCCTTTGGTCTGCAGGCCTACACTCTATCCACTTAGCCAACCCAGCTAGGGCTCCATTGATTTCTTTAGAGAGAATGAAAGAGAGGGATGGAGAGAAAGAGGCATGTGAGAGACACATTGATTAGTTGCTTCCCAAACTTGCCCTGACTGGGGCAGGGGATCAAACCAACAACCCAGTTACGTGACTGGGAATTGAACCTGTGACCCTTTGATGTAAGGGCCGATGCTTTAACCACTGAGCAACACCAGCCAGGGTAAGCCTTGGCATTTTTAATCCAAGAGACTAGGATAACGCTCTGTTGTGACATGAGATGTTCCTGGTACCCAAGGAACTAATAGCGATGATGGGCTCTTTCTTGGCATTCTTGCACTCAGCCTCCAAGCATCAAGCCCCTCCTTTTACAGAGGAGGAGACTGAGGCCCGGAGAGGGAATGCTGTCACTGTCACTTGTCTGGTGTTGTACAGTCTGGTGGCGGAGCAGGTTCTTTTAAGCATCATTTTAGGCCAAATGGGAGGAAAATAGGTCTGAGGGGAGCGGGTGGGGAATGATATGAAATTGTTGAGATGTTTCTGAGCAGTTAGGGGACCATCACACACACACACACACACACACACGGGGGCACATAGGAAAAACTTTTATTGCAGGGAGATTTCTGGTAGCAAAAACTGGGAAAAACCAAACGATAAGCCCGTGCGTGGAGAATGGATGCATACAGTGTGGTGCCGTCAGCCGATAGAGTAGTGCACCGCAGGAGAAAGGCAGGACCTCACGTCCTCACGTGTCAACAGGGCTGCATCGGAGAAAAAAACATGAAAATGAGAAGTTACAGTAGCATGATATGGTTGACTTGTTTCCAAAAGGCAAAACAGTGCTGTGTGCTGTTAGGGACATGTGCGTCTGTAGTCAAGGTGCAGACAGATAGGTGCAGGGGAGTGACACCAAGTTCCTGAGAAATTATCTCTGGCGGAAGCCAGGGGGTCGTGACTGGGAAGGTTACACAGAGGGCTTTGTCTGTCTAGGTTTTATGTCTTTTTTTGTTTTATTTCTTAAACTAGGTGGTGGGCCTATGAGTCTTTGTTACACTATCATATACACTGTTTTGCTTGCTGGAAGTATTTCATAAATATTTTTAAAAAGCAACTGTTATGCTCACAGAAGAGCATGGCCTTAAGGAGCCACTATTCCTAGGTTTGAATCTCAGCTCTGCCAGCTGGCTGGCTGCCTGAGCCTCAGTTTCTTCAGTAATCTGGGCACAATCCCCCACCTTGTGAGGCTGTGAGAATATCGGTGTGTTTAGCACAGTTCCTAGGACAAGTTCCTCTTCTCTGGCCAGGAGGCTCACTCCCCTTTCCTCCAGCGACCCAGGTGTTGTCGGGACACTGGTGTATATAGCAGGTCATTAGCCCCTCTTGCCTTAGTTCCTTCTCATGATCCCCCTCCTAAGGAAGAAGCCTGGAATCAGAGGCTGCAGCCCTAGAAATTCACCTCCTGCCTCATCCATCAGTGGCTGAGCCGGTTTCCAGGCCCTCGTCTGCCCCCTAGCGGGGGGGGGGCGCCACTTTGCCACTCCCCACCTATGGAATACCAGACAAATCACCCCACCTGTGACTTACTTTCCCCTTCTTCAAACTGCAGGTGCTTTTCGGCATTTACTTTACAGGGTTGCAGCGTTAATGATACATATTTGCAAAGTGCCTTGCATGTGGTAGGCTGTTTATTCACAAGTTTCCAGCACTGACAACTGAGCTGGGATGACAGTGTAGGATTCTGATTTAGTATTCTTTGAGTATCTTGGTCTTAAACAGGGTAACACCGGGTTGACTGGCTGCCTGCCAGATGTGCTGCTCTGAGCCACAGCACCATCTACATGTGGTACCTCTGGAATCCCTCAGGAGCCAGCAGTGCAACAGGTGAGGATTGGAAGGTTTCGAGTGGGAGTGTTACTCAAGAGTTGCACAGTTAGGGGCAGAGTTGCCATCTGAACCCAAGTTGTTAGAAATTCAGGCTTGGCACTGGAAAGTGGGTGTGATCCTAAGTTACTTGGACTGGGGCCTTGTGCAAGCCAGCTCAGCTTTAGTTCTCCCCAACCAGGCAGGGCTGGTCACATGGGGACGGTAATGGGCCCTTTTCCAGGCTTGCCCATCCCTATGGCTCAATGTGTGCCCACTGGGCACCCTTTGATTCTACCACCCACACTAGGGGCCCAACCACAGGCAGAGCTCCTTGGCACCAAGAGCCCATCACCATGCAGGACCACTGAAGCTATGCCAGGTGACAGCACTCTGCCTGTGCAGGCACATCTAAGTCTGTTTCAGAGCAGGGCTATAGCCAATGCAAAAGTGAAGGCTCAGGCAGGACTAACCTGCCCACACAGGCCAGGAAAGCAAGTGCATACCAGGCACACAGCTCAACCAAAGCTGTAAGAGCCACAGGGCGTCAGGGTTCTGTTCCTGTCCACTTCCTTCCAAGGAAACATCTCAGTACAACCCCCCTGCCCCTCCCGTGTTCCAGCAGGAGAGAGTGCCACTTCAGCAACCCAGACTCCAGCTGGGGCCACTGCTTGAACAGCATCTTCTTTTAGTTTCTCATTTTCTGAGAATTGCAAAGGCAGGATATGAGGGAGGTCCAAGGGTTTCTAGTTCCTGCCCCGCCCAACCCAGGCGTCTTGCCCCTCGGGGGAAGGCTGAGCTTTAGGCTTTGGCAGCCACAGCCACCCAGGGACTCCTGGCTCCTTCTTCCTCATGCCCCCAAATGGAAGAGCAGACAATCAAGAGACCAAGACCAAGATTATAAATGAGGCAATTTATTAACCCAGCACTTGTTCTAATGCTTCTTGTTGGCAGCTGCCACCTGTGGGAAAGATGGAAGAGTAAGTTAAGATCAGTCACGGGGTCCATGTTCTGGCACTTTGTAAGTTACCCACAGCCCAGACACCATGCATCCTGTTTTGTGGTCTCACATGTATTCTTGTCTAATCCTCACAACTCCAGGTACCTCCCCATTTTACAGAAGCGTCAACAGGCACTCAAGAGCGCTGGAGTGGGATTCCAATACTGCAAATGCCATCATATACACTGATGCCTGTGCCAGGCCCTGTGTTCACCTCTCCTCTCAGGCCACCCAACTCTCAGAGGGCAACACCTTCCATTCCTTTCTGACACTTGATGTTAAGTGACTAAACACTCCAAGGCTCCTACTAGGCCCGAGTCAATGATACTGAAAGAAGGAAACCATATGGGTTTATGCCAGGCCCTGGGGGGCTCCCACTGCTTGTAGATCACGGAATCCTAACCACCCCAAGGTAGGCAACCACCCCAAGGTAGGCAGGAGCAGACTGCTCCACAGATAGGGAGACTGGCTGCAGCCGAAGAACTGCAGGGTGTCCAGCCAGTCATCAGGATGGACACCTGAATTCTGAGCCAGCCCGCCTCCCTCTCTCAGCAACCACCCCATCTCGTGCCCAATCAGCATGAAGAGTAAGGAGACATTGATGCCAGAATCTGTGCAAGGCTGATGCCCTGCAGGAAAAGCAGCCCAACTGGACTGTGCCCTTCAGGGAAATTCTGATTTGACAACCCCCAGGCCTGAGGGAACACCCAAGCAGTGACAGAGGGACCCAACCCTAGCCCTCACCCAGGCCTCACCTGCCCTGCGATCCTGTCCAGATCTCTCTGTCCCTGAGGTGTCAATTTGCGGCCCCTGGGGAGAGAAGGGTCATGAATCCCTCCCGGCCTCATTTCCCTCACTTCCGAGGGGCAGTGCACTTAGTAGGTAGAGCCTGGGTTCAGATACTGGCTTTGCCACTCCCCACCTATGGAATACCAGACAAATCACCCCACCTGTGACTTACTTTCCCCCTTTTCAAACTGCAGGTGCTTTTCGGCATTTACTTTACAGGGTTGCAGCGTTAATGACACATATTTGCAAAGTGCCTTGCATGTAGGCTGTTTATTCAGAAGTTTCCAGCACTGACAACTGAGCTGGGATGACAGTGTAGGATTCTGATTTAGTATTCTTTGAGTATCTTGGTCTTAAACAGGGTAACACCGGGTTGACTGGCTGCCTGCCAGATGTGCTGCTCTGAGCCACAGCACCATCTACACGTGGTACCTCTGGAATCCCTCAGGAGCAAGCAGTGCTACAGGTGAGGATTGGAAGGTTTAGAGTGGGAGTGTTACTCAAGAGTTGCACAGTTAGGGGCAGAGTTGCCTTCTGTG
>NW_006288857.1:556404-564871 GCF_000327345.1 Myotis davidii
CCAGATCTCTCTGTCCCTGAGGTGTCAATTTGCGGCCCCTGGGGAGAGAAGGGTCATGAATCCCTCCCAGGGTAGTGCAGGCTCTCACCCCCCTTCCGGATGTGAGTCAGGCTTCCCCAAAAGGCACCTGGCCATACGACCATATGCTGCCAGCCAACTCCCACTGAGGACCCCAGTGGGCTGCATTCTAAAGAGCTTGGGGTAGGAGTGGGAGCCCCCCCGGGAGCTGACAGGGTGTCGTTTGTGCAAGCATTAGATCAAAAGCCCCGAAAAATCAATCGGGCAAAGTTAACGAGCAGGCTAATGAAAGCGGACAGTCGCTAAATTACCTTCCTGGAGCCCAGGGTAGTCAGTTAGAGAGGTGGGAGTGAGGCCTTTAGCCATTTGCTTTTCTACAGAATCCCCTGCCCACCAGAGGGTCAAGTACAGACAGTGCAGAGACCTAGCTCCTCTCTGCGTGTGGGTAGTGGGGACGGCCCTCACTAACTTTATTATAGGTGGCTTGACCCCAAGGCTCCTCATCACCCCCCTTCCCCACCCATCCTGATCCTTTGCTTACCCATCCTGATCCTTTTCCACCATTTTCAGCCCCTCCAGGGCTTGGAGGACTCTGCGGGCCACGCTCTTAGAGCCTCTGCTAAAGTGGCTGGGCATGACACCATTTCTCTGTCGTCCTCCATAGATCTTGGTCATGGAGCCAACCCCAGCGCCTCCCCGAAGGTACAGGTGCCGCGCTGTGGAAGCTGGGTGGAATGAGAGGGAAACTTAGGGGCCCTTCTCAGGCAGAGAATACTCTTCCCCACAGCCGAGGGAAAGGCCTTGCCACACATAGTCTGTGTGTGGCAGCCAACTCACCATTTTACAGCCAGGGCAACTGTGCACACACTAAAACCCGGTGCCCCCCCTCTCCCACCATGGCCAACCCATGCTGCACTCTGGGCCCAGCCTAGGAGACAGGGACAGCCAGGCAGTGGAGGGACTGCCAAAGCCACACTGCTAAGGCTAGACCTGAAGACTGTAGACAGAGCCTTGCAAATGTTTAAGCCACAACTGTCCACCTCCATATGCCTGAGGGGCAGGAGAGTGAAGAAGGGACCTACTGCCACTTGAGTGCAGCTCTCTGAGCCCTCAGCCCGAGAGCTTGGGGTGGGGGGAAGGGGGTCAGGACTGAGATCCATGCAGTGGATGGTCCCAACCTGGCATGTCTATCACCCCCTCCGTGGACTCGGGGATTCTCTCCCTAGATGGGCTTGGTTAAGTCCCTGGCCAGCTTCCTGGGAAACGCTCATTCCTATTCATGCGGAGCATGCAGTCGTCTGGCAGCCCTGTGCACCTGCTTTCACGTCCTCCCATGAGATACTAAGATGCCCAAGGAGCTGGCCTAATGTTGTGGCCCTAGCAAGTCACCTACCCTCACCCAAAAACCAGGAGTAACCGTCCCTCAGACGAGGGTTACTGCGAGGACTCCATGCAAATGTGTCAAGTGCTGTCATCGTCTGCAGAGAGGAAACAGGCTCCAAAGGGTACTCACTGGCTTCATGCCACAGCTCTGGAGGGACAGCTCCTCCAGACGGTTTTGGTTTCCTACCTCAGGGGGCCACTGAGGTTGAAGGGCATTGCAGCCGAGATGCACAACGTGCCCAGACTTCAGTCATCACATGGCCCTGCCTGGCTGGGAGCTGAAGGGCAGTGATGCCAGGCCACCCTAGACCCTGGAGACGTACTGCTAAGAAGCAGGTGCCGGGCCAGGTCCACGACCCTCCAGTGTTATGAACTAGGGGTGGGTGAGACGGATCTGTGGGGTGGGTTCCGCCTCCCCTCCAGCTGCCGCTCCCGGAGCACTCTTTCACGCCACTTGTTCCCAGCCCTCCAATTGCCTCAAACAGCCATGGGCTTCTGGGGGTCAAGAGCACAGCCTCTCTGTGGTCTCACTGCCTCTGGCTTCTGCTCACTTAAAAACCACTCTCTCCTTGGTCCTTTCTACCCCAACCTTCCCCTCACCCTACCCCTACACTACTGCCCGGACCCTCTTCCAGGCATTAAGCCACCCGCCCCCTGTGGATTAAGAGACTTACTTGGTATACATCCATACCCACAATCTTTCTACTGTGAGCGACATCACTGGAAAACTCCACCCTTATTGCCAGTACAAATGCCTAACACCCACCACCATCCCTCCGGCGCCTGTCCCTGGGCAGAGACCTGCTTTCTCACCCAGGCTGGGGAGAGGACACCTCAGGAAGGGGGCAAAGTGAACATTCCTAAGATGCCCAGAGGCAGCACACCTGAAAGGAGATGCCCAAACTTGGCCTTGCCTAGCCAGGATTGGCACTGACTAGTCCCAGCTTGGGGTCCATATGGAGAGTGTGGCCCAGCTGAGCTATCCAGTAGACAGTGTTTGAATTTCAACACTGCTCATCAGTCTGCCTACTTTCCAGGTTTGTGCGGTGGTACTGAAGCGGATGGCTTACTTCAATCTTGAGTAGTGACTGGCAGAGAATAAGCCCCATAAAGCCTATTAGTTTCTTTATGGAGGGTGGTGGTGGTGGTTTACATTTCCTAAACACTGTGTAAAATTATCTGGCCTGCTGTCAGATGTTACAAGGCCCTCACCATCACCCCAGTTTGCAATAATTCTCATGACTTAATAGGAAGATTAACTTCACAAATTGGAAGCTTTAACAGTTGAAATACTGAGTTCTACAAAATACGGATTTTTTTTTCACTCTTGAGCCCTTGTGGCCCCAGTCCCAACCACACAAACCCAGTTGTTATCACAAATGGCTTCTCCTTTAGTCCCCTCCAATGGCCTTCTGCTCCTCCTGATCCTTGAGAAACCTTGTCACCACTGCCAGCTGTGAAGGAGGCACTATGCAGGGCCCCCTACACACGGAGCCCAGTCAAAGTAGAGCAGGTAAGTGTGCTGCTGGGCCACTAGGTAGGACACACGCTGCACTGAGCACATGGCACATCAAAGGAAGCCTTCCCAGATGCATTTTGTCCTTGACCCTATGTAGGAGGTAGCTCATTGATGTTTCTTTCTATCCCTCTCCCTTCATATAAAAAAAAAAAATCAACAAAATATATATATTTTTAAAAATGCACTCAGGTGTCCCACCTTAGCAGCTGCTCACTGCCAGATGTCTTGTTCAGGGCCACACTGCACCACCCTCTTCATGGGTGGTCTTCCCTCGACACCATTCCTCCTCTTACAGCACGTCTCCACTCTCCTGACACAGGCTCTTTCTAGCCCTATCTCAACACCCGCCCCCCGCCTGGGGATTCCTTCCTCTTATAGCTCTGCCCTTCTTCTAGACCACCATCAGGAGGGCCCTGCCCACTCCACACTGGCTCCTACACACCTCCAGAACTTATACCCCACCCCCCCCACAAGACTGAGGGGCAAAACAGGCCAAGCCTCCATGATCCAGAAGAAAATAGCACAGACCCTGCTGTGCCCCCTGGTAAATGAGCATTTCCAGTGACTTCCACTTGTAGAGAATAAGCTGACCATCAAACTAGGCGGGAGCACTCTAGAACAGTGATGGTGAACCTATGAACTCATTTTTTTGGTTAATTTTTCTTTGTTAAATAGCATTTAAATATATAAAATAAATATCAAAAATATAAGTCTTTGTTTTACTATGGTTACAAATATAAAAAAGTTTCTATATGCGACACGGCACCAGAGTTAAGTTAGGGTTTTTCAAAATGCTGACCGCCGAGCTCAAAAGGTTGGCCATCACTGCTCTAAACTCTAGAAGAGGTTGGCAAACTTTGTAAAGGGTCAAACAGCAAGTATCAGGCTCTGCAGGCTGTCACGCTGCAACTCTGCCTCTGCTGTGGATGAACAGATGCGCTTGGTTTATATCCCCCAAGAAATATGCACACAACAACCCTTTGTCTAGAACCTTCACCCTATGCCAATAGGGCAGCTAGGAAAGGAAGGTAAAAAAGAGAGCTTGGGAAACCCTAAGGAAGGGGGACCAGGAGGGAAGGCAGAGGACACACCCCAGTGGGTGGAAGGGGCATGCTGGGCAGAAACTGGCCACAGCAAAATGAAATTTACACAAGGCCTTGACCCAATTTTCCATTAGTCTCTTCCACCTAAAAAATAAAGTATGAAATCCTGCCAGGGAAGAGATGAAGCTCCCCTGCCCCATGACAGGGTGGGGAAAACTGGCATCACAAGCTGGCAGACCCTCAACATGTTACTTAACCTCCCCGACATCAACTATTAAACCGAAAGCACCAGTCCTGTTTGGGAAATTTTTGATAGGTGCAGATTAAAATG
Source organism: Myotis davidii (assembly GCF_000327345.1). Classification (NCBI taxonomy): domain Eukaryota; kingdom Metazoa; phylum Chordata; class Mammalia; order Chiroptera; family Vespertilionidae; genus Myotis; species Myotis davidii. Next base: position 560,699 of record NW_006288857.1, read on the forward strand.
GAAAGCTAGGATTCTTTGTCCTAATCTTAGACCCAAAGCTGTCCTGGCTCTTGGGGCATTGGCAAAGAACATTCAGGACCAGGTAGCTTTACTTCCCAAGATGGACGTAGTTTTGTCCAGGCCCTATCACTGCTGTTTGCCCAGCAAAGTCAAGTCAGCTTCTCTTCACCAACACTTCCCACCTCACAAAGTTGACCTTTTATAGCCCTCAGGGGTCAAAGGTTATGGCCGAGTCATATTAGCACGTGTGTCCAGGCTAGGGCCTGAAATACAGTGACATCTGATGCATGAGTAATCCACAAAATACATGCAAGGCTATTCTGAAGTTTTATTAATTTCAAAACTCTGCTTTCCACCAATTTCCCATATGGAGGCAAGCTTTGGCCTGGATGGAGCTCCCACTTCAGAGGAGGAAGGTTGGGGTGACAGTTTGGAGAAATTTGGAATGTCAAGAACAGGTGAGAACCAGCACTGTGAAGTCAGGGGTTACACTTGCAATCCGTCCAAGTTGCAAGTGACTGTAAGATTAATGAGAGGGGGCTGGCAAATGATCACAGGGTGACCATAAGGTTTTCTTCTGAGCATTTGGGACTCAAGATTTAGAGCAAAGAGCGACCTGGCTAGAGAGCCAACCACTTAGGAATAACTTGCTAGAGACAGGGAGGCACTAGTGTGATGACCTGAGCATTAAAAAAAAAACAGCTGACTTTTCTTCAACGATTACTCTCCAACAGGCAAGCATATTCTAAAGCAGTTTGTTATTAGGCTAATTTGATCCAACAATAATTGGCACTGACACATTATTAACCCCATTTCAGAGATAGAAAACCAAAACACACTGGCAGATGGAGGTCACAAATTAAATGTAGAGGGGGATTTTAACTCGGGGAGTCTGGACCCCATGGACATAAGGATAATAATGCCTGCCTCTCAAACAAACCACCTCTAAGCAAAATATGAACATCCATTTGTCCCTGGGTTTCCCTGGAGGATCAGAGGAAGCCACAGGTCCTCACACACACCTCTTACAAAGGAAGAAACAGAGCCAGGGTAGGAAGTTATTGAACATCACACAAAGCAGTGACAGAGTCAGTCTCTTGTGATCTGGGGGGAGAGGGAGGCAAATAAGAGCTCACAGAGGGACAGAAGGATCTGTGCCAGGGGTTACCCGTCTCCCCACTACCCAGCTAGATGCCCCAGTTCCTACCAGCTCGTGTGTAGAACCAATTCTCATCGTAGGGAGCAAGCTCTTTATGCTTGGCCAGCTTGACAGTGTCCACCCATTCAGGGACTTTCAGCTTCCCGGACCTGGGATCAAGACAGCAAGAAAGGTACAATTCACCGGTCTCCACACCCCCTCATCCCCTCTCCTCCACAGGACTGTACGTTAACAGGAGCTGGACGTGTCCGAGCATAAGCAAGCTGAAACTCAAACACAACCCAGGCCTCAGGTGGAAAGGGGCACGTGGCGCTGAGGCCCTCCAACAACTCTGCCCCCTACCAGAAGAGGGCGCTGCGGACCGAGGGGCCAGCAAAGACCACAGCCGCCAGCACCGCGAACCCGTCCCCACACTCACTTTTTGAGGAAGGCTGCCAGAGCTCTGACGAACTCCTGCTGGTTCACGTCTTTTACAGTAACTCCGGGCATCTGCGGGAAGGACCAGGCATGTGAACACGAGCTGGTGGGGAACAGCCACAGGGCTGGGGCCGAACCCCAACGCGACCTGCACCGCCGCCCTCCCCGGATTTCCCAAGGCCCTACTTCAAGTCCGGGCGCTAACGGCCCCGGCGGCTGGCGGTCCTAGAGTTCCCCGGCGCCCACGACCACAGCCCGACCGCATTTGTGCAGACGCTGTGTGACCCTAGTCCCTGACGCTGGAGTCCCGCACTCCCGGCTGCCCCCAGGCCCAGTCTCGCTTCCCGGACCACGCCGAGCCAGCATGTCCGGGCCTGCCGCTCGCACGTGGCTGCGGCTTCGGGGGGCGGGGCGGCGCCGCGCGGTCACCCCGGGCTCCGAGACACACGCTTGGGGCTGGGGAATCGGGTCCCGACGCTCCGTGCCCAGCCCGAGTCAGAGAGCCCGCCTTACCGTGCGGCCTCCGCGCTGCTAGCCAGGGGAAAGGGAGCAACGGGGTTTCCCGGACGCACAAATCGGGCGTCAGGTCTCGCGAGGGTTCCGAGAGCTCGCGAGAACGGGGTTAGACAAGGCAGCTCCGCCTATCTCAGGGCGAATGGGGCTTCACTTCCGCCGAGGTGGGCGGGTGTGTAGTGAGGAGGCGGGAAGGCAAAGAGAAGGTTATGGGGACAGATGGGGAGGCTTGTTTCTCCCCCATTCCTCCTCCCGGAGTGTAAGAGAGAGAGGAGAGCGTTTCCGTCTGGAGCATTGGTCAAAACATCAGCGGAGGACACTGATGGCGGAAGTTATGAAGTTCGGTGGGCAGGAAAAGACCTAGCCACTTCTGGCGTTTCCGAAGGGACGACCCCCTCCCCCTTCAAAGTGGAAGTGGCTTTACTGGTCGGAAGTGGGGGTAGTAAGGGCGGATGTAATGGGGAACCCAGAGGAAGTGCTAAGCAGAAATCTGTCCACCAGCCCTCCCGAGAGCTGGAGGCGGAAGCCCCACCCTTCTTAGGGCGGAAGTTGCTTCACCAGAGCCCAGGCGGAGCGAGTGGGAATGAGGCAGTGGCGGCAGGGAAGAGATAAGGGCAGGGACGAGGAGGCGGAGGCGGGACCTTGGGAGAAATTAGTTCAGCTCTGCCTCCTAGCGTCTGAATCGGCTCGCTCAGCCCTTGGCCTTACTTGCCTATTTATATTTACCTACTGACCTGTGCAACTGTAGGCTGTTCATTGGCTCGGTCTTCAGTCTGTTTTTTTTTAAAAAAAGGGCGGGGGCGGGGAATTTAAATGGAAATACCGAGATCCCGATTATTTGCCTCTTCTGAGTGACTGCTTCTGTACATGGTGCATCTCTTATGAATTCTAGCAACATTTTGTGTGTATATGTGTGCCTATCCTACATGTACACTTGTTCAGAAGTGCAAAATCAAAGGTGCCAGCAGGTTTTGGGTCTGGTGAGGGTCCGCTTTCTGGTTTATAGACAACAATCTTTTTGTGCATTCCTATAGCAGAAAGTGGGAAAGGAAGCTCTCTGGGCCTTTCTTATGAGGGCACTAACCCTATTTGAGGAATCCACCCTCATGACCTAATCACCTCCTAAAGGCACCACCTCCAAATACCATTACATTGCAGATTAGGTTTCAACATATTAATTTTTGGGGGCACACAAACATTCAGTTTATTTATAAACTTTATAACAGTTTATAATATGTATTTAAATCAGGGGCTTTATATTCATGTAGCATGTTGTCCAATCCTATTTTGCATTGTTTCTAAAAGTTGAGAATAGTTTTAGTATCTCAGATTCTCCCCACCCCTGAATCAACACTTGTGTTTCCATGTGTAACTGTAAATGTATTCATGTAATGGGTAATATTTTTTCTTTACATGCTGACTTTATTTTTAATTTAAATCTTTATTGTCAAGAGTATTACAGATGTCCCTCCTCTTTCCCCCCATTGTTCCCCTCTACTGGTTCCTGCCCCACTCCAGGCTTTCACCACCCTATTGTAAGTGTCCATAGTTAATGCATAAAACCCTAATATGCAAATTGACTGAATGGTGGAATGACTGGTCGCTATGATTTGCACTGACCACCAGGGGGCAGACGCTCAATGCAGAAGCTGCCCTCTGGTGGTCAGTGCGCTCCCCCTGTGTGAGGACTGCTCAGCCAGAAGCCAGGCTCATGGCTGGCAAGTGCAGCAGTGGTGGTGGGAGCCGCTCCTGCCTTCGCTGCAGTTGGGTGGTAAGGAGTGAGAGGTCCCAGACTGCAAGCGCCCTGGACTGCGAGAGGGATGTCTGATTGCTGGCTTAGGCCCGATCCCTGGGGGATCGTCAGTCTGTTCCATGTTTCCATGACTTCAATTCTTTTTAGATTCAATTGTTAATAGCTATATATTTATTGCTATTTTGTTCATATTTTTACCTTTCTTGTTCTTCTTCCTCGTCTTAAAGAATACCCTTCAACATTTCATGTAATACTGGTGATGATGAACTCCTTTAGCTTACTCTTGTCTGTGAAGCTCATCTGACCGTCAATTCTAAATGATAGCTTTGTT
>NW_006288857.1:564950-566368 GCF_000327345.1 Myotis davidii
GGAACCACTGGGGTAGAGTAATCTTGGTTGTAGGTCCTTACTATTCATCACTATGAATATTTCTTGCCACTCCCTTCTGGCCTGCAGAGTTTCTGTTTAGAAATTAGCTGACAGTTGTATGGGCACTCCCTTGTAGGTAACTGCTTTTCTCTGCAGCTTTTCTTTTGCTGCTTTTAAGATATTCTCATTGTCAAAAAAAAAGAGATATTCTCATTGTCTTTAACCTTTGGCATTTTAATTATGATGTGTCTTGGTGTGGGACTCTTTGGTTCCTTTGTATGGGACTCTTTGTGTTTCCTGGACTTGTAAGGTAAGTCTATTTCTTTCACCAGGTAGGGGAAGTTTTCTGTTATTATTTTTTTTCAAAACCACCTGGCAGGTGGTTTTAAATATCTTTCTCTGTCTCTTTTCCTTCTGGCATTCCCATAATGTGAATGTTGGTACGTTTGAAGTTGCCCAGAGGCTCCTTACACTGTCTTCATATTTTTGGACTATTTTTTATTTTTGCTTTTCTGATTGAGTTCTTTTTGCTTCCTCATATTTCATTTCATTGATTTGATTCTCAGAATTCTTTACTCTACTGTTGAATCCCTAGAAATTATTCTTCATTTCAGTTAGTGTACTGGTATGCTTAATTTCTGAATGGTCCTTTTTTATGTCTTTGAAATTCTCACTAAGATTCTTGTCTTGCTAAGTCCCTTGAAGCTCTCATTAAGGACCTTGAGCAACCTATTAAGCATTGTTTTGAACTCTGTATCCATTTTGCTTCCATTTTTTTCCCCATTTGTAACATGTTTCATTGTCTCCTCATTTTGACTGCTTCCCTGTGTTTGTTTCTATGTATTAGGTAGATCTGTTATGTCTGCTGGACTTAGTAGAGTGGCCTTGTGTAGTAGGTGTTCTGTAGGGCCCAGTAGCTCAGCCTCCCCAGTCACTCTAGGTGCACCTCTGTGTGGGCTGTGTGCACAGTCTTGTATTTTTGTTGTAATTTTTGTGTGGTACTGTGTGCTGTTTGTACTTTTTGGTCTCATAATTTTGTCTTCTTTTTCTCTAAAAGGCACTGCAAATTGTATAAATGTCAGACCTCACAAAACTACTCACACTGCTCCACTAGGCATTTCTCACAATGCATTGCATTTGCTTACATATACTCTTCCTCTAGAGGAATGTCTCATTCTCCTTGCATCCCTAAAACTTAACAGGGCCTGGTAAGCCCCCATTAAGTGTGCACTGAATTGAATCAAATAAGAATAGGAATAAAGTCTTGTTACTAGTATTTTTCTGATTCTCTATAACCCATAGCTTATTGACTAAAATATTTAACTTCTGTCTTTCCCAAGCTTGACACTCAATGAAAACCCCCGTTTATCTCCAAAAGCCCGAAAGAGTGGTGTGTACAGATTTCTTTCTGAATCAGC
>NW_006288857.1:566399-568468 GCF_000327345.1 Myotis davidii
GAAAAAGGAGAAGATGAATCGCATGCAGTTTGCAGTGGGGTCTCATGGTGAGGAGTCCAAATGACCACCATGACTCAGCTGTACACTTGGGGTCAGCCATGGTTCCCTTCTCCCCTTTCTCTCTCCTATCCATCCAATCCACTGTAAGTCCCACACAAAAAGTTCTAAACTTTTTGTGCTCTGAATTCTTTGGTGTCTCACAAAACCTACTGCTCCTTCTGAGAATTAGAAAAATGCATAAGGTAAAATATATAGGATTTCAAATGAAATCAATTATATTGAAATACATTCATCAAAAGTATTTGAATTGTGCTAATAGTAGTCTATGGGCTTCTTTAGCACATTATTATTTAAGATCAAGCAAAGGTCTGATGATGACTGTCATCTCAAAGCCATTGTGAGTAAAAACAGTATTTTAAGAGATCTGCAACAACTGTACAGAATATGGAAATAGCTGTGCATTCCATTGGTGACAAAGCCCAAGTACTGTTGTGCCATTGTGGTTTGTTGCCTACATTCAAGATAGGAGGAAATACTAGGTCTTTGGTCAGAGGATAGCAAATATCGAGACATAATTCCAAGTTCATGGGCCCCCTCCCCCCCGAATTCTATACCCAGACCCCTTGAAGGGTGGTGTGTGGAATCCAGGTTCCTGTTCTAAAATATTAATTGAACCAGAAAACCTCCTTTGGGTTTCATCACATTTGTAATGGAATCTAACTCCTTGTCATGGCCCTGCATGAGCCAGCTCCCTGCTTGCCTCTCCTTCCTCACCTCCCTGACTTCCTCTCTCCCTAACTCTAATCCAGCCACACCGGTCTCCTTCCTGTTACTGAACCCAGAAAGAAGTCCCCATCTCAGGGCCTTTGCACATGCTGCTGTTTTGTACCTTCCTTTCCTTCTTGGTCTGCACATGACTGGCCCCTCCTCATCACTCAAGTCTCTATCAGATGCCTCCTCCTCAGGGAAGTCTCCCCTGGCCACCAGTCTGGTAAGGAGTCTTCCTTTCCTTTGATCTCATTGATAATCTATTCCCATTCATTGTTTAATAACATGCTATTTAGCCTCCATGTGTTTGAATGTTTTGGGGTGTTTTTACTGTAGTTGCTTTCTAATTTCATTCCACTGTAATCTGAGAAGATGCTTGATATGATTTCAATCTTCTTGAACTTGTAGAGACTTATTTTGCATCCTAACATGTGGTCTATCATTGTGAATGATCCATGTGCATTTGAGAAGAATGTATATTCTGCAGCTTTTGGGTGAAATATTCTATAAATGTCAATTAAATCCAGCTGATCCAGTGTGTCCTTTAGAGTCACTGTTTCCTTGTTAATTTTTTGTCTGGAAGATCCATCCAGTGATGTCAGCGGGGTGTTAAAGTCCCCTACTATGACTGTGTTGACGATCTCTCAAAGTACTCTAGAAGTTTTTTAAAAAAATGTTTTTATTGATATCAGAGAGGGGTGGGGGAGAGAATCATTGATTGGCTGACTCCTGCATGCCCCTCCTGGAATCGAACCCGGGACCCTTGAGTCCACAGGCCGATGCTCTGTCCAGTGAGCCAAACCTGCTAGGGTTAGAAGGCTTTTCTTTTTCTTCCTGATTTTTAAAAAACATTTTTATTAATTTCAGAGAGGAAGAGAGAGAGAGAGAGAGAGAGAGAGAGAGAGAGGTTAGCATCATGATCCAAATAAGGTCTACACATTGCATTTGGTTGATAAGTCTCTTAGTCTACAAGTCCACTTCTCAAATTATTTTTGTCTTGAAACGAAGTATTTCAGCTGTTTGTTCTTAGAACGAAAAGACGCTTAAACGCTTGAGCGCCTGTTCTGTGATCCGCACTGTGTCCTGCGGACAGCCCTGGGCCGGACCCCCCCGTCGGGGCCATTCCCCGGTTCTCTCTGGGCTGGTCCCTTCCTGTCACAGCAGTGGGTTGGGCTGGATGTCCTCTACCAAAGGCTCCTCCGGGACTCACAAGGACCCCTCTCATCACTGTGATTCGGCTGATCTACGCCAGCCGAGCGCATTCCCCGGGAACTCTCGCCGCGACCCATCCAAGCGGGGCC
>NW_006288857.1:568649-578713 GCF_000327345.1 Myotis davidii
CCCCCCCGCAGGGCGAGCAGGCGGCGGTCCGCTCTGACCGCGGAGGCGAGCGGTAAGGGTAGCGGCTCGGGCCTCCGGGGCGCGGGCCCACCCCCGCCCAACTGCTGTCCTCCGAGCCCCCTGCGGAGGGCCGTTAGCCACGGGCTCGAGGCTCTACGACCCTTCTGTGTCCTGGGCCAGCAGGTGACCGTGCGCAGACAGCACCCCACCACCCTCCCCTAACTTCCCCACCAAGGCGCCTCCACCCAGCCCCTGGTTCTGGGGCCAGAGGAGGCAGAAACACTCGGCTGGGCCGGGGCTTCGGACTACATTTCCCAGGAGACTCCGGACACAGCACACTTCCGGCCGTGCGGCACAAAAAAACGTAACTTGGAGTTGCCACAGAGACAAATCCCCGGGTAATTGGGCTTCTGAAGCCCTTGAACAGAGGAGCGGAGACAGAGGCGAGGGATGAAGTAGGGAAGGAGAATGGGAAATGTGTTTGAGAAGCAACGTGAAAGAGCAACCCCTTCGGTTTACCTTTTTTTGTTTCCACGGACGCTCACGGTTCTCACGAATATCGCACAGCCTTTTTTTTTTTTTTTAAATATATATTTAGGTGCTCCTATATTGGGTACATATATATTTATCAGGGTTATATCCTCTTGTTGGATCGATCCCTTTAGTATTATGTAGTGACCTTTGTTGTCTCTTGTGATGACCTTCATTTTGAAGTCTATTTTGTCAGATATGAATATTGCTACTCCAGCTTTTTTTTCTTTTCCATTTGCATGGAAAATTTTTCCCCCATTCCTTCATTCTCATTCTGTGTGAGTCTTTTGTTCTGAGGTGGGTCTCTTGTAGACAGCATATAGTTGGGTCATGTTTTTGTATCCATTCAGCTACCCTATGCCTTTTGATTGGAGCATTTAATTTATTTACATTTGAGGTTATTATTGATAGGTACTTAATTATTGTCATTTTAATTCAGTATGGCTAGGTTTCTCTTTCTATTTCTTCTCATTACAGCAGTTCCTTTAGTATTTCTTGTAATGCTGGCTTGGTGGTGATGTACTTCTTTAGTGTTTTTTTTTTTTGCTTGTTTGTTTTTGTTTTTGGTCTAGGAAGCTCTTTATTTGACTGTCTATTTTGAATGATATCATTGCCGGATATAGTAATCTTGGTTTCAGATCCTTGCTTTTCATAACTTTGAGTACTTCATGCCATTCCCTTTTGACTTGTAGAGTTTCTGTTGAGAAATCAGGTGTCAGCCTTATGGGAGCTCCTTTGTAGGTAACAGTTTTCTCTTGCTGCCTTTAACCCCTTCCCCAACAATTTTTTTGTTAAAAACGTTTCTTTTTCAGACTAATTTTTTTATTTTGGTTCTATATAGTATTTTTGATGCTGGTTATGAAAACAGTTTGTAACTCGTCTTCCTATAAACCATATTTTTTTACCATATTTTCTTAGTATACTCGTCGACGACTGAAAAAGAACATTTTGTGAAAACGAGTATACACGTTTCTGCCAGGGGAGGGGTTAAGATTCTCTCTTTGTCTTTAATTTTTGGCATTTTAAGGATGATGTGCCTGAGTGTGGGCCAGTTTGGGTTCTTGCTTGGGACTCTCTGTGCCTTCTGAACTTTTTTCTTTACCAGGTTAGGGAAGTTTTCTGCTTTTATTTCTGCAAACATGTTCTCTATTCCTTTCTCCCTTTCTGCTTCTTCTGGCACACCTACTATTCGAATTTTGTTACATTTCATGTTGTCCCACAGGTTCCCTTAAGCTGTCCACCTGTTTTTTGTTTTTTGTTTTCTTTTTGGTTTTATGGTTTCTTGATTTTTTTTCAACCCTGTCTTCTAATTCACTGAGTCAATCCTCAGCTTCCCCTTATCTGCTGTGTATTCTTTCCAATGTGTTCTTTATTTGTACTATGCCATTCTTTATTTCTGTTTTCATAGTTATAGCTTTACTCATGCTGCTGAGCATCTTTACCATAATTATTCTGAACTATATCAGATAAATTTCTTATCTCCATTTCATTTATCTCTTCTTCTGGAGGATTCTCTTGTTCTTTCATTTGGGGTTGTTTCTTTGTCTCCTCATTTTGGCTGCCTGTTTGGGTTTGTGACTATGTATTAGGTAGATCTGCTACACCTCTCAATCTCGAGTGCAGGACAGTGTCAAATGCTATTTCTGACTAATTAGATCAGGCAAAGATTCAAAGCCTCCAGAGACTAGCTCTGCCTACAGACTGATAGAATTCCATCTTGAATAGGCCTCAAACAATCACCCACAGGTATGGTGAGAGTTTTTTTCAACCAGGTGGGGCAATTGCTTCTACCTGGAGGTCATTATTCTCAGTCTCTTAATGGGCCTCAGAAACTCCACACCTTGAGGCAAGGTGTTTTCCAATAGGGTGGGTCAACTCTCTTCCCCCTAGGCCAGTGGTCGGCAAACTGCAGCTCGGCAAACCACGGCTCGCGAACCACATGTGGCTCTTTGGCCCCTTGAGTGTGACTCTTCCACAAAATCCCGACTTCTGTGCATGGGCCATGAGGTTTCAATCGCACTATACATGTGCGCCCGCATGTGGTATTTTGTGGAAGAGCCACACTCAAAGGGCCAAAGAGCCGCATGTGGCTCGCAAGCCGCGGTTTGCCGACCACAGCCCTAGGCAAAGCTGCCTGTATAGCAAATATCTGCATGAGAAAGGTGACCCCCATAGCGTGAGGGAATGACTCAGCACAGGAAACCAGGGTCTCTGCCTTCTGAGTTCTAACCCCAGAGCCACCAATCCTGGCTTCTGCTCACACAGCTTCAGTCCACTGTGCCCTCCCTCTGCCAGAGCACAAGGTGAGTAGCTCCACAGGGAATTTTGTGCATTAGCCCTTTAAGATATGCCTGTATTACCAGTTGTCTCTCCCTGGCAGACAGCAGCCCTGCTGCTTTTCATTGCTAGATTTTATGTGGGTACCCTTCTCAGTTCTGGTTCTCTTCTGGGAGGCCCAGCTTGGGGATTAGACCCCAGAGTTCTCAGTGCCAATCCCCCACAGCTAAGATATCTCTCTGGAACTTCAGTTTTTGTCTGTGGGTGCCTGGCCAACCCGTTTGTGTCTCCGTTCCTCCTACCAGTCTCTATGTGGTCTCCACTTTCTGTCCTTGGTTATTAGAGTTCTCTCCAGCTAGTCTTCTGTTGATTATTCAGGAAGTTTTTCTGTATTTTAGTTGTAATTCCAGTTTTGTCCTAGGACCGTATCTGTGCAGCATCCACTTACTCTGCCACCATTTTTTTTTTTTAAATCTTCCTTTCCCTCAGTCACTCTGTAGTCCATTACATTCTTTTATTTCCTTCATAGCAACTGTCAGCCTCCTGTCTGTCTCCCCAGCTAGAGAGGGTGCCAGCTCCATGAGAGCACAGACTTGTCTGCCTTGTTCCTCATTGTATCCCCAGGTAGAAAGGTGCCTGGACATGGAGGATGTTCACAAAGTTTGTTGACTAAAGGAATTAAAGAAGGAGAAAGAGATGATTCTGGGTGAACAGTGAGCTGATTCAGGACTGGGTTGGCCAGCAGGTGGCCTCATTTCTCTATAATTTAGAGAGAGTGTGAGCTCTGAAGGCACTTGGGGGCACAATGTAGGTTTATCAGTTAGAACAAATGTACCCCTCTGGTGTGGATTGTTGTTAACTAAGGAGGCTGTGCATGTGTGGGGCATGGGAATATGGGAAATCTCTGTACCTTCTTATTTTTGCTGTGAAACTAAAACTGCTTTAAAAAAACCATTGCACAGCTCTAGCCGGTTTCGCTCAGTGGATAGAGCATCGGCCTATAGACTGAAGGGTCCTGGGTTTGATTCCGGTCAAGGGTACATTCCTGGGTAGTGGGCTTGATCCCCAGTGCGGGGAGTGCAGGAGGCAGCCAATTAATGATTCTCTGTTATCATTGATGTTTCTATCTTTTTCTTCCTCTCCTTCCTCTCTGAAATCAATAAAAAATATCAAAAAACCTCCCAAACTATTGCACAGCTGGTGTGGTTCAGTGGTTGAGCATTGACCTATGAACCAGGAAGTCATGGTTCTATTCCTGGAGAGGGCACATGCCCTGGTTATGGGTTTGATTCCCAGTAGAGGGCATGCAGGAGGCAGCCAATCAATGATTCTCTCTCATCATTGATGTGTCTGTCTCTCTCTCCCTCTTCCTTCTTCTCTGAAATCAATAAAAGTATATTTTCAAAAAAGAAATAAACTGTTTAAAAAATCTTTGTGAGCAGAAAGCTGTTCATGCTATGATAAGGGGGAGAGGTGGCATCAGAGTGCATTAACTTTGTAGGAAAAAACCCAATTCCTAGGAATCAGAATGTGTTTACTTAAGTAATTTATTCTGATCCCCTGGAGAGAAACTGAACGCAGGTTCTGTCCAATGCTAGCACCTATTCTTGGGTAAGAAGACATAGTTGGACAGAGATAGGCACAGTTCAAGGTGATCAGGCCTGTGAAGAAGGGACGAAGTGCTCCTAAGGAATGTAGAGAACTCTGCCTAAGGGGCATATCAGAGACATTTTTTAAGTTAGAAGAAAAGGATGAATAAGCTTTTGGGAAGAGCTCAGGATCTCATGGGGGTCTATGCAGGGCATGTGTGTATGCAAACATATGCTGGAGACTGCAGACCCAGTTACACATGGACCAGGCAACCGGCAGCTCAGTAGAAACTGGATGGAGATGGGTGGTATGATGTTAGTTCTTCACTGGACAAGGAGTGTGGTCAGGACTGGATCAGGTTCATGTAGGGCTGAAGTCAGAGAAGCATGGGTTTCCAAAGGGAAGAATATGAAATGAGCTTCTGAAGTAAAACCTGGGTAGTTATGGGGGAGAAGTCTTGTTTGGAGAGAGAGGAGCAGGGATGGTGCTCCAACTTTGGGATCTCATTGGTTATTTCTGCAGAATGTCAAGATGGTACATGAAGGAAGCTTAGAAGAGATATGCCCTATTGGACCGAAACACCTTTCCTTGCCCTGCAATGGGAAATGGAAAAGGGGTGGCATATGAAACAGTCAGTGCTCACAGTCCATTGGCTGTAGTATCTGAGGGCTAGTCAGAGGCCAGAAACCCACTGGGTCTCTACAACTGCAGGTGAAAGTTTCTGCACCCAAAGAGGCAGGGACATATAGGAACATGAGCAATTCTTAAATCTGCCCCCTTTCCCAAAGCTGACTTCTGCAGAACCTACTCGCCCGCACTCAGCACCAATGGGAAGCCCTAACGATTTGATAGACACATAGGCCTGGCCAGTGGTGTGAAAAGCCCTGCCAGGCCTGGCAGTAAGGGGAGGTGAGCTGCAGAGAAGGCCCTGCCCCTAGCTCCTCCCCGCATTCCCCAGTCTCCATCACATTCTCTTTTTGCTCCTTTCGGTTATCCTTTAACCCCAAATTATACTTTCCTTAGCCGTAGGACCTTGGTGTATTGGGGACCATAGGCGCCCTGAGTAGCAGGGTCTTATCCATGTTGCATGTTGTAATGCTTCCCTCCTCTGCGATGATGTGGGCTTGGTCACTGGGAAAGCATGGCACAGCAAGGCTTAGGCAGGTCTATTAAGGGGCAATCATACATCTAAGTTATAGTAAGAGGAGGGAAGTAAGATGTGAAGCTAACTTTCATACTTTGATTATCTTGCACTGAGAAATGTTGCAGATTTGTTACTCTGTAATCTGTTGAGTAGTCTACCTTCCCAAAGCCCCAAACAAGAAAGAACAAATTGTAATTGGATGCCATTGACATCAATAATTTTGAATAAAAGGAGTCAGGTAGCCCTAACTGGTTTGGCTCAGTGGATAGAGCGTCGGCCTGCAGACTCAAGGGTCTCGGGTTCGATTCCGGTCAAGGGCATGTGCCTGGGTTGCAGGCACATCCCCAGTGCGGGGTGTGCAGGAGGCAGCTGATCAATGTTTCTCTCTCATTGATGTTTCTAGCTCTCTATCCCTCTCCCTTCCTCTCTGTAAAAAATCAATAAAATATATATATAAAAAAAAGAGTGGGGTAGGTAACATCAGAAAAATGAATCAGTGATCAGGCACATCCACTGCCCTTTCTCCAGGTGGGCATGGGGATGGAGGTCTCTAGGTCTTCATATATTTGGAACAGTTCAAGGAAAAGGACTCGACAGCAGAGGACTAAGAAAAAAAAATGCAAGGAAGATCTTAATATTACTTAAAGATATATTGAGTAGAAAAATAAAATACTTTTTGAAAAACCCTTGAGACTCTTGTCTGTCTCCTGGAGTCCTGAATCTTTCATTCTATGTTTAATAAAAATTATCTACTAATTGATTTGGGCCTGACAAGGAGAAGGAAACTTCCCCCAATATTTGCCTAGACATTTTCCCTAAAATACCGGGTAAGAGACTTTTATCTAAGCTTGTTCCTTTATTTGTAAAATGAATGTAATCATGCATAGTTTACCAAGTTGCTGTGAAGATATATGGGAATCACACACAGTGGGTACTCAGTAAATGGTAATAATTGTCTTTAACCTTTTAGAGGTCCTTTGAAACTTAGACACATGAACTTTCCTAGTTCAGGCAACACCCTTGATTATGACTAATTTGATTCTTCCTGTGCTGCTTGGCCTCAGTTTCCCCATTTGAAAAATGTTAGAATAGCATTAAATTGGCATTCTTCTGGGCAAAGCTGGCCTGAATATATGTTTTGTTTGGCCTATAGAGGATTTAGGGAAGAAAACTGAACCAACATTTGAAAATTAGGACCTTTTACATAGAAATCTAGTTTTCCAGATTCTCTTGAAAAAATCAGAAGATATGGCAAAACTGAGCCTACATTCCCTCCTGTCTGGCAATAATCTATTAGGGTCAAAAGGAGGCTTCCCTGTAAGGTAGGGCACGTTTTCTAGGGCTCACCTGGCCTTCTTTACTCATTTATATGACCTGCTTGGCCCTATAGTTTACTTCAGTTTGTGGCCCTCTGGACAGTTGAACACTGTCTATGCCTGGCACAGAGCAGGCACTTAATTATTGAACAGTAAATCTTCCACTGTCTCCCTCTAGCACTCCTTCTTATCTGGCCATAAGAAATACATGTTTGGCCAGAACTGGTTTGGCTTAGTGGATGGAGCGTCGGCCTGCGGACTGAAGGGTCCCGGGTTCGGTTCCGGTCGAGGGCATGTGCCTGGGTTGCGGGCACATCCCCAGTGGGAGATGTGCAGGAGGCAGCTGATCGATGTTTCTCTCTCATTGATGTTTCTGACTCTCTATCTCTCTCCCTTCCTCTCTGTAAAAAATCAATAAAATATATTAAAAAAAAAAAGAAATACATGTTTGCATTTATCTGTGTAGTTCCTGAATAATCGATTTTTACTTTGAGAATTAAAATGAACAAGTCCTTTCTGTCAGTCAGGATAGACTAGGTTTGGCTTTGGTAACAAACAATACCCAAATCTCAGTGGCTTAAAACAACAAAGCTTTATTTCTTCCTTACTCACACAAACCTAGACACAAAATGAAAATACTCTTCTGTTTTTGCATGCATGGAGACAGACATAAATGCACAGGTATGTACAGAATCACATGCCAAATAAATATCCTGGAACATGAATTCATGCAAAAACCTATTTTGAAGCTTAAATTGCACAGTTCTATCTTTGTTGGGATATTAAAAAAGTCCCAAGACCCAAGGGGGTAAGAGCATATCCACCATTGGCTAAGGAAATGCCCATGCTGAAAAAGGAACCAAAAGATAACAAAGCACCTGAAGGCTTAGAAAAAAGCTGAAGCTCCTACTGCACAAATACCTCAATAAAATACCAAATATGCAGCATCTGCAGGCTGTTGCACCTGCCCCAGAGAGGCTCCCACTTCTGGGCTTCTAGCTTAGGAGGGAGATGGAACCCAGATGCCCAATATGCAGAGCCACGGAAGGGGCTGGACTGGGTCGAAGAGAAGGGCCAACAGGCTGGAATCCTCTTCCTCCAGCAGGAGCTATAGGCAGGAAGAAAGGGGGCAGGACCAGGTTACATCCATTCCCCTCCCCTTCCCAACCCCTTCTTAAAAATTTTTTTAAAAATTAATTTTAGAGAGGCAGGGAGAGGCAGAGAGAGATAGAAACATCAATGATGACAGAGAATCATTAATTGGCTGCCTCCTGAACACCCCACACTGGGGATCGAGCCTGCAATCTGGGCATGTGTCCTGACTGGGAATTGAACCCTGACCTCTTGGTTCATAGTTGATGCTCAACCACTGAGCCATGCTGGCTGGGCAGCAACCCCTTCTTTTTATCTCATCCAACCCAGGGCTCATCTTTGTTCACCTGGATTATAGCAAACACTTTCTCCTCAATGATTTTCCCACGTCCAGTCTTTTCTCTTCTAATCCCTCCATCACATCCACTCTAATTGTCTTTCTAAAGCTCAGGTTCTCTGATATGTCCCTGTCTAGCCCAGAAACATTTCTGGCTCCCCTTCATGCACAGCTGCTGGGCTAGACTCCTAAGACTGGCATGCCAGTCCTTCGTGATCAGAAAAGCCTGTCCAGCTTCATCTCCTCCTGTTTTATCAGTTCTTCCAGGACGGTTTCCTCATCAGCACACCGTGCCCAACCCACTATTTTGGACAGGAGAATTCTCAGTCTTCCCTCTCTGTCCTCATAGGTTTCTCATTCCTCAAGATTCCTGTGGTTCTCTCCAGGTTTGTCACTGAGCTTTGTGAAGGTATCCAGTGTTCCCAAGTAGAATGGAAACTTCTCAAATGCAGTCATCAGATCCCCTTCCAGGCCAGACCCTTGTTACCTCTTCAGCCCCTCTCCAACCGTCAACAGGTAACTTGTGTAGAGAGAGCCTTGGCCTAGAGCCAGGAGACCAGACTCTGCCACTGTCCTGCTTTATGACCATAAGCAAGTCCTTGCCTCGCCCAGGGCCTCACTTTCCTTGTCATCACGGCACTGGACATTTGCTTTTGAGCAAAAAACTGATAAAAGTGATCCACTCAATAACTCTCAACTGCAATCCCTAGGGGCTAGGTTGAGAAGCTTGGGGCCTGGCCTGAGGGCATTCAAACTGCTGACCTCCTGATGTCCTTGGTTAGCTCCTGCTTACTCCAGTACCCCCATCTCACAACCATCCCTACCCCATCCTCTGCTTTCAGGAAACAGGTTACCTGGATGGAGCAGGGAGATCCAGGAAGAGTTAGTGGGGACAGAAGGGGTCAGGCAGGGAGCCTGGGATGAATCTTTCAGCCCCACAAGAGCTTCAGCTGCCTCCCGCTGCAGCTGCCGCTCTGCGGAGGCAGAGGTCCAGGCCAGGCGAGTGGCTCTGGGGGCCTGCAAGCAAAAGGGAGAGAAACAGAGTGGGAACCCCCACTGCTGCCTACCCTTCAAGTGCTCCCTCAGCCCCCAATTACTTAACTACCCCCTCCTCTTCCCTTTCCCAGGTCAACTTCCTCCCAGGGGTCCTGGATCCCATTTCTTTCCCAGGACCTGTGGTTGAAGCAGAAGAGGGTCTGGGGTACCACAGGGCTGAAGTATCAAAGTTGAGCATCTAGAAATAAGGAGAGAAGGTGCCAGGAATATTAAACACATGGATAGACA
Organism: Myotis davidii; assembly: GCF_000327345.1. Classification (NCBI taxonomy): domain Eukaryota; kingdom Metazoa; phylum Chordata; class Mammalia; order Chiroptera; family Vespertilionidae; genus Myotis; species Myotis davidii. Next base: position 578,221 of record NW_006288857.1, read on the forward strand.
TGTACACATGGGAAGAGGGGCAGGATTTTTCTATATAGCCATGCACCACATAACAATGTTTAGGTGAATGATAAACCACATATACATTGTTGGTCCCATAAGATTATAATGGAGCAGAAAAATTCCTATTGCCTCTTGATATGTAGCCATTGCAACATCATAGTGCAGTGCATTACTCACATGTTTGTGATGATGCTGGTGTAAACAAACCTACTATGCTGCCAGTCTTGCAAAAGTCTACAATTATGTACAGTACATAATACTTGATGATAATAAACCACTATGTTAATGCTTTATGTATTCACTATACTATACTTAAAAAAAATCCTCACTCAAGGAGTAAGAACATTTTTTCCCTTGATTTATTTATTTATTTTTAGAGAGAGTGGAAGGGAGAGTGTAGGTGAAGGAGAGAAAGAGAAACATCAGTGTGAGAGAGACACATCGATTGGTTGCCTCTTGCACATGCTGACTGGGGGCATGAATCTGCAAC
>NW_006288857.1:578917-581620 GCF_000327345.1 Myotis davidii
ACTCTTCAGTGTTCCCGTTGACACTCTAACCTCTGAGCCACACTGGCCAGGACCTGGATGCATTTTTGAAGTGGAGCTGACAAACTTCACATTCACTCACCACTCACTGACTGACTCACCCAGAGCGGGGCATGAATCTGCAACCCAGTATGTGCCTTTGACTGGGAATCAAACCTGTGACCCTCCAGTGCCAGGCCAAACTCTAACCACTGAGAAATGCTGGACAGACTATACTATACTTGTAAAAAATATGTTTTTATTCATTTTTAGAGAAAAAGGAAGGGAGAGGGATACAGAGATAGAAACACTGATGCGAACTCTCATTTTTTTGGTTGATTTTTCTTTGTTAAATGGCATTTAAATATATAAAATAAATATCAAAAATATAAATCTTTGTTTTACTATGGTTGCAAATATCAAACAATTTCTTTATGTGACACGGCACCAGAGTTAAGTTAGGGTTTTTCAAAATGCTGACACGCCGAGCTCAAAAGGTTCGCCATCACTGGAAGAGAACATTTGACTCTTCAGTGTTCCCGTTGACACTCTAACCTCTGAGCCACACTGGCCAGGACCTGGATGCATTTTTGAAGTGGAGCTGACAAACTTCACATTCACTCACCACTCACTGACTGACTCACCCAGAGCAACTTCCAGTCCTGTAAGCTCTACTCATGGTAAGTGTCCTATACAGTTTTTATCAGTAAATTAGAGACACTATTACTTCTCAGGTTGCCATGAGAATTAGCAATAATAATATCTAATACTGCAGATTTTACAAACACTTCACACTTACTAAACAAAATGAGATTACATGATAAGTGTCCTATACACTTTTTTAGCCTGTATAACATATTTTTACCATACCTTTTCTATGATTACATACATAAATATTTACCATCATGTTACAATTGCCTACACCAAGCATGTCAAACTCGAGGTTGGCGGGTCACGAGTTTCACATGCTTGGCCTACACGATTCAGGACATACAGGTTTGTAGCCTAGGATCAATGGTCTATAACACATAGCTTAGGTGTGTACCATCAGGTTTGTGTAAGTGCACTCTATGATGTTCACACAACAATGAAATGGCTCAGAATGTATCCCTGTTGTTAAGTGGCTTGTGACTGTATTCAAATCTGGGAATCTGAGTGACTGCTGGGTCATTAGGCTTTGTGGCCTTGGACAAGTCCCTTCTCCTGTGATAGTGTGCTTTGTTTTCTGTAAAATGCCAGCTTCTTTCTCCAGGGCTACTGTGAGGATTATAGGAAATCATCGGTGTCAATTTTGTAAACACTGACAAAATGGAATAACGGTTCCTGCCCTAACAGAGTCTGATTTTCCTTCTGTCTCCCTCATCCCCATGGAACTCGAGGAGCAGCCTGGCCCACCTTTAGGAAGCTTTCTCTAAAGGCCCTTGGCCTCTCTCCTGGCCTCTGAGGCTCTCATCATCATCCTCTTGCCCCCATTTCAGCAGGTAATTTGACATCATTTTATCTGTTTAAGTCGATTTAATAGCTACTATTTGTTCAAGGCCAGGGCCTGTGCTAGGTGTATTAGATATTATTATTACTAATTCTCATGACAACCTGAGAAGTAATAGTGTTTCTAATTTGCTGATAAAAAATAGGCTCAAAATAGGTAAAAACACTTGTACCAAGGTTCACAGGCACACAATAAACACATCATCTTTTCTCCCTACTCACGTGTGGGGCAGGGCAGAGGGCCCTTGGGGTTCTCCAGGAAGAGGAGCAGTCAGTATTGGGTGAGATCCTGGGCAGTTTGGGCGGGGCCCATGAGTGGGCAGCCGGAGGGAGGTGCCAGGGTCAAAGCCTAATGAGGGGAAGAGAATGCAGAGTGTATAGGGGTCAGAGGTCATGACGTCTGTCCTCCCTCTTCCTAGTCTGTATCCTCTTCCTCTTCTCTTTCTGATACAGTGGCACACTGGCATTCAAACATGTATTAAATTCATCTTACCAGGGAAGGGATGCAGAGGGACAACAGGCTTTTGGCATAGTAAGCGGCACACTACTGGGGGTGGCGTGGAAAGGCCTGGAGGCAGCCAATGTCCAGGGGTCCAAGCACTTGGAGTCCAGGGCAAAGGCAAGGGTTCTGGGGGACGGCTAAGCAGCAGAGGCCCCTGGGAATTCTCCTGCAAGGGAAGAATACACAGGGAGTCAGGTGCAAGGCTGGGAAAGAAATGGGCATATTCTAGGATGAGGTTAGGACTCCAAAACTTTAGATCTTGGAGGGCTGTGAAATCCCACCCCCTCATTTTGCCCATGGAGAGAAGAGATTTTCCCAGGATGATATAGCAAGTCAGGGTTGACCTAGAACCCAGGTGACAAGGACAGAGAGAAAGGGGTCTGGGCAGGGCCCGGCTCTCCTTACCTTCCCAGGGGTGGTCAGTGCCAGTGGGACTGCCCCATGGAGGGTCTGAGGCTGGGGCGCTATGTTCTCCTTTCCGGCTGTGGGGGACCAGGGAGAGCTTTGGTGAATCCTTTCTCCCGACCCCATCCCACTCCAGCTGAAAACTGAGGAAAACCGAGTTCTCCTCTTTGCATGGGCCCCTTTCTACCCACGGATCTCAACGCAGCCTCCCAACACGTGATCACATTGTAAAGGCGGGCGGCTAAGGCCCAGAGAAGAGAAACACCTTGTCCGAGGTCACACAACACTTCAGTGGAGCCTGGGACTCCTTT
>NW_006288857.1:581959-583527 GCF_000327345.1 Myotis davidii
CAGAGACACTCACAGGGGAGCCCTGGTCGCATGGCCGCCTTCTTGACGTGGCTGTGAGCTTTAGGAGAAGCCGGCCCTCTCATCAGCTCCTGAGCCAGGTGCCTCTTTAGCTGTGCCTCCTGCTGCCTACGCAAGGCCACCTGGGCAGCCATGACCCTTCAGCGCTCCCTGAAAGGAGGCTTGTGTGAGTGAAAAATCGGCCACCCTTGAAATGGAACGCATCCTCCTCCCTTCCCTGGACCCGCTGCTCACAAGATGAGGACACATTTGTGACACTCGCAAGCCTGGAAGAGGCAGAGGCGCTTGTGGCCCTTGAGGTGAGCAGTGACACCGTGGTTGCGGCAGCGGGCACAGGTTGGAGAGCGACTGACCGCTCTCTTAGGCACGAGCTCGGTGCCCTGGGGGACTCCGGTCTCATCCCCTGTGGCGGAGTCGGAGGAACAGCGGTGGGCAGCGAGCATCTCATTAGGTTCCATGGACCTGGGGGCCGGAGTGGAGGGTCAGGAGGGCCCGGTGAGCCGCCTCCTGACCGGCCCTCCTGCCCCTGGGAGGCCGCATGGGGGAGGGGGTTCTCCATCCTGCCCTCTGGGCTCAGCTTTCACCCTCCCTTCTCCCTTCTTCACCCCACGCCCCTCCTCAGGCAGCCTTCTTCCTCCCAAGAAAAAATAGAAATAGGAACACTGATGAGAGAGGAACATCCGTGGGCTGCCTCCTACGCGCCCCCTACCGGGGACCGAGCCATCCATGGGCTGCCTCCTGCGCGCCCCCTACCGGGACAGAGCCATCCATGGGCTGCCTCCTGCGCGCCCCCTACCGGGACCGAGCCTGCAGCCCGGGGAACCTGCCCCGACCGACCGGGAATCGAGCTGGTGACCTCTTGGTCCCTGGGTTCATGCTCAGCCGCTGCGCCACAAAGGCCAGGCTCTTATGTATTCTTTCAACCCAAGCATTACTCTCTGCGGCTCACCCGTACCTTCCTACGCACGAATCCCGGCTTTAGGCTTGCTCACGCACTCTCCTGCCCCCTGCAAGGAATCCTCCCTTCCCTTTCCACCACCACCCTGTTCCAACAGGTTTTCTGGCTTTCTCTTGAACAATGATCCCCCCTCCCTCCTGCATTTACCCAATTCTTACAAATAGTTTATGCTCCCCTTTCCGCTCATGCATGCCCTGCAATTCACCTTCCCCCTTGCCACCCTTTTGGTTAGTCACTCTCTTGCACCCACAGGAATTCCATTATTCTCAGGGAGTTCTTGCCCCACTTGCAATAATTATTTTCATTCTCTCAGGAATGCGCTTTGAGCCCCTTCCACGTGCTGGGCGGAATACCACTGTTGCCCCCAACACAGTCTCCGAACTCTGATGCAAATCTGCGCATCGCCGTGCCCCACACTTTCCATGCCATTACTCACACTCAGCAATGGGGGGCGGGGGGCCCATCCCAACTCCCGCAGTGCACCCCCTCATGCCACTGTTACTCAAAACCCCCCTTTCAGCGACTGTCCCTCCAAAAGCTGTACAGTGGCCGGTCCCAGGGTCCCGGGGAGGGGGCGGGGCGGCGGAGGCCT
>NW_006288857.1:583625-584035 GCF_000327345.1 Myotis davidii
AAGAAAGAGGGAGGTGGAACAGGGAGGGGCGGGGTCGTGTTCGCGTCCTCAGCCCACAGTTACCACAGTCTCGAGCTGGGTCAGACTCGGAGGCGGCGAAAGGACACGGTGAGGGAGTGAAGGAACGGCTGCGCTCGCGCCTGTTTCCCCGCCCCTCCTCAGAAGGACCAATGAGCTTCAAGTTCCGCTTCTTGCCAAAGCAAGCGACCAATGAGCTTCAAGATCCTTCACGCATGGCCTGCCCCTCACCTGCCCCTGCTCTTCCTGTGGCCTCGAAGGCCAGCCAATAGCGCTTCGAGTTGAGACTTGCGCCCGTTCCCTTCTCCCTGTGTCTTGCCTTTCTAGATGGTTCTTATGCTTTGGGGGGTCGTGGCCCGTGGGGCATAGAATTCGGCTTCCAGGACACGGCT
>NW_006288857.1:584193-584863 GCF_000327345.1 Myotis davidii
TCGTGGCCTCAACGCTCCGGGTGGCTCCCCTTCGCTGCGTGGACGCGCGTGTTTCCTCTCGCTTTTCTCCGGGCGCCCCCGCTCCCGATCTGATCTACCCTGCGATTTGTTTCCTTCCCCAGCCTCCTCTCGACGGCGCCCCTTTCCTGCGCCTCTTCTTGTCCGTGTTGGTGCTGACTTTCCGGACCCGGTTTTCCGTTCTCGGGAGCCTCTCTGCGGACCCATAACTCGTTTTCGGGTCTTCTCATGCCTCCTTCCCTGACAGCTCGGCCCCCTGCCGCACTCGCTTCACTCCCCTCGCCGCTGCCTCTGCCGAGCTGCTGCCTGTTGGCCCTGTCCCCGCTTTGGGTGCATCTGCCCCCCGGATTTCCCTCGCTGCTCCTCCCCGGTCTCCTTGCCTTCTCTGTGGGTCCCTATTAGACCCATCTCACGCTTCCCCTTCCAACCCTTTGCGTGCTGTCCACTCTCCTCTGCGGCTCTGTCTGGGTCCCCGGGCTCTGTCCAGACCCTGGCCCCTGTGCCCACTCCCCTTCCCTGCGGCTCTGGCTGTGCCCTCTGGTGGCCCTCCGGCTCCCTGCAAGGTGCTCGGCCCTCAATCTCTCTCTCAGGGGGAGCATCTCCTCCAGCCACCACTTAAACCCCCTTTCCTTGAGGATTTCATTCCGTGTTT
>NW_006288857.1:584904-590400 GCF_000327345.1 Myotis davidii
TGTACCTGCGCTTTTGCTCAGGTGGTTGGCTCCGGCCCTTTTGCACCCGAGGCCGGTGTGCGCGGTCTCCTCTGATCGCATCAGCCTTTCTGTGTGATCCCTGGTCAGCCTTGAGTTCTCATCCCCGTGTCCCTGTTCTGCTGGTCATAGTCCTCTTATTCGCCAAGATTTCTGGGATCAGAGCCTGTGCGTCAGACATTCTGGACAGAAGAGTGCGGCAGTCGGTGACCTCTAGCTGGACTGCTGTGCAGGGGAGCGGGACTGGACAAAGCGGGAAAGGTGGTCTGGGGCCAACCCAGGGGCCGTGGGGTTGGGGTGGGTGAATGGGAGACTTGAAAGCCAGCGGAAGAGGTTGACCTTGATTCTCTTTTTAAAAAAATATATTTGTTTCAGAGAGAAAGGAAGAGGGAGAGAGAGATAGAAATATCAATGATGTGAGAGAATCATTGATCGGCTGCCTCCTGCACGCCCCCCACTGGGGATCCAGCCCGCAACCTGGGCATGTACCCTTGGCCGCAATCGAACCTGGGACCCTTCAGTCCGCAGGCCAACCCTCTACCCACTGAGCCAAACCGGCTAGGGAATGACCTTGGTTCTTTAGGTAAAAGAGGGCGTGGGGGGGCGGTGGGGGCGGGGAGGAGGAACCACTTATGGAGAGCTTAGCACTTGCCTGACACTTTATGTTAATAAGATGCATTATAATCCACTTTATAAACGTGTTCAAAAAATTGCACACTTGAGATACATTATAATGCACTTTGTAAATGTGTTCAACAAGTTGCACAAGGCTGCACAGCTAAACGGGGGGTGAAGATTCCAACTTTGGTCTCTGGACTATGTACAACCTACACTGTTTTAGTTATTTTCTGTAATCCCCGTTCCCTAGCCCTTCCTTCAGCACTCATTTCCGCTGGCTGACGCATGTCTTGTGGTTTGTGTGTGTGCTTGCAAGAGGTGTAGCATTTCACTTGCACGAGGTTTTGATATATGCAAGGGGTGACTGTATTCTTTACTATTTAAAATAATTTGTACTGTGTTTTTATGAGCCGTCCATGTACACGTTATGTGCACATCTAATTTGTTTCTTCTAACTGGGTGACAGTCCATGGTGTGCATCCTCTGTGCTGAGTGTTCATGAGGTCTCTGGCAAGGATGCCCACCTTGCCTTCAACTTACTGCCACCACAATAATGCTGCAGCCTCAGACTTGTTCCCTTGTAGATGAAGGCGGACATCTCTCTTATGTGTTCCTAGGATACCACCAGAAATGGGTATTTGTAAACCTGATTTAACTAATTATTGCCAGAGTCCTCCCCGCAATGATGCTTTGGGCCTGAGACACTGATCAGAACTCTTCTCTGTTCCTCAGGGTCCAGAAGAGTTCAAGTTGAACTCAGGTGTCTCTTCACATATTTGCTAGTCTTTTGCTTTGCTCCCTTGAGAATTGCCTCTTTATGTGCTTGGGCCATTTTTTGACTGGAGTTGCTCTCTTTTTCTTGTCAATTTGCTGGAGTTTCCTAGTCATTCTCATTGGTTTAAGACATTGCATTAACTCCTCTATGCCAATTCTGGCATTCCATATTATTTTAGAAATTTATCTACTTCATCTGGGTTTTTTCCATTTATAAATGTAGAGTTATTAATACTTTTATTATTTTAAAAACATCTGATGCCTGCCACTTCCTATTTTTCGTTTTATTTGCATCTTCTCGTTTTCTCTTAATTGGATTTGCTAGTGAATTATCTTACTTTGTCAAGGAATGAATGTTAGGTTTTTTGTATTGTTGTTGTTTTCTATTTTGTTGATTTCTACTATCTTCATTTCTATCCTTTGTGGGGGATGCTTTGTTGCTTTTTATATAACTTCTTGAGTTAAATCATGAACTTAGAAAACCTCATCCGAGGATATGTTTTTATTGATTTTTGAGAGGCAGGAAGAGAGAGAAAGACGAGAGAGAGAGAGAGAGAGGAAAGAAAAACACTGATCAGTTGCTCCCCAACTGGGAATTGAATCGCAACCTTTTGGTGTACGGGATGATGCTCCAACCAACGGAACCTGGCCAGGGCCATAAACATATTTTTAATGCTTCTTGTTTCTCGATAAATGTAAATAGAAGTATAAATTTACTTCTAAATGTTGCTTTAGATTTGTCCCAAATTTTGATGAGTAGTTAAAAAAAAACGTTTGATTTTGAAATTATTGTTAGTTTACAGGAACTTGCAAAAATTGTATATAGAGTTCCTTAAACCCTTTCTCACTCTTCCCCATAGGGATATCTTATATAACTGTAGTTTATAGGAAGGAAATTGACAATGGTACAATACTCTTAACTAGACTATAGGCCTTAATTCAGTTTTCATCAGATTTTACATGCACTTGTGTATGTGTGTAGTATGTTCAATATTATTCATTTCTAAATACTTTTATTTATTTTTATTTTAAAAAATATATTTTATTGATTTTTTACAGAGAGGAAGGGAGAGGGATAGAGAGTTAGAAACATCAATGACAGAGAAACATCGATCAGCTGCCTCCTGCACACCCCCCACTGGGGATGTGCCCACAACCAAGGTACATGCCCTTGACTGGAATCAAACCTGCAGGCCGAAGCCCTATCCACTGAGTCAAACCAGTCAGGGCATTTCTAAATAATTTTAAATTTCTTTTGGGAACCAAGGATTATTTAGCAACATGTCAATTAATTTCCACACATGCATTTGTTGTTGTGACCTCATTGTTCCTGAAGAATAGTGATATTTGAATAAGCCAGTATCTTCTTCTCAACACCCTATGTAATGGGGAGGACCTAAGCAGGGGAATGAGAAGCTAATGTGGTGGGTCCAGGTTAAGTTGGAGGGGAGACTATGGAAATGAGAAGACCTGTGTCCCTGAAGGTTTCAGGGAGCCTCTGTCATACAAAATAATAATCAATTTTCTGCCCTAGAAACAGTGACTCAGAGGCAGGTGGACAGAGAATCCAGGGTCTGATAAGAAGGAAGCTTGAGACCTAGATTGAAATTGGTTCCAGACTGACCACTAGCATCCAGGACCTTGACATAGGACCATGGGACTTCAGCATTTGAGACCCGTGCAGCTGCTCTGCCTCGTAGGGGCCATCTCCACTCTGCCTTGTATGTCCTGTGGTACTGGATGCTTTGGGACCCCCAGAGGGAGGGGGCTGGATATCTGTGTTCCCCAGGGGACAGGATCTGTGTAGGCTGAGCTCTCGGTTGGCAGTTCAGGGGCGGTGTAGGTGTTGTGAGGGACAGATAACTGGAAGATCATTCTCTGTTTAGGGGTTGGGGCTCTTTTGTGCTATGAAGCAAAGTCCTCACTCTTCAGAGCTGTTAGTTTCCAGAACTGGAAATGGTTACTGATGAGGAGCATGGTGTGTAAGCTGAGTGAGGGCTGCGAGGAGACGCTGGTGCTCATCAAGACAGGTGAAAGAAGCAGCTTTTATTTTTTTGGTGGTTCTTCTGGCTTTTAGCTTTATTCCCAGCACCCAGGGACTCTAGACTGAAGTTCCAGATATCTACCACATTATATCTTTAGGAATAACCTCAAGACCCTGGCAGGAGAGGGCAGGACCCAGCTGGTTATGGTGTGGGCTGAATAAGAGGTGGGCAGATCCCAGGAGGAGCGGGGCAATCTGGGAACAAAGAACAGGATGAGACACAAGGAGAGAGGATCAGAGGGACTTCTGTGGGGAGGGAAGTGAAAAGAAACAGATGGGGACCCCACCATCTGAGTCCTGCGAAGCTGCTGTGAGTGGACACTGAAGGAGGGGCAAAGTTGTTCATGGGGCAGAGCGAGTGGGAAAAACAGCTTGGAGGGGAGGGTGGGAGGGTTGGACTCTGGGTGTGGCCAACAACACTGATCAGAGCTCTCTAATCTCTGCTCCTCAGGGAACAGAAGGGGAGTTGTGGGTTTTAAAGGCTGCAGCCCATCCTCATCTTACCCCCAGCAAGTCTCCTACCTCGTTTCACCGCCTGGATTGTCCATTGCCTCCTATAGCCGTGTTTGCCGGACATATCTCTGCAATAATCTCACTAACTTGGATCCTTTTGTGAAACTCAAGGACACTTCTAAGCCTACAACATTTTCTTCCCTTAGTTGCCCAACCTGTGTCGGGGAGCACTCTAAGGATTGCCTCCCAAATTTTGTTACCACCGATTCTTGCCCCTACAATGCACCTGCGTGTTACAGTTCCACCATAAAATTTCAGGCAGGTGAGAAGAGGGAAACTTTATCAAATGCCTGCTCTATACCTAGTGCTGTCTGGCACCTTCCCATCTAAGATCTGGAAATGGGCTTGGGGTTGCAGGCACCAGGCACATGAAATCCAAGGAGGAAGGTGCCTGGTGCCCAAGTTTGGTGGGAGAGCAGGAGGGGCAGGGCACCTGAGTCTTGGAAGTGTCCCTGACTCCTCCCTCTCTTCCTTGCAGGGCTTCTCAATACCACCTTCCTCCTCATGGGCTGTGCTCGTGAATATCGCAAACTTTTAGCAGATGTTCGCTATATTGGGACCATCAGAGTGACTGAGGCCCTCAACGTCTTACAGAAGGCCCAGGTTGCTGGTGCAGAGCCCTCCAGTCGGGGTCCTGCTTGGGGCATCCTCTCAGGCCTCCTGCTCGCCTTTAGGGACTGACTATTTAGCTGGACCAGACAAACACCCAGACCCTTTCACAAAACCAATAAAGTCATTGAGTTGCCTTTTTACTTTGTCCTGTGGTCCATGAGGGTTATGGAGGTGTGGAAGGTGTGAGGAGGGTCAAACATGTCCAGGGAGGTGGAGGTGGGGGGCAGGCAGTGGGCAGTGCTCATGGTGAAGTGAGCAGGAGCAGGGGGTGGAGGGAGGAGGATCACTGGCAAAGTGACAGTGTCATGCTCAGCAACTGGGAGGAACCCAAATACTCTTTTTTTCCTCCCACTTCCTGCGGGGACTTGAGTGCTAGCCTGGGTTCAGCTACTGACTGAGAAACCCTGGCCAAATCTCTCTGCTTTCCTGGGCCTCAGTTTCCTCCCCTTTAAAGTAAAGCACCTTATGAATTAGAGCTGAGTCTCATCAGGGTGATTTAAGAACATAATCCCTTATTGTCTACTTGGTATGGGTCCCTTGCAGTGCTAGTATTAGGATCTCATTTAAATCCTCACAACACCCTAGGGCAGTGATGGCGAACCTATGACATGCATGTCAGAGGTGACAAGCGAACTAATTTTTTTGGTTGATTTTTCTTTGTTAAATGGCATTTCAATATATAAAATAAGTATCAAAAATATAAGTCTTTGTTTTACTATGGTTGCAAATATCAAAAAAATTCTATATGTGACATGGCACCAGAGTTAAGTTAGGGTTTTTCAAAATGCTGACATGCCGAGCTCAAAAGGTTCACCATCACTGCCCTAGGGAGATAGCTTTTATCCCTATTTTGCAAGGAAGAAACATTCTTGGAGGTTACATTATTTGACCAGAATTGAATCCCTCTTGCCTCCTCT
>NW_006288857.1:590492-592679 GCF_000327345.1 Myotis davidii
TCTGCACAGTAGTAGTTTTTTTTTTTTACATGAGTCTAGAAATTTTATTCTGATTTTAAAAAATACATACACATTTATATTAACACATGCTTTTAGTATAATAAAGGCTCTAGTTTTACAGATAGGCTCATAAAAGAATTATGAATGTCTTAAAAATAAAATCTATATATAGTATAGCTTTTATTGAACGGTAAGATGAATTTTTATTATACATATAAATCTTTGGAAACAAAATAATGACATCTTAATTCCAATTTCCTGTGTTCTGGGATTGATTTAATGTTTCTTCTATGCTCAGATTCCACCATTCCCTACCTCTAGAAGCTGAATAAGGCAAGGGATAAAAGTAAAAAAAAAAAAATATATATATATATATAAAATATAAAACCCTATTATGTAAATAGACCAAACGGCGAAACAACTGAACTACTAGTTGCTATGACGTGTGCTGACCATCAGGGGGCACGCATAGAACATGGCAGGTGTTGGCACCAGGTGGCAGAGCGTGGAACATGGTGGGCATTAGCCATGGGGGGATGGTGGATCAGGTGAGCGGGGATGCCAGACCAAGGCAGGGCGCCGGTTGCTGTCATTGGGGCGAGCCTCTGGTGGTTACTGAAAATTCTTTGCTCCTGCGTGCCACAGTCCCTCCGGGCACTTGCACCTGCTGCCAGTGCTGGCCCCACTTATACCCATTGCCAGCGCTGAGCTGCTGCTTGCACCTGCTGCCGGTGCCTGGCACCAGTCCCGATTGCTCGGTGCCATCAGCAGGTGCAAGCGGTGGCTGCCAGCCCTGATCGCTCCTCAGGGCTTCTCCACCTCCCCCTGCTCCTGAGGGGTGACTGGGGCCGGTAGCCACCTCTCACATCCACTGCCTGCTACAGCCCTGCTCATACCCACTGCCAGCACAGGACCTGCCACTTGCACCCACTGCTGGCGCCCGGTGCTGGTCCCAAATGTTTGGTGTCATCAGCAGGTGTGAGTGGCGGCTGCCAGCCCTGATCGTCCCTGAGGGCTTCTCGGCAGGGGCACGGAGGATGGGCCAACACCAGCTCCTGTGCCCACCACAGGCTTGCAGACCACAGGTCCTTTCAAGGTGCACGAATTCATGCACTGGTCCCCCTGTGCATAAAATAATAGGCCCCTATGAATTGTCAACTGAAAATCCTGATGAATGCTGTTCTCCTTACGGTTCAGATAGCTCTGGTTTTATGTTAGTCCAATGCTCCACGTCTAAGAAGAAGATGGAAACCAAAGGAAGAGGAATGCAGACAGGGGACCAGGGGCGGCAGAGAGAGGGGCCAGGTGGGGGCTCGGAGGATGGGCTGAGAATCACTCCTATTCCCACTGAAGCCTTGCAGCCCACAATTCCTTTCAAGGTGCATGAATTCGTGCACTGGGCCCCTAGTTAAAAAAATAAAAATAAAAGTGAGGGAGATACATCAGACAAGTAATTACACAATACAGGTTTTAATGAAAGTCGGTCAATTTCCCAACCTTCCCTGAATTCTGTTCATTTGTCCATAGGGTTGGGATATCTGTAACACCTGCTAAATAAAAAAGACACTGGGTTTTAACAACACATTTTAAGAATGCTAATGTGTTCTTGAGTAAACAGGTAAAACTTTTATCTCTATGAAAGGGAATTACTCATATCTAAAAGCTTTTTAAAATATATATATTTTTATTTATCTCAGAGAGGAAGGGAGAGGGAGAGAGAGATAGAAACATCAATGATGAGAATCATTGATTGGCTGCCTCCTGCATGCCCCACACTGGAGATTGATCCCACAACCCAGGCATGCGCCCTTTACCAGAATTGAACCTGGGATCCTTCACTCCACAGGCTGATACTCTATCCACTGAGCCAAACTGACTAGGGCCCTAAAAGCTTTCTACTGGAAGATGATTTCAGACATAGAAATCTACAATTTCAAATATATCCAACCTCAGTGAACACAGTGAAATGAAAAGATTTTTTAACATTTACAACCTCTTTAATACTTTTGAAGTTTCTATTACACATAACTGCAGAACACTAAACTCTCATAATTATTTTTGCTGATTCTTGTGTCAAATGTCAAGAGTTAACCATGAGTCCTAACTGGTTTGGCTCAGTGGATAGAGTGTCAGCCTGTGGACTGAGGGTCCCAGGTTCGATTCCAGTCAAGGGCATGTACCTTGGTT
>NW_006288857.1:594113-598049 GCF_000327345.1 Myotis davidii
GTCAAGGGCATGTTCCTTGGTTGGGGCACATCCCCAGTGGCGGGTGTGCAGGAGGCAGCTGATCAATGTTTCTCTCTCATTGATGTTTCTAACTATCTCTCTCCCTTCCTCTCTGTAAAAAATCAATAAAATATATTTAAAGAAGAGTTAACCATGAGTTATCAATAAAACTAGCATTTCATGCAAAAGTACCACTTATGATAAATTATCTTTTCTAGTATGAAATTAATTTCCTTAAAAAAGTAGGTACCATGTACTAAAAACAGTGCTATGCCAAGTAGTATTCCTGCATACATGTTTCTAATAGAAACTAGCTATAAGCAAGAGAAAATAATCAACCACATGATAACAAGGCAGATTATATTCTTTCATTAACTGTCCTATGAAAAGTTATCTTTAAAGGAAATTTGGGAGGGCTATCATTTTTATTTTATTGACAGCTACTAAGTGATTTATTTCTAATGTTCAGAAGTCCCAATTTAGTAAGCACTGAAAGCTCTGGTAATCAGAAGAGATTTTGTATTTAACAGTAATTCCATGAAATTCTCTACTTCATATTATAGAATAGCAAGTTAATACATATACCATAGAACTGTGCTATTCAGTACAGGCCATGGCCTCATGTGGATAATGAGCACTTAAATGTGGCAAGTCCACATTAGTAAAATACACACCAGATTTTAAGGAATTCATATAAAGAAGAACATAAATATCTTAATGATTTTTAAAAACATATTTTATTGATTTTTTTACAGAGAGGAAGAGGAAGGGAGAGAGGTAGAGAGTTAGAAACATCCATGAGAGAGAAACATCCATCAGCTGCCTCCTGCACACCCCCTACTGGGGATGTGCCCACAACCAAGGTACATGCCCTTGACTGGACTCGAACCTGGGACCCTTCAGTCTATAGGGCGATGCTCTATCCACTGAGCCAAACAGGTTAGGGCCTTAATGATTTTAATATTGATTCTACTGGGAGCTAATTCCAGCAGGTCATAAATGCAAGAAGTTCATCAAAATGTTGGTGGACCTTGAGGCTTCAGCTGGACTGAAGATACATGTTATTGCCTGCTGGAATAGCTGAAAGCATTTCCCCAAACCTAAAGATTTGCATATATTATTGCCTGCTGCTTGACAGCCAAGGGCAGTTCCCCCAACCTGACAATGCCTACTGTATACCAAACCTTGCCTTTGATATGTGTAACTGCTTTGCCTTAGGGAAATTTGTGTTAATAAAAAGTTAGGGGTCCAGAGATCCAGAGAACTTGGTTACTGAAGCTAGGTCTCCTCTGGCTCCCCAAAATGCTTTCCAAATTTATATTTCATGTCTGGTCTCTTTATTAATTTACTTGCAGCCCCTTCTCCAGATTCCTGAACCCTTCTAGATGCTGAGAAACACCCCAGCATGATTGCATGTTGAAATGATAATATTTTGGGTCTATTAAATTAAACAAACTATATTAATAAAATCAATTCCAGCTGCTTATTTTTATAATATTGCTGCTTGGGAACATTAGAGTAACCGAGAGTAGACAGTTCATTTGTGTTTAGGGGCACCCAGATCAGGCAGTCATAGTCCTTACATACAATATTGTTGCAAATCCTTTACCCAATCTGGGCACCTTATAATCTGTTGGTATTTCTCTATCTTAGATAGAATACTTAAATATAAGAAACTTCCTACTCTACACTAATAAAACCAAATAAAAAATATATAAAGTCAAAACTACATTTAACAAATTTCCATGGGAAACTAAAAACTAAACTACTGAGTTTTTTTTCTATTACAAGAAGAAAAAAAAATGTGGGAGAAAAATCCAGCAACTCAAAGTTACAATCAATTTAGAAAACATATATTGATTAATAAATTTTAAGTTAAGAAAATAGGATCATTTACACATCGTTTCTGTCAGATCTTGAGACAAATTATTTTCAATCTAAAATCTGTGAGATATTCACCATGGATATTATTGTGCTACAACCTTTTATTTATTTACTAGAGGCCAGATGCACAAAAATTCATGCTAGAGTAGGCCTTCCTTCCCCTGGCTGCCGGCACCGGCTTCCCTTTGACACCTGGGAGCCGGGCTTCCCTCCTCCGGCTGCCGGCAGGCACCTGGGAGCCGGGCTGGCTTCCCCTGGGCCGCCCACAGGCACCCAGGACCCAGGCTGGGTCCTCGGGGCTGCCCACAGGCACCCGGGACCTGGGCTGCCCCAGCTTCGTCAGGAAGGACATCTGGAATGACATCCGGTCTAATTAGCATATTACCCTTTTATTATTATAGACTTTTTAGCATCATTGCTAATAGCAAAAAAATAAAGACAAAAGCCAGCTCAACTATTTTCACTTTATCAAAACGGGTCTGAGGATCTATGACTTATGTTTCCTTTACACTTGGAAAAACAGAGCAAAGTAAAGCACAGATCAAACCTTCATGTACTTGAACCACCATATGCTCTTGTGCTTTTTGTGACCTATCTGGCACGCATTTCCAGAGTTTACCTTACCCTATGTTAACCAAACACACACACACACACACACACACACACACACACACGGAAATAAAAAGATAATAATGCAGAAAGAATCCACATTGAAAAATGAAATGAATTTCAAGCTGTGTACATGTACACAAACAAACACATACAAAAATTTGCCTGGACACATTGAGATGCCTCAAGTTCTCATTTTAGAAGTAAACTAGGTGGATAGTTCAAAAGCTAGAGTCATTTTGAATGTTACAATCATGTAAAAATGTTCCTTTAAGGCAGCCATAGAATCAAGTGAACAATTAATATTGTTCACTCTAGTTATAAAATGACTCATCTAGCATTTGGATAAATCTCTGTATGCATTTGTTATAGTTCCAGACAAAAGTTACATCACAATTGTGAATGTTTATGAAGTAGTTAATAATACTTTATGAGTTGAGTGATATGTTTAAAACTGAAACATGTACAGAACTTTCATTGAATTTGACCTTCTAGAGCAGTGGTTCTCAACCTTCCTAATGCTGCGACCCTTTAATACAGTTCCTCATGTTGTGGTGAACCCCAATTTCATTGTTACAAATTGAACATAATTAAAGCATAGTGATTAATCACAAAAACAATATGTAATTATATATGTGTTTTCCGATGGTCTTAGGCGCCCCCTGTGAAAGGGGTCGCGACCCACAGGTTGAGAACCGCTGTAGAGAGATGAGTCCCTGTTGCTAAATACAGGATATCACCAGCTATTACACAAAACCCAGACTACTGTCAAATCAATGGTGTGTCCCCATCACACAGTTGGCAGTTTTTGTACTGTTTCTTTCATGCATAAATGTTTTAAGACTTCCAAAATAAGTGCACATAAAGATACAACCACATTTTTAAATGTATCCAAAAAATAATGCTAACTAGGTATCAAAATTGAATTGCATTTGATTTGAACCTATAGTTACTATAATATCTACCCATTTATTTCTGATCTTTTCAATACTTAAAGCAGTACAAGCCAATTGACAATGAAGTCCCTTTTTATAAAATATAGAGAAAAGCGTTTTCTTTAGTCCAAGATATTGGCAAACTCACAGAGCATACCAAAAGTAAAGCACTAATATTAAAAAAATGAAAACATTTACAAAATGTTCATAAAGCTCTAAAATAGATTATTTTAACCTAACAGCATGAAACTTGTGCTCTCTCTAAATTCCAAGCAGCCAAAAAATTCACAGAGGCACTATTCATGTATTTTATTTTTTTTTATTCTGGGCCAGCTTTAGCTCTGGCTCCAGCTCTGAGACCTCTGCAGCTGAAAGCAGGTATCTGGTTTGTTTGGGTTCTATAATCGAAACAATGTATAACTCCAGCTCTGAGATCCCGGCTGGCTGAAAGGAGGTTTCTGGGGATTGTTTTGCTTCTATAATTGCAACATAGTTGCTTAGAGTGCAG
>NW_006288857.1:601012-603020 GCF_000327345.1 Myotis davidii
ATGTCTAGAGTTACTTCTCCTCTGGATTTTTTGCTAGTGGCTACAGCTCTCTTAGCAAGATCACCATATTCAGTTTTCCATAATAAGTAATCGCTTCCAGAGAGACAGGCTTTACAAACCTGTGACTAATCATAAGGAGTCATCCGTTTACTGGTTAGGGCTTCTACCAAGGTTTGTGTGTAAGGATCTAGAGGTCCATATTCAGAGCAGGCCGATTTTAATTATTTAAGTATTTTTTAAGGTATAGGCTCCCAGGTGGGGTCTTCATCCCACTCACTCTCATACACGACTGGGAAGCAGAGTAAGAATTCAAGATCTCCACTAGCTTCAGCTTCTCTTATCACCCTTTGAAATTTGGACATGGAGCTCATAGGAAATGGAGGACCTGGTTTAGGCTTCCTTTCTAATTTAGGGAACCTGTTTTGAATAGGAGGGCTTTTCTCCCCTCTATTGACTGGAAAGGACCAAGGGTCATGTTTATGATACTGCACTGCTGTCTCCTCTAAATCTTCCTGATCTCGGGGTAAAAGGAAATGAGGCTCATCGTATTTATTCTCCTACCAGTCAGTAGGCATAGCTAAATTGCTCTTAGATTGAGCTGGAGATGATAATGATGTGTCCTCTCTAGGTGGAGCCGAGGGACTATTTAAAAGTTTGAGAAAGTTTAACTGTTTCTGCCTCTGGTGCCAAGGTGTCACGAATTAAATTCCAGAGGGAAAAGGTATTTGCCGGGACCTTCTTGGACCTTTTCTTGGACCTTCTCAGGTCCAAGAAAGCTGTAATAAGTCTTTAATTGCTCTCCTACTTTAGTCCAAGTTTCTAAATTAACAGTTCCTTCCTCAGGAAACCATGGACAGACTTCTTGTATAAAATGTTCTGTCTGACTGGGAGTAACTTTAACTCCTCTGCTAGCAAGCATATGTGTTAAAAGATCAATACAGAGTCTTTTATCTTTAGACTCAGTATGGCCCATCTTCTCAATCTAAGTTCTGTACTATCCACCCTCTTACCCTCTATAGGGGGTTCTGTAGCACACTACGGTGGAGTCCTATCTGTCCCGAGTGTGTGTGTGTGGGCTTACCTTGGGGAATCCTGTTCAGCCTGTTTGGGCGCCAGTGCTGGGGTCCAGCCCCAGCGGTCCAGGGGTTCCCAAAGGTGTGGACAGTGTCGACGAAGGACACGGAGACAGTGTTCAGATGATCAGCATAGCCAGATTCTCTCTTTATTCTCCTGTTACATCTGTATTTATACCATTTGATCCTATAAGCATGCCTCTATAGTCACATCATGGTATGTTTTGGGTCCTCCCTTGACCTTCTACAGTTTCTTGTTTCATGTCCATAGTTTCTGATCTGACCTTTGCCAAAAATCCCAACTCCATCTAGTTCCGTTGATTTTAATCCTATCCATTCTATTCCAAAGGTTAGGGCTAGTTTGTTATCTCCATTATTACAAGGTCACTACTCTAAGGTCACTATCCTAAGTAAAGATTATGTAGCTTAAGTGTGATTGTTCATAGTTAAGGTGATTAACTATCCGCCTGGCACTTAGTTAAGGGGTTTTACTGATTTATTCCCTTCCTTAGTCCTGTTAATCCCTAACTCTAGGGAAAAATCCCCACCTGGGGAAACAACCTTTCTCGGGGAGGTGACCTTGGTTCAACCACATAGTGCTAAGAAGGGGAGCAAACATATTAAGAACAGTATGCCATAAATGCCAGGTCCCTTGAAACATATGCTGTGCAGGTGTTTCTTCCCTGCAGCGACTGTGTCAAGCAACAAGGATGTACTGGCCTCCGGCACCACCTCCCACTCATCTCTGGGTCTCTCCCACCTGGAACCTGCCCTACAGGGGGTGTGGCAGCAGAGGTCGTAGCTTCCAGAGCTAAGGCCCAGGATGTGGGTTTGCAGATCACAGGGAGGAGGACAACTCACAGGAAGATGGAAGAGCAGATGTTTGGTAACCAGCTGTCTGCCCTGCCATGCAGGTGAGTCTCAGCTTTACAAAA
>NW_006288857.1:603562-605279 GCF_000327345.1 Myotis davidii
CCCTTAAATACAGTTCCTCATGTTGTGACCCGCAACCTTAAAATTATTTTCGTTGCTACTTCATAACTGTAATTTTGCTACTGTTATAAATCATAATGTTAATATCTGATATGCAGGATGTATTTAGGCGACCCCTGTGAAAGGGTTGTTTGACCCCAAAGGGGTCTCGACCCACAGGTTGAGAACCGATGCCTTATAGCATTTTATTTTATTTTTTTATCTCAAGAGAAACTATTTTAAATATAATAATGTTACACGCAATAAACATAAGTTATTTAAGAAAAACTATCTTAAATATGATATTACATGCAATAAAAATTAACATTTCAAGAAAAAAATCATTTTAAGTATAATAATATTATCAAAACTGTATAACATAGTATGATATCACAAACATTGTAGGAAATATTAAAAATCTTCCAATAACAGGATTATTACTATTATATTTGTTATGGGTTCACTCAGCGAGATAGACCACCGACTCAGAATTTAAATTTAAGAGCCTTTATTAAGCTGGCCAGCTAACTACAGTTACAGCAACCCGCCAAAGCAGAGGCTGAACTGCAGCGCCGACTTCCATGGCCAGCGACTACAGTTACAGCACCCTGCCAAAGCAGAGGCTGAACTGCAGCACTCACTACAGGAGTTACATTTTATTATTAAATTCTGTGGAGGCCCAGAGAAAAATGTGTCTTTCAAATTCTGCGCCCCCCAACATGGAGGAAACTCTCTTTATTTATACTTTTTCCAGTCCTTTGTCTCCCAAATTTGGAATGAGACTTTCGGGCCTTCTGAGAAAGAAGGCCTGCATGCTGGGAAGGGACCATGAGACCATATCTCAAGGCCTGGCCTGGTAGCACTGACAACTCTGTCTGGAGCATAGTTTATGGCCTCTCAGGAATGGGAGTAGTCTTATTTTCCTTATTATTTAAGCAAGCAAGCATTTACAGAAGCCAACACAGCAGGGTAAAATTTTGAACAGCAGTTTTTATATAAAATGGATACTTCATTCTCACAGCAGCGTGTTCTCTGGGAAATGTGAAGTGCAACTCTGGCAGGAGTCTGGGGACCTAACGGTCTGACGGGCCCCACGGTTGTGGAGACATGCAGCTCAACACACGCTGAAGTCCCTGCTTCCTCAAAGGAGACAAGTCTGCCCTGGATCGCATCCTCCCACCCCGACAAGTGGCATGAAACTTTCAAAGTCAACATCTGGACAAGCTCTGCAGAAAACGACAGCTGTTTGGAATATCCGTGTTTAACCAACTCAAATGGAATATGTCTCCTCGGGACAAGGGGACTCTGTCCTCCTTCGGAGTGTGTTCTACAGGAACATCATGAGCATGAGACGTAGGGTCACAGGCCCTGATCCCCACCAGGAGCAAGCTGATGGTTTCTCTGTGCCATCGTTTGTGTGCCTGTAAAATGGGGACCCTAAAAATGCCTTCTTCAGAGAGGTCAATGAATAAAAAAATCTATGAAAACAGGTATGGGAGACCCCCTCAGACACTCCAAAACTGAAATATTAGCATATTACTAAACTATGAAACTTGGCCAAAAAGATGTCACCTGTTCTTATGATGAATTTAACAAACTGACAACTGTGATTTTTATCTACCTCTTAATATAGTCTCCATAAATAACAACTAGCTTGCAGAAATTGGTACATAAAAGATACAAAACTATTGACTAGATGTGCAGAGGACTAGGGAAAGGA
>NW_006288857.1:605856-608622 GCF_000327345.1 Myotis davidii
CCCAGTGGGATGGGTGGTGGTGGAGGGGGGAAGCTTTGGCCTGTTCTCTCAGGAGGGGGTGGTTCTTTAGCTCCCAAGAGCCAGGGGTGAAAGGTCATCTCCCAGAGCAAGATCCTCTGGCCATTTCAGGGTCCAGTGAGGGAGAGGTGGTGACACATGACACAGCCTATAGGTCAGGGTTGACTGGCGATAGGGGTCCCCTGTGCAGAGTAGTGATGAGAATCCCCTTGAAGCCCAGGGAAGGGTCAGGGCCTGAGGGACAAGGGCAGGGGTGGACACTGTGGGGCAGGCCCAGGGGCTCCAGGCTGAACAGACACTCACCAGGTGTGGCTGCTGGAGGTGGGTGCTCTCGGAGGCCATTTGAGTCACTGGCCCTGGGAAGGGTCAGACTTACTTGTGAGGGGTGCAGGGGAGCTTTGTCTCATAACAGGGGGCAAGGAGGGTCTCCTTTCCTAGCAAGGGTGAAGGCCTCTCTCCACTGTTTAGGGGGGATGGGCCCAGAGGAGGGGAACTGAGGCAAGGCCTTAATGATCCATAGCTGACCTGAGCCCACAGGCGAAGGACCCACAGGCATATGGGGGTCTGGGAGGAGTTAACAGGGAGGGGACTGAGGACCCAGGACAGGAATCCTCCCTGAGGGTCTGACTTAGTGGAAAGGTCAAGGCCACAGGGGGCAGCACTGCCAGCCTCATGTAGTATCAGGATGAGTGTGGTGCCTGCTGTGGGCAGACCCACCCCTCAGGCCTACAGAGCTACACTATGACAGTGGCCTGCCCTGTCTCCATCCACCTGAACTAGAGGCAAAAACCACACCACAGGCTCGGCTGTCCTTCTGTCTCACACATCAGGGTTGTGGTTACCACAACAGCTACGTGGGGGCATTTGACCCCACCCTGTCTGTCCAGGCTCCTCCACCCCAGCTGTGTGGCCTTGGCCAGCATGACTTTCAGACCCTGAGGCAGCCCACCCCCTCACCTGGGAGGGTGGACTTAGATAAACAACAGGAGGTGCCTTACTGAGCACTTACTACCTGCCGGCACCCCTGCAGGTGTGTGGAGGGAACCAGGACAATCCTGAGGGCACAGTTCCTTAATCGTGTCTCATTTATAGGTGAGGAAGTTATTGAGGAAACCACCCTGGTCAGCAGCAGGTGAGGGAGAAGCTGGATTGAGGGAGTTAGGGGACTCCATGGGGAAGCTGGGAGGCCACAGGGAGCCGGCCCAGAACCCTCTGAGGAAGGGGTCTTTTTCCTCCTGGCCTGGGCTCTGCTGGGGGTCAGCCTGGGTCAGGGGACAGGATTAGAGTGAGGGTGAAGGAAATGCCATGGTACCTCCTCGTCCTCCTGAGGTACAGGAAATAGCCCAGGGAGGCCCCCAGAGCCACCACGACAAGGACCCCAATCACGCTGCCAACGATGGTCCCCACAGAGTAGCCTGTGTAGTTTTGTTCTGCTGAAAGGAGAAGGGAAAGGGGGAGGGGTGAAGGCCCAAGTCCATTCAGGGGAAACCAGGAGGGGCCTTGCAGGGGGAGAACTGGTGAGGGAGGAAGGAACTGCCACCTGGTCTGTGCTGTTTGGCAGTGTCAGTCCTCCTGACACCCCACTTCTGGCGGTTGCATCATTCTCTGGTTTGCACATTTGAAACCTTCCATTGTTTCTACCTTTTCACGTACTCTCACACCCACCCTTCCCATGTCCTGGTAATTTTCCTCTTAACTCCTCTTTTCCTCACATGTTCTATCTCTTACCCTTGTTTCTTCTTTTCCATCACTATGGACAGTCTTAGTGGCACCTTACCTGTCAACTCATGGCTGATGAGTAATAAAAAGTGCTGAGTGTTTTTGATGATCAACAGGGTGTGAAATATTCTACCTTCATGTCATCTGATCCTTCCACCCCCACGAGGGACGCAGGTGTCACCCCTACTGAGCACAAACAGAATCAGGGATGGGAGGTGCTTAATAAATGGCAGGCGGTCACAGATCTGGTGAGTGATAAATGACATTTTCACCAAGTTCTGCTTGACTTTACAGCTACTGACATCAGGGTTTGTAAAAATAACAATAATAATTGGTACACTGACAGAGTCCTGACTGAGCATGACCCTGTCTGCGGGTTTTATTCTCATTAACCTCATAAGAAATATCCTAACAATGGTGTTTAGGTCCAGCTGTTTTATTCCAGTTTAGAGATGAAGAAACTGAGGTTCAGGTGGGTGAGAGCCTTCCCCGTGGTCAGACAGTTTAGACTCATAGAACCGAGACAATGCTGATTAGTCTAATACTGGGGTCCATACCCATGTGCTCTATAGGCTCTGAAGGAGGCTCCGACCTCCTCAAGGCTTTCATCGATCTCACCCCCTTTCCCATGAAATATACAAAGGCAAGTGGGAGAGGTCGAGGGTCACTCATATTGCACATGTAGCCTGAAGAGGTCACTTTTCCTGGAACTGACGGGGTTGAAGACCTCACACTGATAACCCCCAGCGCCCTTTCTCCTTACGGGGTCTATGGTGAGGGTGCTGTTGTCCTGGGACAGCTTCATCCTGTCCATGAGCAGGAGACTATGGTTTTTGAAGAGCCAGCAGTTAGTATAGTAGCTATACATAGAGATGGGAAGGCATTTTCCTTTTTAAAAGTAATTTATTAGAGAATATAGCCCAGCCAATCTTAATGACCTTAGCACCTGAAGACGTTTCAATCTAAGGGATTTCTCAGTGTGAATAGGACTTTCATTTCCTGGCCTGTGGATTGAATATCAGGGAGAAG
>NW_006288858.1:0-322 GCF_000327345.1 Myotis davidii
GAGACAAAAAAATACAAAAGATCAATGAAACCAGTAGCTGGTTCTTTGAAAGGATTAACAAGATTGATGAATGTCTCACCAGGCTCACCAAGAAACAAAGAGAAAAGGCCCAAATAAACAAAATCAGAAATGAAAGAGGTGAAATAACAACAGACCCTACTTATATACAAAGGATTGTCAAAAAATACTACGAACAACTCTACTCCAACAAACGGGACAACCTCGATGAAATGGACACATTCCTAGAAAAATACAAGCTTCCAAAACTCAATCAGAAATAATCAAAAAGCCTGAATAAGCCAATAACTACTGATGAAATTGA
>NW_006288859.1:0-728 GCF_000327345.1 Myotis davidii
TGTCTGCCCTCATGGAGCTCACAGTGGAGGCTCAGTAATCAAGTTAAATCGAAGAATTTGATATAAATATGGCCTGTAGTGGGGAGTACCTACAAAAGGAAAAAATGAAGGTTTGAAGTAGTACCAGGATATTGGGAGGGGAGAAAGGGGAAATGTTAGATGAAATACTCAGGTGTTATGATCAGCAGAGTAGAGAGAGGAAGTGTTACCTATGTTCCTGAAGATGTGAAACCAAGGAAGTGAGAGGGTCTGATATGGGGAGGGCATGAACTGGGCAAAGGCTTTCTCTGGACCACAGGGTGTGTGTGTGTATATATGTGTGTGTTTGTGTGTGTGTGTGTGTGTGTGTGATGTGTTTGTGTGGTGTGTGGTGTGTGTGGGTATATGTGTGCATATGTGTATATGGTATTGTGTGTGTGTGCGTGTGTGTGTGTGTGTGTGCTATGGTATAGTGGTATATGGTGAATGATATGTAGTGTGTGTCTCTCTGTGTATAATATGTGTGCTGTGTGGTATGTGTGCTGTGTGCATGGGAGGTGTATGTGGTATATGGTGTAATGGTATATTGTTTGTGTCTGTGTGTGTGTGGACGTGGGGGTTGTAATTTGTGTGTGTTTTTCTGTGTGTGGGTATGATGTGTGTATGTGGGTGTACTAGTTATGTACTGTGTGATGTAGTGGTGACTAGTGTTTCTAGTGTGATGCATGTGCTATGTGGTGTGTGTGTAC
>NW_006288860.1:0-494 GCF_000327345.1 Myotis davidii
ACAATCCTTTCGATGATGTAACAATCCTGTCTAAGAACTAACAAGCATCTCTATGAAGTCACAATACTGTCTATGATGTAACAATACTGTCTATGATGTAACAATCCTGTCTATGATGTAACAATCCGGTCCTCTCTATGAAGTCACAATCCTTTCTATGATCTAACAATCCCTTCAATGAAGTAACAGTTCTCCCTTTGAATTCACAACCCTTTCTATGATGTAACCATCCTCTCGATGAACTAACAACCCTCTCTATGAAGTCACAATACTATGATGTAAGAAGCCCTTTTTTGACTTAACAGTTCTCTCCTTGAAGTCACAATACTTTCTATGATGTAACAGTCCTGTCTATGAGCTAACAATCTTCTCTATGAAGTCACAATACTCTCTATGATGTAACATTCCATTTTTTGAAGTAACAGTTCTCACTATGAAGCCACAAATCTTTCTATGATGTGACAATCCTCTCTACGAAGTCACAATACTGTCTA
>NW_006288861.1:0-234 GCF_000327345.1 Myotis davidii
ATCCACTGAGCCAAACCAGTCAGGGCGAGTTGCCAATTTTTAAAAATTGTATTAGTTGCCAGGTTTTAAAAAATCAAGAGACTGACCACATGTGCACACACTGGAGTTTGTTTCGCTTCTCCAACATCCTCTACGCTAGGACTGTGCTCCTAAAACTCAAAACTCAGCAAAAATAAAAGTTTGCCTCTGTGTATGACATAGACACCTCCATTTACCTTACCTGACTACGCATTC
>NW_006288862.1:0-4989 GCF_000327345.1 Myotis davidii
AGTAATCCCACTCCTGGGAATATATCCCAAGAAGTCACAAACACCAAACAGAAAGAATATATGCGCCCATATGTTCACAGCAGCACAATTTACAATAGCTAAGATTTGGAAACAGCCTAAGTGCCCATCAGCAGATGAGTGGATTAGAAAACTGTGGTACATCTACACAATGGAATACTACCATGTGGTAAAAAAGAAAGAACTCTTACCATTTGCAACAGCATGGATGGACCTGGAGAGCATTATGCTAAGCGAAATAAGCCAGTCAGAGAAAGATAAATATCACATGATCTCATTCATTTGTGGAATACAATGAACAACATAAACTGATGAACAAAACTAAATCCAGAAACACAGAAGCATTGAATAGCCAGGGGTGGGCAAACTTTTTGACTCGAGGGCCACAATGGGTTCTTAAACTGGACCGAGGGCCGGAACAAAAGCATGGATGGAGTGTTTGTGTGAACTAATATAAATTCAAAGTAAACATCATTACATAAAAGGGTACGGTCTTTTTTTTTTTTAGTTTTATTCATTTTAAACGGGCCGGATCCGGCCCACAGGCCGTAGTTTGCCCACGGCTGGAATAGATCATCAAACCTCAGAGGGAAGGCAGGGGAGGGAGTAGTGGTGGTAAGAGATCAACCAAAATTAAGATGGTTTTTATTGAGCATGCAGTGTGCAAGCCATGGGGCTCTATCTTAAGTATTTAAGCCTTTTTTTTAGATTTGGCCCAGGAAACAACATTTGTCTTATATTTAGGAGATTGCTAGCATGCTAAATTTGACTCTCAAAATAATTACCAACAAGGAAATATTAAATATTGTGAACATTTTGTCTGAAATAAATTCTTACTTTATGTATGGTGTGTTTTAACCCCAATACATGGTTAAATAATTTAGTTTCTAATATTTGTATTCAGATATATATATATAATTAAATCCATTTATGGTGGGGAAGGGGAGAAGGCATCTAGGTCCTTCTATATTCTTGAAGAGCTTCCTTGATAACTGGTATTTCAAGATTTCCCAGGCTCATCCCTGTATATTTTCTGCCCCAGAATAACCATCAGTCAATTCTCCATGAAGCTCTGGTTTACCCTAATAGCAAATGATAAACTAGGATCATTATGGATGCTAAGGAAACAAATTTCTGCTGTGCTAATCATTGTTTCTGAGATTTTTTAAATCATTGTTTCTGAGATATTTTTAAATAACAGGAATACATCCTAGCTAGGAATTGTGTGTGTGTGTGTGCGTGCATGTGTGTGTGTGTGTGTGTGTGTATGCTGTGTATAAATATTTAAAGGTAAATATCTCATGCTTTCATACTGACATGTATTTCTATTCCATATGTAGAATTACAGGTTTGTGTGTTTGTTTTTTTTTGTTTTTTGTTTTTTTTTTTTACTTAAACTCACCTATATTACATCTATATCTCCTTAATTCCACACTGAGACTTCTAGTTTTCTAGAACAATAGGGATGATAGAATTAAAATAATCTATAATTAAATATTTTTAGTGTTTTCTTACATACAACTGTTTTAGATGAATAATATTAATACTGTTATTACCAATTATTTTTACTGTATTTGATCATTGTACTGTATCAAATGATCAGATCAGATAGGCACTGCATGCTAACTTCTCCCCCTGTTAAATCTCATTTAGTTTTGGTTGTATTATGAACTACACATTTAATGCTCATCATCCCTCCACTATTTCTGTGTCTCTCTAGTCATTTTTGTTTTCTTGAAGTTTGTTCCTGAATAAAATCTTTAGTAGGGTCTCATAAGAACTATATTCTTCGAGTTTACACTGGTTGATAACAGCTTTGCTGTGTCCTTTGTATTTGAAGGTTAATATTCCTGGATATAAAACCCATGTTCATATGTTCTTTCCTTGAATAACTTAATTATGGTACTCTATTTTTCTAAATAGACGTTGCTATTAAAAGTCTGAGGATAATCTAATTGTATTTGCCTCCCAAGTCACATGCTGAATTTTTTCTTCATTTTCTGTTAAGTGCAATAATTGTATTAGACTAGAGGCCTGATGCACAAAATTCGTGCAAGGGTAGACCTTCACAACCCCAGCTGCCTCGGCCCTCGCAGCCCTGGCTTTGTCCTGAAGTTTTATCCGGAAGGTCGTCTGGAAGGTTATCTGGACTGTTGTTCTGCTATTCAGCTGTTCAGTCGATTTGCATATTATGCTTTTAGATTATGTCTTGTTAATTATTATTGTCAATATTGTCAGGTATAAAATGGAAATTTAATGTAAAGTTTAAACTTTTTAAAGGTTTCCTTGAAATGTACATTTTCATAATTTTCTCTGATGCTTCCCTTAGGTTCCTTAGGAACACTAGTATCTGTATGCTCAACCTTCTCTATTGATCTTCAATACTTAATCGCTTTCTCTTGAAACCTTTTGATCACTTCCTTTGTTATCTTACATTTAATTTTTTCCCTTATTTTTTATATTTTATATTTTTATTGTATTTATCTCATCATGTTTTTTTTAGCTTAGTCCTAACTTTTAAAGTTATTTATTTTGATATTATTTCTAGCTCTGTTTCAAATTGCCACTTTATTTTTGAGTTATTGGAGTTCTGTTTAGATTGTTCTTTCGTGTTTTGCATATTTTCTTACTGTATAATTTGTTTTGAAATAGGAATTTGCAGTCTGAGTCTTTTATTTTTCCCTTTGTACTTCAACATCCTTAAGGATCCTATAATGTGCTATATTTTCTATAGTAAAATAATTTTGGTGGTATTTAACCTTGATACTGTCCTGTTGTACATTTCTATTTAAATTTAGTTTTCCCAAATGTCGAGAAAAAACAAAACAAAACAAAAATTAGACTCAAATGTTGTTTCTAACGTCCCAGAGCTCCCCCTCCTGTTTCTTTAGAGTAGTGTTAGAGTAGGTAAACTGCTTGCTGAGATGTTTTCTTACTCCCCTCCTCCACTTCTATTTGAACCACCTCTTGCCTGCCTCACTGTGGGTGGACCCTCTCCCAACTAATTTGAGCCCATCCGCTGCAGTTCTTCTCACTAAGACTAGAACCTTCATGAGCTCAGGGGTATTAGATTGCTTCCCACCTTTTTAGCCTTACTGTTGGCCATTAGCATGACATCCTTTTGGAATATAGAGTAACACAATTGCTTTGTGTGGGACTGAATCAGAACACTGTTTACCAAACTAAAGGTTTATTACTCTTCTCTGCCCAATTTAACAGGTTAAAAATAACATGTTTCTATATAAAAACATATCTACAGAAAAAAAGGTCGGTGTGTCTGTTTTTGTTGTTGTTTTTTCCTATTACAGCAAAAGCAAAAAGTGAAAGCCCAGATTTATATCCTTTCACTGAACATTTTCTTGACTTCAGCGTTCTTGCTTTAGGAACATTCACTAAAGCAAACTTGAAGTGAAGACAATCTCGGAGAAGATTCTGATCAAAGATCACAATAGTTATTAAGACATTCAAACCCATTAGAGGATGTCAGAATTAGATGAGCTGCTATTGTGGACTGCGTAGAATGTGAAAAAAAAAAGTCAAAATACCAGGTTCCATAATTATAGGCTACAAAGTCTACATTCCTAAAAAGTAGGAGGTGAATTTAACATTCATGGTTGAAATGTGTTTGAAATTTGTGCTTGCAGTTGTGACATTTGGAAAAACAATTACCGATTGAGCAGCAATGAATGGAGGGGAAAATCCATGTATACAACATTCCTGCAGGAAGCAAACCTAATTCCTATAAATACTAATTTTGTAAACAAACTCAGTTTTTTTTCCTATATATAAAATAATCTCCTAATGAAGACAGTTGTCATAACGTTATTTTTCAAGACACTCTTTGGATTTACTATATTTTACCTGCATATTTCATATCATTTCATCATGCAATATGTACATATTGCAAAATGCCAAAATATGTATTGAAATGCATATGCTTGAAGCAAAGTTTGAATGATATTATGGAAGTGAGATGAGCATCCCAGTGCTTTAGGACACATAGTCAATTAAGCAACCATTTGTTTAAATACCAGGGGACTAAAGTGTTCATGTTTTATTCAAAATTAATATTTCCTTAAAGAAATGCTAAAACCTCATGGAATTTTACTCTTGCTTTTTACTGTCCTTCCCCATGGGTTTGTAAGTCTTAATGATAGAAACTCAGTAGTTGGGATTTTCATTGCTAACAATCAGAGGTCTCCTGGATGCACAAACATGTCCCTTTAGCAGGCATTGATTCTATAATAAGTTGGAGTGAATAAATCTTTTCAAGAAATTAAATGCTTATGTGCATAGAGAACCTAAATTCTTTCATGATTCCCAATACCATGTGAAGATCTACATACTGTACATTTTACTTTGCCTCATACATACCTATATGTATTTATTTGCTTTTGTTCACACACAAGTATATACATTTATTTCTAAGTGTATATAATGTGATAAGCAACTCACAAAAATTAGTGGTTTTTGTGACTGGCTTCTTAGATACTAGTAAAGTCTGAGGTTTTTGGAGACTATCCATTTTATACCACCTATTAGTACTTCATTTCTTTTTCTATTTTACTAAGTAATATTCCATTTAATGGATACACCATGCTCTATTTATCTATTTATTAGTTCATGGATTTTTGGATTGTTTCCACTTTTGGCCTATTAACCAAAGATCTTTACCAATTTAATAGCTTTTAGTATATTCACATTAGCATTGTTCTCTATTTCTCTTTAACTCCTCACTTCCTCCCATGCCTCAAGCACTAGGCAACTACTAATCTATTATATGTCTCTATAGATTTGCCTACTCTAGATATTTGATATGCATGAGATAATGAAATAAGTAGTATTTGTGACCGGCTTATTACACGTAGCATGATGTTTTTAGGGATTATCCATTTTATACCATCTATCAGTACTTCCTTTTTTTTAGTAAGTAATATTCCACTTAATAGATACACCATGCGAGATAAATAT
>NW_006288862.1:5060-13180 GCF_000327345.1 Myotis davidii
CTAGGGTGGTGAAGGGGGAAAGGGAGAGAAAATGGTAGACATCTGTAATACTGTCAACAATAAAAAATAAACAAATAAAATAATAATGCTATTATGAATGTTTGCATATAAGTTTTTATGTGGACATCTGTTTTCATTTCTTTTGGGTATATCTAGTAGAATTGCTGGGTCTATGATGACACTATGTTATACCTTTTGAGGAATTGTCAGAATGTTTTCCAAGGAGTAAATCATTTATAATCCCACCAGCAATATATTAGGGTTCCAATTTTCCACACTTACCAACACTTGACATTATCTCTCATTTGATTATATCCATTTATGTACATATGAATTAATATCTTGTGTTCCAGATTTATATTTCCTTGACAGGTAATGGTGTGAACATATTTTCATGTAATTAATGACCATTTGTATATCATATTTGAATAACATTTATTCCGATGATTTGCCTATTTTCAAAATGTTATTTGCCTTTTATTATTGATTTGTAAGAGTTATTCATATATTCTAGATACAAGTCCTCTATCAAATATATAATTTGAAATATTTCATCTGACTCCCTGGATTGTCTTTTCACATTCTTGATGATATCATTGGAGCACAAAAGTTTTTAATTTTATTGAAATCCAAGGTGTTTTTGCTGTTGTTACTTGTGTTTTGTTGTCTTTCTAAGAAACCATTTTCTTCTATTAGTTTTAAACTTTTAGGTTTTTATTGAATGTATTGGGGTTACATTGGTTAATAAAACTATATAGATTTCAAGTATATGATTCAATGATACATCATCTGTATATTGCATTGTGTGTTCACCACCCAAAGTAAAATCTTCTTTCATCACCATATTTGCTTCCCTTTCACCCCACTACCTCTCTTCCCCCAGTTTTTGTCCCTTTGGTAACCACCATACTGTTGTCTGTATCTCTGAGTTCTTGTTTGTCATTTGTTGCTTTCAGATTTATATCTCACATATAAGTAAAATCCTATGGTTCTTAACTTTTTCTGTCTAACTTATTTTGCTTAGCATAATATTCTCAAGATCCATCCATTTTGTCGTAAGTGGCATTATTTCATCTTTTCTTATGGCTGAGTATTACTATATTGTATATGTGTACGACATCTTCTTTATCCAATTATCTATCAGAAGACACTAATTATTTTCATATCTTGGCCATTGTAGTCCTTATATTTGGATGTTTATTCTATTTTGTTTATTTTTATATAGTGTGGAATAAGGGTTCAATTTCATTCTTTTTCAGTTGCCCCAACTCCTTTTGTTGAAAAGACTATTCTTTTATTTCTTGTGATAACCTTGTCAAAAGAAAATGATCATATTGACAAAATTATTCTCTAGACTCTCAATTCTATTCCATTGATTTATATGCCTCTCCTTATGATATTACTACATTGTCTTGATTACAGTATCTTTAAAATCAGGGAGTGTGTTTTCCACCTTTATTCTTTTTCTCAGTTGCCTATTGAATTTCCATGTGACTCTTGGAATCAGCTTGTCAATTTCTGCAAATAAACCAGGTAGAATTTAGATGAGAATTGTTAATGACATCAAATCTGTTAATCAATATGAAAGTAATCCCATCTTACTAGTATTAACTCTTCCAATTCAAAATTTGAGTGCTTTTCATTTATATAGATCTCTTCTTATAAAAATGTTTTATAATTTTCAGAGTACAAGATTTACACTTCTTTTATTAAACTTACTAGAGGCCTTGTGCACGGAATTCGTGTACTCGGGGCGGGGGTCCCTCAGCCCTGCCTGCACCCTCTCACAGTCTAGGAGCCCTGCGATAGATCACCCCACAGAGGGAGGCCCCACCCACCTGGCCAGGGCTCTGGGATGGATGGCTCCAAAGAGGTAAGCCGTGCCCACCGGCTGGGGCTCTGTGATGGATTACCACAGCAGAGGATGGCCCCGCCCACTTGCTGCAACCTGCTGGTGGTTGGCCTGGGACTCCCTCTGTGGGGCAATCCTGGGGTGGTGGCCAGATCCCTAACCAATCACATCACACCCGCTTTGGCTGGCCTGGCATCAGTGGATGTTATAACATGATCATCCGGATGGTTGTTCTGCTGTTCGGCCATTCAATCAATTTGCATATTATGCTTTTATTATTATAGATATCGGACATTTTGTTATTTTTGATACTATTACAAATGAAATTGTATTAACATATTTTCTGGATTATTTATTACAAGTGTCTAGACATGGGAGTGGCTTTTGATATTAATCTTATATATTGCAACCTATGTGAACTTGCTTATTAGTTCTCATAGATTACTTTAGTGGATTCCTTAAGATTTCAAACATACTGAGATCATTTATCTACAAATGGAGATACTCCCATTTCTAACCTTTAGAATCTGCATTTATATTTTAATTTATTTTATTGCTCAGTTGCTTGGATGAGAGCTTCCGGTATAATATTATAGAAATTGTGAGAGCAGACTTTCTGTCTTATCCCTCATTTTAGGGGAAAAATATTCACTTTTTGCTCAGTTAGTATAATATTAGCTGAGTATGTTTGTAGGCACTTCCTGTAGGCACAGGAAGTTCTGTTCTAACCCTAGTTTGTTTAATGTTTATATAATGAAACTGTGTTAAATTTTGCCAAATATTGTTTTTATACCTACTGAAGTGATCATGTGGCTTTTGTCCTTTATCTATTGATATAATATTTTTATTTATTGGATGTTAAAGCAAACGTGTCCCTGGGATAAATTCCAGTTGTTCATGATGCATAATCCTTTTAATATGTTGCTCAACTCAATGTTCTCACATTTTGTTCACTATATTTACATGTCTATTCATAAGAATTATTGGTCTGTAGTTTTGTTTTATGTCTGTCTATTTTTGGAATGAAGGTAAAACAAGTCTCATATAATGAGTTGGGAAGTATTGCATTCTCTTATTTTTGAAAGAAGGTGTGAAAAAATGTTCGTAAGTATTATTTTTTAAGTATTTGGTATACATTACTAGGCTTTCTTTGGGCCTGGGCTTTCTTTGGGTAGTTTTTCTTTTTATTATTAAACCAATCTTTTTGTTTGTTATAGGTGTAGTCAAATTTTCCATTTAATTTTGAGTAATTTTCAATACTTTTTGACTTACAAATTTTTCCATTTCACCAAAGTTAACTGCTGCTCCTAAGTATGAATAAGTTGTCTTTATTTAATCACAACAAAGTATTTTCTATTTTCCCTGACAATTTCTTCTTTTATCCATTGATTATTTAGAAGTACATTAGTTGATTTCCACATATTTATTAACTTCCCAAATTTCATTTTGGTTTTGATTTCTAATTTAAATCCATTGTTATTAGAAAATGTAGTTAGTATGATTTCAATTCTCTTTCATTTATTAAGTCTAATCTCATGGCCTAACATATTGTCTTGCATAGAGAATAAAGAATATTTATTGTATTGCCATTGGATGGCGTGTTCTACGGATGCTTATTAGGTATAGTTGCTTTATAAAGCTGTTGAAATACATTATGTTCTTGGTGATATTTTGCCTAATAATTTTATCCATAATTGAAAGTATAATATTGACTATAGGTAAATTATCTATAGGTAAATTATCTATTTCTCTCTTCAATTTTCTAAATTCATGTTTTATGTAATTTAGGGCTCTGTTATTAGATGCCTATATATTAAAAATTACATCTTCCTGCTAAATGGACTCTTTAATTATTATAAAGTGACCTCCTTTTTTTATATCTCTAGTAACATATTTTGTCTCTAGGAACATAGTGTAAAGTCTATTTTGTCTTAAGTTAAATCTGACATTTGAGCCATTTCCCAGTAAGTGCTGTTGCTTGATTCTTTTCCTCTATATTAATCTTACTGTCCTATGTTTCTACATTTTCCTCTTTGTTTTTTTGTTATAAAGTAGACTACCAATTTATTCATTCATTTCTTTGGCCTCCCCTTACTAGACTGAGAGCTTCATGCTCTTAGTCATGGAAGAAAATAATGAGTTTAATTTTGGATATGTGATAATTACTATTTTGTTATATATCTTGTGGTGATACTGGTTAATAAAAAATTATATGTATTATATGTTTTGAGTGTACAATTCTATGATATATCATCTGTATATTGTATTGTATATTTACCACCCAAATAAAATTTCCTTTATCATATATTTGATCCACTTTATTATTTAATGTTGCCCCCCTCCCCCCGATCCCCTTTCCTTCTGGTAACCACCATACTGTTTTCTGTGTCTATTAGTTTATGTTTGTTTGTTTTTCTTGTTTGTTCATTTGTTGCTTTCGGTTTTATATCCCACATATAAGTGAAATGATGTGGTTCTTGACTTTTCTGTCTGAATTATTTTGCTTAGCAAGATATTTTAAGCAAACACCATTTGCAACAGCATGGATAGAACTGGAGAGCATTATGCAAAGCAAAATAAGCGAGTTGGAGAAAGATAAGTATCACATGATCTCACTCATTTGTGGAATATAATAAAAAACATAAACTGATGAACAAAAATAGATCCAGAGACAGAGAAGCATAGAACAGACTGTCAAACTTCAGAGGGAAGGCGATGAAGACCTGGGCTGGGGGGCGGGAGCAGGCTGGCAGAGGTCAATGGGGGGAAAAGGGAACAAATGTAACGTTTTCAATAATAAAGAATTAAAAAATATAACATATTGTAGCAACTCTGAGTACTGATCCTCATCTCAGAGCTTGATTTTGTTATGTTTATGTAGTGATTTGACTGGAAAATTTTGGTATAAAACCTGTTTCTCTGTTACCTGGCTCCTCAGAGGCTCAGGCTTGGACATGTGGACAGTTACACTTGGATGACAGGGCATCTTTTCAGGATCCCGATCTCTCGATTAAGCTGCCTTCCTCTGCTGGTATCATATACAGCTATTAGGCTTCGCTAATGACAAATGATTGCTCTGTAATTGTTGATGACACTTTGGAGTATACTTTCCTACACAGTCTGATTCGATTCAATCTGGGTTCCTTTGCAAGGGTAGATTTTGAAGCAAGTCTTTGAGATTTGTTCTGACACCTAGAGGGCCTTTCTCAGTCATAGGTTTGCCTAAGAAATGTTTTGTTCATTTGTTGTATACCTTTAGGACAATTCCCATACACATTAAGTACTTTTTGAAGTAATTTTACCAGTCTTGTTTGTTTTTTTCGGAAGTGAATCCATGACATTTCTCACACTACCAATTGAAAATATAAGTTGTATATTAATATTTATAATAGAACTCTGTCAATTTTGACACTCCAATGGGTATAATAAAGTTCAGACTCAACAAGCTTATTTGTTTGGGGGTCTATCATAATCGTCATTATGAAAATAAGCAGAGCTACTCACATATATTAGTGCTTAAAGGTTCAAGACAACTATCTAATAATTGAAGTTCCCTATACTTTCTGCAGACACCCCATTGTCAAGCTGTCCATTTATGTCATCTTTTATTTTCCTGTGATTTTTCCGACAATCAAAAACACGGGGAGTAATTAGAGCATTGTCCCCATGTGCAAAGGTTGCAGGTTTGATCTTCACTTAGGGCACCTACAAGAATCAACCAATGAATGCATAAATATGTGAAACATCAAATTAATTTCTCTCTCTCTTAAAAATTAACAAAAAAACACCTACATAATCTTAAGTCAGATACATGGGATGAAAATTGCGAGCATTTAAGTAGGCTGGCACTAGGTATGAGAAGCTGTGGGTCCAAGCACAGCAAAATAAGCCAGTTGGAGAAAGATAAGTATCTGACTTTACCCATTAATCTTATTAAATTTTCAAACGATTCATTAAATTTTCAAATTTTTAAAATTATTCATCTGAGATATTCTAGCCCTTTATTAATGAAAAAGTAAAATACTCCAGCACATAAGGAGCTTTATTAACGATATAAATTTATACCTATATAAATTAAAATGTCAGATTTGTAATAAAATTTAAGTCACAAATTACAGACTTTCTGAAGGACACCATGGGGAACCTGGTTCAGTTTAACATACCACCCTCAATATACCTCTGCCAATACATTTCTACTCAATGATTAGTGTTACAAATAGGGTTACAAGAACATATTTATTACACTTTTCTTTGTGAAAGTGAATAAATGTTGTTAAATACCTCACAGATATTT
This sequence comes from Myotis davidii, assembly GCF_000327345.1. Classification (NCBI taxonomy): domain Eukaryota; kingdom Metazoa; phylum Chordata; class Mammalia; order Chiroptera; family Vespertilionidae; genus Myotis; species Myotis davidii. The sequence goes on from NW_006288862.1 coordinate 11,207, forward strand.
AATTATCATCTCTTGGCTTCATAAAATAGTCAATTTCTCATCACAGATTTTCTCATAAATGTTATGCTGTAATAATTACACTCATCTTCTATGCCTTGCCCTTCTTTTCCAAAAGAGCATAATGAGATTATATGAGTGAAATGAGTGACACAGATCAGTAACATAAGACTGGAGAAGATATCATTTTTTAAATAGAAGATTCAAGAATGCACTGTTAATGACTGGGTAGAAAACAAATCACAGTTGATAAAAATTTGGGCTGAGAGACATTTTTATGTATAGTTTCAATAATGCTAAGTTTATACAACAATTCAAATTGAACTATTTATTGACAGATATTTTTCATCTGTTTTCTATTAGTGATAAAAGATAATCTCTTCATTAAGTCTCCCACGTACAGGTTATATAATATAATATAAATCCTATTTATAATATACGTTTTCTTAGCTAAACTTGTATCCATAGAATCAAAGCCATCTTTAGTACTATTTTATTTATGACATATTCTCAATTAAATTAGGGTCTGCATGAAAGAGTTTTCTCTACATAAATTACTATACCAATGAGGAAATTGCATGATAAGTAGAACACAGAAAATACAAAGAATATTTTCAAGATGTACAATTCAAAATAAAACCCCAAACCCAAACCCATTTTCCTACCATTAAAGAAAAAAACAGCATTAAGCAAATAAATGTATAAAAGTGATTGTTTATTCTTTTTCTGGAGTAGCAATAAACTCCAATCCATGTAAGGAGATGATTTATTGTGGGTATTTTGTTCTCATCCTCTACGAAAGTGCAATTGGTGTCTTTAAATATCAACACTGCCCTTGGTCTCATAAGCTTTTACCAAACGGAGCATAAGGTTTGACATTCAGTGATGATTCCAGCTGCATGTATGTGGAAATGCACTTGCAAGGTTGTTTTATTTCCTATTTGCCGCACTTCACACCACAGAGTAGTACCTAAAAGTTAAAGGCATTTTCTTGAAATGAGCCACCTGATAAAACAGCGCATAGGAAAGAGGCAGTAGGGTGCAGTGCAAGTGCGCTGTGCGAACGGGTAAACCAGATGTCAGCAATGCTTGAGCTCAGTTGTGGATGTGTTAATTTCCCCCCAGATCTGCTCAGGAAGCTGGCAGCAGAATCCCTTGCCTCACAGATCAGGGAAATAGCTCAGAGAAGGCTCAGAGGCAGAAAGTGCAACTGACAGGGAAAATTCATTGAAGCCTTTTGAAGCCTTTTTATTTTTTTTTAAGAGAAAGTGAGACTGTTTTTATGTATTTTTTGTTTGTTTGTTTGCTTAAAAGCAGACTTAAACCACAAAGATTATAATTTAATGGGATTAAATAGAATAGGATTTATTGAACTCTAGGTTAACTGATAGCGCTAATCAAGCCCTACTCTTTATATATGGATCAAAAGGAAAAATGGACAGTTAAGTGAATTAGTGAACATTATTCTCTGAGTCTATGACAAAACGAATAATTCAATACATGTGATTAGATTTAATAAACAGTGTTCTTATCCTGAATTGAAGATGAAATATTTCAGTGGACATTCAGCATTTATCCTTGCAATAGTTTATTAAGAATGAAAATCAGCTATGTGTGGACCATCAGCATCATATCTCCACATAATTGATATTTTGTTTTTGAATGAACATTTTGGTTTTGCAAATCATGAAACCAAAATTGAACCAAAATAAAGTTCTTTTCATTCATCTTTCCTACAAATACTTGTTTAGTAAAGTTCTATGATAAGGTGACAGTTGTCCATCAATATCTATTCTCCCAGTATGCTGCAACAGAACAATGGAATTTTATCTGTATATCCAGCTGGTCAGAATACTGTATTTTACAACCTCTCTTATAGTTAAGTTTTGTTATATGACTAATTAACAGCCAAAGGTATATATTGGAAGTTGTATGTGTCACTTTGCAAAAATGTCCTCAAATGGAGGGTGCGTGGTC